>NC_073720.1:74579349-74904973 GCF_023634085.1 Falco cherrug | reverse complement strand
CAGGAAAATAAATTGACCAGATGGGAATGAAGGCTGGGGTGGGGGGTGGTGCAGAGAGGGTGAAAAAAGGGGGAAAGTAAGTCTGCTTTCCTTCTTAATTTTTTTCTTTCCTGTGAACCATTACTACTGAACTGCAAAAGAGGAAACAAATTTACAGATTTACTTTCACTGCCTAGAGATATGAAGTCACCACAGCAAAGCTGGTCATTTAAACTACCACCCTGGTGAAAGTTTCAGTTTCCATTAGAAGTGATATCTTGGGATTATGCTAACCATAGGTTGAAATCATTAGCAGAACCCAGATGCTCCTTTTTCCCCAGAATTGTGGATATCCCTGAACTAACAACAGAAAACTGAGGTGTCAGCAGCTCTTTTGCTTATTTGTTTCCTTACTTGCTGCCCTAAAAATCTGTGACATCTAAATAAACAGGGAATAATATCTGCCAACTGTGCAGAGTGGAGAAAATACTGTCTTGCTGAAGAAATTCACGTGATTCTTTGGAGACAAATCTTTGTAACTATTTCTTTGTTTTGAAGCAGACTATAATTTTCCTCCACCTGTACTATTTTTGAGTGCATTTGGTTTTGCTTTGGTATGACAGGCAGGAGCTTGCCCTCTTCCACCTGCTCCGCCATGGTGGGCTGGACACTTGCTTTGCACGCAGGATGAAGCCAATGGGAAATTTCTGCACTAAAACTACCAGTGGTAGCTCCTCTACTGTCATGCTGCTCGTCTCCTCAAGGGTCACAAGATTCCTATTGAGTTTTTTATGAAATTGGGGATTTTTTTTTTTGTTGTTTTCCCACTGTTTTCTTCTGGATACTTCTTCCATAAGCCTTAGCTTGCCATTAGATTTGTGTGTGTATTTTCCCAGTGAGATCAATCAAATAGCATTTATTTTCTGTGCTACTCCATGGAGTACTTTCTGCACATGTCTGAGCTGGCTTTAAACCAAAGAAATCAGGTGCTGCTGCCAGTGCAAGGGGAGCAGAGTGTTTTACCAAGGCTTTACTGCCCCAAAGATTTACACAGATTTAGAGGTGCACATTTATCTGCAGACATTTATGATTCTGTGAGCTGAATAATCTCTGTATCAGGTCCCACACTGCACAGATCGATTTCTAAACAAGAACAAAAAATATTTTGTAATGGGAAATTGAAGTATTCTGTGATTCCAGTGTCACAGAGAAGCATTTTGATATAATTTTGATATAACTTGGGTTTTTCAAGATCTTATGTTTGCTTTCGTTTGTTCTTGGGTTGTTTTGGGGGTTTTTTGGGTTTGGTTTTTTTTTTTTTTAGTTGTTGGTTTGTGGTTGTTTGGGGCTTTTTGACTGGAACAGTTTGACAAGTGTCATACTTGACTGTAGGTTATTTTGATCAAATGTAAAACACTATTCCAAAAAAAGTCCTGCACCCTTTCTCTGATGAATGAAAGATCAGCAGTATTAGGGTGAGCATGAGAGAAGGGCAAATGTAACTTAGCAAACATCCTTAAAACCATCCAGAACCACGTGTAGTTTCAGTTTGTGTAGTAACCATCACAGTATTCGTTCTCTCTGGCAGTTCCCAGGCTCCTCTGGGACCCTGATCACATTCTAACACCCACAGCATCATGAGACAGGGTTTTCCACAGCAGACCTTTGACTTGGCTTCAAACCTGCCCCATCCAGTTTCACCTAATGCCTTTTTTTTTTTTCTTCTAGTGGAAGACAGAGTGAACAGTAAATGCCTACTGGCTGTCTCCATGCCCCCACTCATGATTTTACAGATCTTCATTTTGTCCTTCTGGCATTTCACTCTCTTCCAAGTGTATGGGGTCTTACCAAGTCTCTGATATATTTGGATTTTAACAACAGGAAAGCGGCACTGGCCATCTTTAGGGCTAAGAAGTAATTTCCTCCTTTCCAAACTCAAGCTTCTTGGAAAAGGAAATAAAATTATGGTTTCCATGTTGCACATCCACATGTAAATGCCTGAGTACAAATCTCATTTTTCATTGAACAGTTTTAGGGTGTGAGTAACCTTGCCATTTGACCTATGTTCTTCTCTACCATTTTGGAAAGGTAACCATCCATGATGACTATCTGTATTTTTACAAAAGCAGCACAACTCAGATAGGTACAATTTTTTTCTTTTAAACCTACCACACTCACATTAAAACTGTCTTCAGTGCCTGTTTTCTCCACCTCCTTTCAACCTAGTTTCTACAATACCTTCACTTCTGGGCGGGGGATGGGGGGCGGGGGGTGGGGAGTGGGGACGGGACACGCGGGGGAAGTTTACTGTCCACAGCATAGCTTCAAGGAACTGGGTGTGTGTGTGTTTGACATCCCAGCTGACAGTTTTCACTACCCCCATAAAAAGGTGCAAGGAACTGTACAAAATCTGGTCATCCTATATAAGCCTGAGCATCCTCCTGGCTCCTGCCCTCCTTCTGTGGTTTCTGCTCTGTGCATCTTTGAACAGGGGAGTTCAAGGATGCGCTTGGGGGTTATTTTCTTGGAGGTGGCAATTAGTATTAACCACTGGCTGAAGCAGTGATAAATTGCTCCCTGCATTGTGGAACAAAAAGAAGACATAACTTTAACTGAAGATGTCTGGAGTGAACCTGCTTGTTTAGAGTAAGCACTATGTTTTCTTCGTGCCAGGACCCTTGGTAAATTCACAGTTTATCATGCATACCTGGAAGAAAGACATCTGTAAGTAGATGAACAGAGTAATAAGGAACATTTACCAGCTTCAACGCAGAAAAATGCCTTAATGAGTGCTCAAGTCTAAGCATGTGCTTTGCCTCCCAGGTTGGGGCTGGCTTCATCTACTGAATGTCTAAAACCCTTGATATGCTTATTTTGGTGGGATTTTTGTCAGCCAGTCCAGTCTTCTACCACACTTTTTCAGAACACACCCATGTAAACCAGGAACACACAGTCATGACCTTCAGTGACTGGGAGAAACCTAAATTGCATATGATCTAGTGACCTAAAGATGAAATGCCCTGGTAGCTAATTACCAATGATGCAATTCATGTAATCTTCAGAGCAAAAAAAGGTACTTTTGCTGTCATACTACTTAGCCATAACTGTGGTACAAAATCAGAGGGTAGAGGCATGCAGTCAGGCTGACTGAAAACCAGTGAAATGGAAACATGAGCAATATTCCAATTTAACTCCACAGAAGCCCACTAGTTAGTAAGTAGTTCAAGTATTTTTGTGCCTGCTGTGTTGCTGCCTACAGGGAAAATACTCTAAGTGCTTTCCCTTTCTCACAAAGAAAAGAAGTTTCCATCTATGTTTTATAAGGCTGTCTTGTCACATCCATTATACAGCACGACACAGCCAGCCAGAGGAGGTACTGTAGTGATTTCCATCATGTGTTTTAGCGAGAAGGCTTTTAGGAAGGGTAGAATACATATAGATAGACAAAAATATACATATATCTATAAACACATATAAATGTCGTTCAGTTAACTGTGAAGATGTAGGTGCCTTATGCTGTCCTATGGAGTGTCCAATGTGGGGTGTTAATGCCTACATATGCAAAATTCAAACATTCCGTCATCTGGCCAGCTTGGCACAAAGCGCAGAATTATCATTATTCTGAGACTATTAGGCCATTAACTGGAATGGCTTTTAGAGCTGCTTTATTCCAGTCCATGGCTGACCAGCTATCTGAGGAAATAACAAATTCTGTTTTTCAGCCTCCAAAGTATGCTGTTAATATCGCAGAATGAAGAAGAGCCATCCAATATCCTGTTCCATTCAAAAATGCAAAAGGGGAGATGGGGGTTGGAGGAGTGATAGGAGGGATGATCCACAGACTATCAATTTTGTATAGAGAAGGACTTTTAAAGGTGCATGCATAAATTTTTAATCTTGTGTGTACACAAATGCGAATTATCTTCTGTGTGTACACTGAGACATCAAGTTTTCAGCTGAAGACAGGCAGTTAGTGACATTTTAGTTATCCAAAAAGCCAGTTTTCCTATTCCAAAGTAACCTCAGCAGAATATTTTTGTTCAGCAGTAATATTCTTACATATTTCACAATGGGGAGTGTGTAGTTGTAGATGTAGATATACACAAACAATCAGCACGTAAGAGTGTGCATTGTCTTACAGAACTGCTTGACATATGCATCATTTGTCTGCTTTGACTGTTCTGGGTTCATTACTCCAGCCCTCCCATCACCATTCTGACGTCTCACTCTTTGGCAGGAGTGGTCCAGACAGTTATGTAGCTTCGTGTTTTACTTTGTGTTTTAGTGAGTCTGACGTTTAAAAAAAAAAAGTTTTCCTGATCTTCCTTGTAAATTTAATGCTTTCACTCAAAATGCCCTGGTTTGAGGTCCAGTATAAGCACAATTAATTTCTGCATAGGCAACATCTTATCATATACCCATTGAGGATGAGGCATGAAAGTTTGAAATCTGTGGAAAGCAGAGAATTTCCAGAGCATCAGTACAGCACCTAGGAATGAGACAAAAAAGTTACTCTGAGGGCTTAATGAATCCCCAAATGTCTTCAAGTCCAACCTTACGGCTACTGAAATACTTAAGTAACAAAAATGTGTTTTCACAGGTAGTGAATAAAAACTTTTGTTCCAGTAAAAACTGAGGCTGGTATGCTTATTCAACTGCCTCCATTTACTACTCAGTATTTCTGTCTTAACTGCAAAATCTGAAAAAAGAACTCCAGGAGAGCGAATCTGATCCAGGCTGGGGATGGGTGAGCAGTAACACCCCTTACAAGGTGGAGAAGACTGATGAAAGGCAAAAAGTTGATTCTTCATAAGAGGAAAGTGTTGCAGAGGAGAAAAGCAGGTCGTTCTCCTCTTGAAACACCTGAGAGGGTCTGCTGCCTGCTGAAGGGAGCAGGCTGGGCACAGACAAGTGGCATGTTCATAAACGTGACCATAAAAGCCCTCAGCTGTGGAAATGACCGTGCTGTCCTTGGTGCGAATCGGTCAGCCCAGCTTCTGGGAGGCAGTAAGGGCCAGCTGTTGGTGTGTGCTGGTGGCTTGAATATTAAACAAAGCCAGCTGGGGGTTATCCATCCCATTTGCTTTGCAGGTAAATCCCATGCAATCTGGTTGAGACACCTTCTCTCCATTGAGCCCAAGGAAAGCCTTACCACCAACTTCACCCAGGAAAAAGACAGTCTGCAACCCAGCTCCCTTCCTCCATGATGCCACCTACTGCTTTCGTGTCACCTTACTGTTGCACAATTGCACAATGCAATCAATGCTTTTGGATCAGTGTCTCAAATGCAAAAGCATGGCTTTGTCCCTTTAGCTTCTCTCTCAGCTGTTATGCCTGTTTCTGCCCTCCTCTGGGACTGTGCACTCTGTTGCTGCTCCGACTGTGAGGAGCGAAGGAGAATTACTCCTGCTGGTGAGCGACTGGCTAGTCTGGGGCTGGCATCTTCCCAGCATGCTGCTGTTTGCATACCAGCAGACAGAGGAGCAGGTGAAATGGGACTAGTGACATCTGTACAGATGTGTTTGACTGCTTACATGCTTTTACGAATCCGCTACCCTGAAAGCCTCCGTTTCTCTGACGAGGTCTCTTTCTCTCTCTCCCTCCCTCCCTCCCTCCCTCCCTCCCTCCTTCCCTCCTTCCCTCCCTCCCTCCCTCCCTCCCTCTCTCCTCTCTCCCTCTCGCTTTCTCTCTCAGGAGAAAAGAAAAAGGCAGACAGAAATAGAAGGCAAGAGACAACAGCTTGAGGACCAGATACTTCAGCTGCAGCATTTCAAGGTAAGGGACTGATGCCAGAAATGATGGATTGACTAAATCTGTTCATTATTAGACATGCAGATCACACGTCTGAAAGCTGTGAGGAGCCCACTCCAACATGAAGCAGCTTTCACTGCCAGAGCCTGTTTCTTGCAGTGATCATGTCCTGCCTGCTTTTCATTCTGTGCGTTTCATGCACAGGACCGTGTTGCAAAAACGGCTTAGGAGCATGGAGTCGGGAGAGTGTGAGCATAGGCAGCACAGCAGTGCTGTTATTATTAAACACTATTATTTATTATGCATAATGATAAGACACCAATCACTGTGGATTGGGTGTGTACCGCATGGCTTCAGTGAGCACTTTCTGCCTGCAGAGCTGCGTTGAATTTTCTGGTGCCTGTCATTAGGTTTTGTGCGTGTGTGCATGTGTGTGTGTGTATGTGTGTGTTGCAGAGGGGCACGTATGAACATGCAGGGAGGGTGTTGATGGATATGTGCATGTCTACATGGAGAGGCACCTTGATATTTAACAGGGTGCTGAGCAGTTCCAGTCCCTGTTGGACTCCATGACAGCTGCAGATAGCATCGTTTGAAAGCCATCCTGGTTATTTCTATCATTTATCCTTCCTGTCAGTAGGAGAGTTTTTCTTAACATTTGTGCATAGCAAAGAGAAGAACAGAAACGTACATGTGATCTTTTTGTAACCAGTGCTCATTTGTGGGTCAGATCTCATTAGATTAGTTCAGTAGGGAAGCCCAAGGAATTTCAGTGATTAAAATATCTGAGAAAGATGATCAAGACTAGACCATTTATCCTTGCAGCAAATGAGCTGGGCTGTGTTTTTAAAAATAAGATATTTAGGTTGCTTGTGCAGTAGTATGTGTGTGTGTGAACAGTGCATCCTGCGTGGGGAGACGGTGCGCAGAATATCTTCTCTACCACGCATGCACTTGAAGACTAGGCTTCAAGTTGTGCTACAGACAGAATCCTCTTTCTGCCTCTCCAAGCCCTTGCCATTATATTCTGCAAACTACTCCTCATTTTCTGGCCAATGATGCAGTTAAGACCAAGTAATTGATTGCAGTCTATACAAAGACTCCATCAGGTTCACCATAAATCTGTGGATGTCACACATTGTCTTTCTTTGGTGTTACAAGTCGATGATGTGATTGCATTTCTGTGGGGCAATAGGAACTGCCATTTCGTTCAGGCTGTCACTGAGTACAGGCAAGGGAGAAATTCTTCTCATGACAGTTGGTTGATGCAGCAGGGCAGTAAGATGCCTTTCCAGCGCCTTCATGAGGTTTGCTTTTTTTCATCTTGCTGCAGAGCTGAGGACTTCTTTTATCACATTAACTATTTCTAAGGTAACTGAATTGTGCTTTTTCATTAAATTCTTTAAGCAGAGCTTTTTGGAAAGCCAGTTCTGGCAATTTTGTACTTCATCTGATTTATGTGATAGAGCTACTGCTAAACCTAATTTTACCATCATCCACAGGGAAAAGTAAAACCTTCAGGGTGGTACAGTGGGGTCAGCCCCTCAGCTGGTGTAAACTGGTACTAACTTCAGCCCTGCTATGCTGATTGCAACTAGCAGAGATTCAGTTTTGCTGCATGGATTTCTTCAGTGACACACATGAAAATTAACTATTTCCCTTTATTATTTAGCTTACAGCCTGGAGCAAGAGCAGTAATCATACAGGAAGCTGAGGGGAGATCAGGGCACAGAAATTTAAAATGGTAGCTTTCTCAGCTAAAAGCACAGCCTCACTTAAGGTCTGTAGTGCTGGGTACAATGATGAGCATCAAGATATGAGAGGAGATTCTCTGCCTCTCCATTTAATGCCATCACCTGTCATCAGAGGAGAAATATGCTGCTTTTGCTTGAGTGATGGCTGCTCCTGGAGCTGCCTGTATCATCTCACCGTGCCACCAAACAACGGTCTGCTGGGAGACCTGGATGAGGTGATAGCAGAGGTCTGTCTGGGACTGCAGCACTCACCTTCATTGCTAGGCCCTTCCTAAAAAGAGGGAAGCCCCAGGCTTTAAAAATAAAAAATAAAAAAGGGCACTGGATGATGGTATTTCCCTTTCTTTGTGGAGACAGACCAACATTTTGTTTTCAGGCTTTGTTCAATGTTCTGGTTGCTTACTGGGTTGCTGAGCAAAATGGTGTTTGGCCTGCAAGGCTGCTTTGTTCGTTGGAAAAGCTGTGCATCCTCCCCACTCCTCCCCCAGACTCTCCCTCACCTCACCCTGTTGCTCTGAGCCTCTGCAAGCCAGGGGCTCCAAGTCTGTATGAATATAGTCCCCCAGTCTGCTATGTCTCCCCAGTCTGGCTCATACAGCCCAAAATAAGTGCATCCATTTTCCTTCAGAAGAGCTAGGTAGACTATGTTTCCTTTCCTGAATTATATGGATTTCCACTGAAGATACAAATCCAGGTCAAAAAGACGAGTCTTGCCTAGGAAGCCCATGTATTTACTGAAAATGCTGTGAGGATGTTGATGTCAGTGTTGAATGTAAGGACTTCATATCAGTGTTCATTAAAATATTCTGTGGAGAAAACTTTGAAAATAATATCTGGGTTAATCCTGTGTCTGCAGTGTCTGGGTTGATCCCACAGGTGTGACACGCAAACCCATTCATGCTAGGATTCAATGTGTTTGCTTAATTTTTGTGCCATGCCAGAGTAAATTTCTTTTTAGAATACACTGTGTAAAATAGCATGTTTGGTTACCTAATAAAGGTTCTGGAAGCTACAGGGTTCTGTTAATTTTAGACAATTTTATTCACATCAGATGACTATCAATAGGAATAGTTTATTGCAAATGTTTATGCTGGATTACCTACAGTTTTCAAATTGCTGATGCCAATTAGATGCCTGGCAAAATGACTTAACTCTGCTATCAGTTCATTCCTTTTTCCCTTGTTCCATATCTGGCTGAAAATAAGGGATTGGCAACTGCTGACCTGTTGTTTTAGGCAGAAGAACTCAGCAAGTTCTGGAGTTAGTAAATGTCAGCACTGAATATTGACGAACTTTGGCAACACTTTTTTGCAAAGGCTCATGAGAATGAGGCCAGTGGCTTTATGGCTGAGGACAGCAGGGCAAAACATGGCTCAGTTATTTATTAAATGTCTGTGCGAGTTTCTGAGTTAATCAAGTGTGAAACTCTGCAGTAAGAGAGTCTAGAGTAGTGCAGGCTCTAAAAGCTGCATTCCCTTGTTACTGACAATGAAAGCCATATCACCTCTTCTGTGAATCACTGAAAAGTAGGCACGCTGGTGGGCATGGAGCATCCGTGTGGTACTTCTGGGCCATCAGGGCACTCTGTTGAAGGCAGGAGGTGAATTTGTCTATGGTACAATCAGATGCTTCATTGGAAAGGTCTTTGGTGTTGGTAAAGGTATAAAGGTGCTTTGAAGACCCAGTTTTGGGGACTGAACATGCTGTTTTGCTCTAATAAGAGGCAATTTACAACAGCTCCCCTTAACTCCCACTTAACTTTAATCCTTAATACCAAAATAATCCTTCTTTCATGTAATACAAGATGTGTTTTGTTGTGTTTTTTAACATTAGATGGTTTAAATTTCATATTTTGGCAGTTCTTTGGCCATATGCCTAAAAAAAGGGCTTGCACATCCATGGGAACTGGAGGTGTTGCCAGCTTTTATAGTTTGAAATTGGAGAAGTGGGCAAAATTCACCTTATGTAAACACACTGTCTGCAGTATCCATCAACATGATGTGGTTCCTTGAGGAAAGCAATAATTGATTTTGGTTGGTTAGTGCCACTGGAGATAAAACCTAGAAGCAACAGCTGCTTTTAAGAACTTGTTAACAGGCAGGCCTGTTTTAATGGAGTTGTTTACTATGTCAAATAAACTCTAGGGTGGAAGTATTTCTTCCAAGATCTGGCTGCCTCTGTTGTTAGTTGAACAGAATTTCTATAATTGTTGACTGTAGCTCTGTTTGGTGGTGGTTGGTAATAAAATAAACAGCATAAAACCTCCTAATTGAATGAAAAATTATTTTTTTGCTGTTACTCTAACTGTTACAATAAATCCATTTACCACAGTTACTTCATTTCTGGAGTGGTATAAATATTAGGGACCTATTTCTGTTAACATCTGCTTCTTAAAGACTGCAGTTCATGAACACTTAATCTATAACATAATTACATCTTTACTCTGAAGGAAAAGGAAGGAAAAGAACGCCTTTGTATGTTACAGAGATATTGTTAGGATATGGTTTTAGCTGAAACTATTTTGTCTATAAATAATTTTTAATTTTATTACTCCACTGTTATATTGCTACCCTCAATTTATTCTGGCCTTAAAATAACTGATGTCAGAGAGTAAATAAAGGTATTTATCCATATATATACATATATATATGTGCAAAACAGTGCAGAAAAACAGAGATAACTTTTGCAAAGGAAGGAATCCTGTTAATCCTTTATGTTTACCTTTATGATTTTCAAGTAAATTAACGCTTGAACTAAATAGCGAGTCAGTCAAGCACACAAAAAATGTATGACGATGTCAAGGACAGTCTCCATTCTCTACCGGGTCAGTGCAATAAGCCCCCAAACCCCATTCTTATTAATAATCAAGCCCTCTTTCTAGTGATGTCTGCTATCATAGTCCCAGGCTAACCTTGGTTTTAATGTACTACTGGATCCCAGCACACCTTTGCAAGACTGGAAGACCACGCAATGTCCATCTCCCAACTACAGTTAATTATAGAATTATAGACCAGTTTGTGCTGGAAGGGTCCTTAAAGATCACCTAGTTTCAGCCCCACTGCCATGGGCAGGGACATCGTCCACTAGACCAGGTTGCTCAGAGCCCCATCCAGCCTGGCCTTGAACACTGCCAGGGATGGGGCATCCACAGCTCCTCTGGGCAACCTGTGCCAGTGCCTCACCAACCTCACGGTAAAGAACTTCTTCCCAATATCTAATTTAAATCTACTCTCTTTTACTTTAAAACCAGTACCCCTTATCCTGTCACTGCAAGCCCTTGTAAAAAATCCATCTCCAGCTTTCCTGTAGGTCCCCATTAGGTACTGCAGGGCTGCTATAAGGTCACCCTGGACCCTTCTCTTCACCAGGCTGAACACCAGCTCTTTCAGACTGTCTTCAGAGGAGAGGTGCTCCAGCCTCCTGATCATCTTTGTGGCCCTCCTCTGAACTCACTTCAAAAGGTATATGCCCTTCCTGTGTTGAGGGCTCCAGAGCTGAACACAGTACTGCTGGTGTGTACTCCACAAGAGTGGAGAAGAGAGGGAGAATCACCCCACTTCACCTGATGGCCACACTTCTTTGACACACCCCAGGAAGCACTTGGCTTTCTGGGTTGCAACAACATGTTGTTGAGCCATGATAAGCTTTTTTCCCACCAGCACATCTAAGACTTTCTCCTCAGGGCTGCTCCCAATCCATTCTCCACCCAGCGTGTATTGATACTGGGGGTTGCCCCATCCCATATGCAAGACCTTGCACTTGGTCTTGTTGAACTTCATGAGGTTCCCTCGGGCCCACCTCTCAAGCCTGCCAAGGTACCCCTGAAGGGCATCCCTTCCCTCCAGTGTGTCAACTACACCACACAGCCCAGTGTTGTCAGCAAACCTGCTGAGGGTGCAGTCTCCACATCACCAACAAAGATGTTGAAGAGCGCTGGTCCCGGTACAGACCCCTGGGGAATGCCACTTATCACCGACCTCCACTTGGATGTCGAGCCGTTGACCGCAACTCTTTTGAGAGCAACCATCGAGTCAATTCCTTGTCCACTGAGTGGTTCACCCATCACAGCCATGTCTCCCCAGTTCAGTGTGTCATGTGGGACAGCGTCAAGTGTTTTGCACAAGTCCAGGTAGGTTATATCATTTGCTCTTCCCTGATGTGTCAACACTGGAACGCCACTGTAGAAGGCCACCAAATTTGTTCAGGCATGACTTGCCCTTAGTGAAGCCATGTTGGCTGTCACCAATCACCTCCTTATTTTCCATGTGCCTTAGCAGAGTTTCCAGGAGGACTTGCTCCATGATCTTGCCGGGCAGCAAGCTGCCACTGACTGGCCTGTGGTTCCCCCGGTCTTCCTTCTTTCCGTTTTTAAAAAGCAGAGTTATATTCCCCCTTTGCCAGTCAGTGGGAACTTCACCAAACAGCCACGACTTCTCAGATCTGATGGATAGTGGCTTAGTCACTTCATCCATACAGTTCCTTCAGGACCTGCGGATGCATCTCATCAGGTCCTTCCTGGGACTTGTGCACCTTTAGGTTCCTCAGGTGGTCTCAGACCTCACCGTCTCCTATAGCAGGTGGTTCTTCCTTCTCCCAGTCCCTGCCTTTGCCTTCTGCAGCTTGGGTGGTGTGGCTGGAGCACTTGCCAGTGAAGACCAAGGCGAACAAGTCATTGGCACCTCAGCCTTCTCCATGTCCCTGGTGACCCGATCTCCCGTGCCCTTCGGCAGAGGGCCCACATTTTCCCTAGTCTTCCTGTTATCACTGACATACCTCTAGAAGCCTTTTTTGTTGCCCTTGATATCCCTGGCCAGATTCAATTCTGTCGAGGCTCTACCTTTCCCAACCCGATCCCTGACTACTCAGACACTTTCTCTCTATTCTTCCCAGGCTACCTGTCCTTGCTTCCACCCCCCGTAAGCTTCCTCTTTGTGTTTGACTTTGTCCAGGAGCTCCTTGTTCATCCATGCAGGCCTCCTGGTGGTTTTGCCCGACTTCCTCTTTGCTGGGGTGCACCGCTGCTGGGCTTGGAGGTGGTGATCCTTGAGTATTAACCAGCCTGCTTGGGCCCCCTCTTCCCTCCAGGGCTCTGTCCTATGGGCACTCTACCAAGCAGGTCCCTGAAGAGGCCAAAGTCTGCTCTCCTGAAGCCCAGGGTAATGAGCTTGCTCTGTTACTGCCCTAAGCATCCTGAACTCCACCATTTCATAGTCACTGCAGCCAAGGCTGCCCTTGAGC
The DNA here is from genome assembly GCF_023634085.1 of Falco cherrug. NCBI lineage: Eukaryota > Metazoa > Chordata > Aves > Falconiformes > Falconidae > Falco > Falco cherrug. Next base: position 74,892,251 of record NC_073720.1, on the reverse strand, counting down.
TTCACATTCCCCACCAGCCCCTCCTTGGTGGTGAGAACAAGGTCCAGCATGGCACCTGTCCTCGTTTGGTTCCTCTGTCACTTGGAAAAGGCAGTTGCTATCAACGCATTCCAGGGACTTCATGGATTACCTGTGCCGTGCCATTCTGTGCCTCCAAGAGATAGTGGGGTGGTTGAAGTGCCCCCTCAGGACCAGGGCTTGTGAACATAGGGCTTCTCTGCTCTGTCTATAGAGGGCTTCATCCACAGTTCTGGGGCATGGAGAGGTTAAGAGCTAGTTAGGAGAGATAGGAGGAATTTCAAAAATCCTTATACGTTCTGTTTTCAAGAAATCAGACAACAAAGTATACATCCCCAGTTAAAATCTTTTAGCCATAATAGAATAGTTACTCCGTGCCAGCTACACAAATTAACTACCTCAAAGAGATGAGAACTTTAATCCTTCAACTCATCATTCTTATCTGTTGTAAAGTCATTAGTACACAGCTGAATATATTGTAATTATTCTGGTATAATCCCTCTAAAAGAGGATTTTTATTTAGGAAAAAGTTATTGATATGTGAGTTGTACTTCAAACTGGAGTAGAGTTATCTGGGGATAACCATGTAGCTAAGCTTCCCCATGCAGTCAGGTCGTCCTTGCACAAGTCCGTTCATCAAAATTGGCACTCACGTTTCAATTAATGACAAGGTTCTTCAAGCAGGTCGCTGCCACTCCAGCGGCTTTTGTTTTAGCCAGACTTTCTCAAAGTAGCTTGAGGACGTTTACAGCTCACTTCAACCCCAGTCACCCCTAAATGGCATGTTATGGGCTCAAAAAATGTATTCACATGTCCTGAATTCAGCTTTTTAAAACTATGCATATAAGAACATTTAAGACAGAAAAGAAAGGAATGTTTGAAAACTAGATTTTGGGTTTGCCACTTTCAGCTAATGTGTGTATGTGGGAAAGAGTGATAAACTGAAGCTGAGGACTGAGTGAATATGGAGAGGAAATTATTCTTTCAAAAGGTAATAGTAAAAGAAACTGTAGCTGTGTAGTAATGAAGAAAACTTGCAAAGGCTATTTGTTTGGGAGGGAGAGGGTTGCTAGTTTTTTAAATCTGAGATGGTAAACTATTCCAAAAACAGTTGTTATTTCCCTCAAAACTATGCTTTAATTCCTTTGAAAATATGGAATAAGTACTTACAGGGAAAATGAAAGCATACTTAAATTTCTGGCTCATGGAGTTAAAAGTGTGATCAAACTCTTTTTGTATGTGTATCTGTATAAGAAGGTCTTATTCAGTTTTTCAGTCCAACCACTCTAAGTTCAGAAACTTCAGCTAGCTTGAATCTATTTCTTACTCCAGCTCCAAGATTCCCTGGGAAACAGAGACATTCCCATGGAGTCAAAATTTATGTGAGAGGACCTTGGAGGTCTCCTCATGCCCCCACCAACAGAAGCACATTCCTTCCATGCCCATCCTCATCCCCTTACATTTGTCCCAGATGGAGATGCCATAGCCCCCAGGGAAACCTGCTCCCAGGTCAGGACACCATCCTGAGGACCATGTGTGCCCTCATTGCAGCATCTCCTTTTGCAAGTTGTGTGTCCACACTGCTGCTGTGTCCCTGCTGGGACACACTGGGCCCCTTATCCCTCCCCTCACCCCTACAGCAGCCACTGGCAGTTGGTTATTTTTTATTCTTATTATGGCACTTAATGTTGCCACAAGCAAAATGCCAAATAATTGGACAGACCCACCATTATCATCCTGCCATGAAGAAGTCTGAAATCTTAAATAGACCTCCTAAAGAGAGATACTGAAAAATAAACCCCAAGTCTCCAGCTTAGGTATCAGTGTGATTATTTTCACCTGTTGATTCAAGCAGAACTTTCTGGTAGCCCAGATGTTTAGAAAATAGATGTAGAAATGAGCCTATGTTCAAGTTATCTTTCATCTTACTGGTTTTTGTCTCAATGTCATCTCAAATTTTAAAAAATACTAGGAAATCTTACCTTTTATCAGGCCATACCTATGATTCCCTTCAGTGAAACTACTCTGTACAGACCAGGGCTCTGTAGCTGACGAATGATCCCAGCAAGAGACACACAAACCTTGCGTCTTCTCTCATAGAGTCTTGACAATGTCTCTTGCTGTGGTGGGTTTCCTTGCAGCTGAAAGTGCCTGGGTTTTATTTCTTCTTTTTGTCTTTGTATGGAAACAACTGTCTGCTTGGTTGACAAAGTTAAATAAAATTTGGGACCTGAACAATTTAAAAGAAATGCACACAAAATATTTGCACTGGTGATCTTGTTAATGAATGGGAGGCTTACTCTGAAAACATAAAACAATCGGTGCTTTTCCCCACCAAAACATTCTTAATTGGGCCTCTATCTGTACAGCTGCAATTTCTGTTCCTGAGAGTTTTTAAACAGGCAAAGCATGAGACCTTCATGAAGGAGCTATATGTATCATCATCCTGATCCCTCAGATAGCTTGCCATGGACATGCTTTTCCTGTGCATCTGCAGCTCTGGTTGCACATGGCTTACACTGCAGCCATGCGCTCGCATTTCCTTGCCTTAACACAGGGTCACCAGGCTGACATCTAGCCCTTCCCAAGTGAATGTAACTCATGCCAGCCATCTCAGTCTTCCCTCACCTGTTTCTGCAGTCACATTGCACTGTTTAACATGTTCCTGTCCACTCTGTTGCTGTGCCAAACACGTGCTTTGAGAAAGAGCAGTGACTGAGTAAATACTCATGGGAGCTAAAAAGCTGTCAAATGTACCAGCTACGGGAAATAAACAAGAGGGAAAGGTTATCTCTGCAGTCTTTTGGCTGCCATAATTCCAGGTGGTGCTTACTATAATAGTGGCCATCGTTTCTTTTTATTTTCTTGTTTACTTACTTTATTTACTGTTTATTTACTCATCTCCCCACATACACCTACCTTGCACCCCTAGCGTGGTGAGTCACTGGTGCTGTAGAAAACGTCTGTCACTCCAGGAGCTACAGAGGAGACAGGCTCCTTGGGGACATGCAGGACACTAGTCCCTTGGATGAGCAGACTGCCGTGGAGGCACCAGGAAACTTTCAAGCAGCTCTGAAACAAGACCTGAGAACCAGTGATCCTGAGTTCAGGGGTCCCTGCAGTAAGGGTTTTATGAAAAGGGAGAAGTCAGGCAAGTGACACAGTGGCCTGTACTTGTGCGGCTGAGAAGAGACTTTGGAACAGATTGAGCCATCAGTGTCAAATGCCTGGTCACAGCAGGTTGTCTGTTACAGTGGGCAAACCTTAACATGCTTGAAAACAATTAGGTAATGTGTTTTAATGTTCTGCATGATGAATGGACATCAACTGACTGCTGGAAAAATTTTACGACTCTTGGTCTAAATGTTTGCTTCTTAAAAAAAAATTTAAGACATCACTTCCTTAAGATACTTTTAAGAAAAGGTTTGTTCATTTCTTGAAGAAGAAATTCTTTATCATTGAAGAATAATGATAAAAAACTTACAACTCTACAGGATAATACTTAATCTGCTTTATAAACATGCTATTCGGTCTTGGGCTGCCTAAGCTCCACCAGCTAACAAAGTTTTATTTTGTTGTATTATATTTGCTGTAAAGTTGTGATTGAAGTCAAGACTACAATCAAGCTGCAAGTTTTTCTAGCATGACTCAATTCCCTAATCTAGGCAATGCTTGAGTCTAATCCGTGTGCCATGCAGACATGCTCCTTCGGCTGGAACAAGTGTCTTAGGTGACTGGAAAGGCAACAGAAAGTTTTGCTGTTATGCAAAAGCTGATCATACCAGCAAGCTGAAAATGGGTGCTTGTTCTATTCCAGGGCTAGTCATGCCATAAAAGGCCACATCCATCTTGCAGCAAAGCAGAGTAAAATCTCATGTGTTTGCCAAGGGCCATGCCTGTTTTCCATTTCACAAGCAGACTTTCTCACACTGAAACCCCGCATAGGAAAACTGTGCATCAGTCTGGGTGAAGTCAGACCATTTCGTTCACCTACTAGAAAACAAAATACTACAGCATCACTCAGCAGTACACCTTGAGGAGCTGCTTGTTTTGAGATGGACCTGGTTGTCGTACTGCTTATGTCTACAGTCCTTCTCTGCATTTGCATATTTATTCATCTGTGGTTAAGGGAATCTAACATTAATGTGCCTGCTCACACACAACCATGCAAATTTTTTATTATTATTTCTTGGAAGGCAAGGGAAGGTCTGCTAGGAAAAGAACAAGTTTTCATACAGTCTTAGTACATGTCCCAGTAACCTCTTTGCTAACGCTGGCAATTGTGCTGCACACCACCAGGTCAGACCCACACCTGCTGGGCAACCTGCGCTAGCTGCGTCAGGGCCAGCTGGACAGCAGGGGAAGCTGTGTAAAAATATGGCACGCAAGAGATGCAATGTTCAGAGCAGCCACAGGACCAGGGTAGAAAGGAAAATAGAAGAATCCCAGACGCATTTTAGTGGTGGTTATTCATGCATTTGTGTTCCTTGAAAATTCAGTTTTATCAGCCCGGGCAGATGCTTGGGAGCATGCACAGGCAGAGCAGGCTGTGCTGCTCCAGGAAAACTTCCCTGTTGTAGCTAATCCACTGGCTGACAAAACTGCAGTCTGGGAGGGGGTGCCCCAGGTAGCTGCCGAACAGCAAAGCCAGGCCCATTGCTGCCTCCAGAGCTCAAGATCTGACTGGAAAACTCAGCCTTTTTGTACTAAGGGGGCTTTCTGAAATGCAAAGAGCAAATCTGTAATGCAGCCAGTTATGTTAGCATCCTAATGGGAGTGTTCAGGGCTAATATCCGACTCCCACACTGTGAGGTGAAGGAAGAGGTTTATTGTACTCCTTTAGTAGTGCATGGCTGGTTATATTCAGATTTCAGAATATGAGAAAACAACCTCCAGCATTCACCTCTTTTCCAGGACAGAAATACTGAATGTATGTAGGGAGAAAATAATTTCATAACTCTAACTAATTCCAGCCCTAAATCATTAATGTCTGGTGGTCTTCAAGCCTCAAAACCCAAAGACTTTTGGCAAAATTTCAAGTTGGCAACGATTTCAGTAAAAGTGCCTTTGATGTAGCACTACTAATTTCAGTAGAATTATACCAGAGATCATTATTGTTTATTTCACATGGTACAGAAAAGCATCATTACCCTGAATAGTCCATATCCAGTAGTGTTTCTCAATTTAGTGGAGGAGGCTGCCTTGGGTCAACTTTTGAATTTTCTCCTCAAGATTATCAGCTTTCTTGAAAATTACTCAGCAGCCAGAGTGGTGCTGCACTTCAGTAAGCACTGCTCTCAAGAAGAGATGCTGATTGCTACTCTAGCCACTTGCAAATAAAAAAAAAAAATTAAAAAACCTACCAAAACCCCAAACAAAACAAAAAAACCCAACAAACCCAAAACCAAACTGTTTGAAGAAACTACCTCAAAAGGCAGCAGCACAGCAAGAACTGGCTGTTTTGTTGTCATGGAGTCAAATGGCAAGTCCGGCAAATGCATCTAGGCTTCAGGTTAAGAAACTGCCACACTGCACGTGGAACTAGGAATGTGTTATTCTTTATAAGCAATGTTTATGGAAGTAGGTCCGAAATCAGCAAGACTGATGGTTGGCATTAATCACCTTTCACAGGCAGGGAATCCAGAGGTGGCATGTAATGGGCATAACTTGCTATAATAAAATATCTCCTGATACTTAAACTTTTGATGCAACATTAAAGCAAAATGCAGCATTGAAAATAAAATACTCTCTTTTCAATGCAGCATCAATTCTATTATGTGCATTTGAGAGGCTATGCTTTATTTCCTTGCTAGCACTAAATATAAACAACTTAAAGCCCTTGGGCTTTACTGTCCCGAAGAATGAAACTGGAATAGATAGCACATAAGGGAGCTGTGCACCACATTTATGGCCATCACTGTCTACTGCATTCAAAACATTTGGTATTATTTCTTTCTGTCCTGTCCAACATCTACGCACTTACTTCTGTCCTCACCATGATCTGTTCACAGACTTGTGACCTGGTTCTTTTTTTCTTTTTTGCATGGTACAGAAGTCACTCTGTTTTCCTACGCTTTGACAAAATAAATATGGAACTGCCACTTACCTCTGCAATCTCACTTGTGTGCAGAGAAACCAAACCACCTGACAGCACTGGTGACACAGAGCATTGCAAGCCCAGTGCCCTTCCACTTCAGCAAGAGAGCCATTTTAATGACATGATCTAATTTCTGCTGAAGGATTTAGCCCTGAAGAATTTGTACTCTTGCATCAAATGAAGGCATACTTATACCAAACTGTACATATCATAAGCTGTTGTACCACTGAAGTGGTACCTTCTGAAAATACAGCATATTCACATTGCAGTGCAAATACCTATACTTCTACAATGGTATATCTGACCACTCTAGGACCCCTATATCATTTTGAAATTTACTAATCATGCAGCACAGCTCTGGTCCATAAAGAAGTAGAGAGTTAAAGCTCATAACAGACAATGAAGGAGGAGCAATGCTGAAATACTAGCTTGTGGCCATTTTAATCAGACTGTTAAGTAAAGCAAATGCACAACATTGTTAAGAGGCAATTCATGCAGCTGTTTTTGGCTTCCATCCTCATGCAAGCATTCTCCTTTTAGCAGATGTGAGAAACACCTCCTGTTCTTCCCGGGATAAAATTTTGCAAGACTTCTTTAAGAAACATAACCTAAATTTTGTAGCTGCGGCAGACAGATGGCAGCAAACTGTCTTTTGTTTCCAACGCACATCTGGCTCTAGTTTGCATCTGGCTGGACTGCCTTGATGCTGGCTGCCTCACTAGACTGCCTCGTATCCAGAAGCTGTGCCCAAGTACCCAGTGCAGCTCTACCACCACCTCCCTATTGCACCCTGCATGTGCCAAAGCCTTCCCCCCAGCTTTCTGATGAAAATGCCATGGGAAAGGTTTGCTCAAAGCAACTGAGAGATTATTTTACCCCTGCCCACTATCTTAGCACTATGCTAGCTATCTGGCAAGAGAGAAAATGTTTCCTGGACAGCAAGATGGTTGCACACAGTCCCCCGACATGTGCCTGCCCGTTTGCTTATTGTATTTGCAGTGGTTGTATAAATATACGTAACCTAAATAGCTTGGCAAATAGACCCTCTGTATTTTAAAAAAATGTTTCTTATAAATGTTTCCATTTCTCAGTCTCTTCTTGTTGGGATTCCTCAGTGCAGTATTTAACAAAAGCCTTAATTTTCATCTTAAAAAGGAGAGCCAGAAAGATCAAAGCTACCAGCTTTCCTGTTTTAGATAAAATATGCTGACATTTCACCCAAGAGGGGGGATTTTTAGTAGATCATAGCATTCTTGTTTCTGAATATGTCTTTTAAAAATTCCCATTGATTCTTTCCAGTTTCAAATTCATGCTATTAATAGATCAAAAAAAAAACAAAAGAGGCTTCTGGGAGAAAGAAGTCATGTGATTTTGTAGTTTAATGTTTCACATAAACAATGACCAAAACAAAAGCTGCACAAAATATCTTCTTTTTCACGTACAGCAATTGTATTGAAGAGACTGGCTTCTCCCCATCTCAGCATCAGGATGGAGATTCTCTAAAAGCACATTGAAAAAAGCCTGAATTTTATCTGTCTTCCTGAAGCAAATGAGGAGTGACTGTTAAATGAATGTCTCCAGCACTGTCCAAGCAAAACTTTGCCAAAGGCTTTATTAGAACTGCTGGAGCCATACCTAAAACAAGTTTAAAACAAAGAAGGCTGCCTTCATCTTTAGAGTTTGGTCTTTAGAAACTTGGGTGGTGGGTGGGTGCATCCAGAATGAGTATCACTTGGGATTTCACATTTGAGACCACAGCTGAGTATGACATGTAGCAGCATAGTTCCTCATGCAACTGGCCACATTTCTTTTTAAAGACAGCAATTTTCTAAAGAGCAATCAGCCTTCACAGCAACTTTGCACTGGGTCTAGCCCAACAGGTACAAACTGAGTTGTGCTACTGAGACCTCCTAAATGCCAAAGCACATGTTACATATGTAGCATCTCAGGACCTGTAAATCCATCTTTGACTGTCTCATCTTTGACTGTCTTACTTTGTTGCTGGGGGCATGTGATGAGCTGGGACTCCTCTGCTGAGGGGACATTTCAATAGCACATTGGGCCTGAATGAGCTGATGAAACTCCTGGGCAGTAATCAGCTGGATTGAACAGGAAAGCAAAGGTCCCACAGAGAAGTCTCACTACCAGTCCACAAAGTGCAACAGAAACCACTAGTAGATGGCAGTGGCAGAAAAAGGAGCAGTGAACTACAGAAACTGTGGCTGAAGGTAGCCATCCTTAATGTTTTGTGAACTAATACCTTGGAGGCTATGAACAAACCAGTCAGGTGAAGTACATCTTGAGTATTAGAAGGTTCGGCTGTTGATCATGACTGCATGGTACAAGAGCACAAGAACTTTTCTGTCAAGCAGAAATCCTAATTCATATAGAAATCACTTGAAACCCACTAGAAGCCTGCTGGTGCACAACACAGTTAAAGACAGTGAAAGATGGAGTCATTTATGAAGCCTAATTCACTTGCGTGTTTTGTATTGCTTTCTGTCTGCTGCCTTATTAAAATCTAACTGCCTGATGTCAAATAGGCTGTAGATTGACAAGAATAGTTTGTGCATAGATACTAAGTCTATATATACACTCAAAAACTAACAAGTAAGCCTTGTCATTCATGTCAAAAATCTTTCTATTTTGGGCTGGGTTTGAAGCCTGCTTTTGGTGGTGAATGTTTTTCCTTTATACATAGTTTGCACAAGTCAGGTTCCATTCCAGCAACAAATAAGGCATTGAAAAGACTGATACTGCACGTCTGGGCAGCCTCTAAAACCCAGTGTCTTTGAACTGATGGTTTCCTTATTAGCTCCTCTTTGCTGGAGGGTATACATGTTCTCACAGCTGGTTCCCTGAACTAGCATTGCCAATCACTTTGCAAATTCAAAACCAAGGCTCCCCTTTTCTGGTCAATGCAAGGGACTATTTTGGTAGGTCGTTCCTCAGCTGTTTTTTCCACCAAGTCCATATCCCTCTTGCCAAAGGGCAAAGTCCTGTGTGGCTTTGGGCTCCTGATCCTCTCAATAGTTGCTTGTCCTGTCTGCCAACTGATCTGTGGCATCCCTCTGGCAGAATTTGGGCCAAAGATGCACAGGCTGATGTGCTATTTAAAGGATTGTTTGCAACCAGTGCTTGTCCACTGGTGAACTGCCCTGGGTGAGCTGCAGCTGGATTAGACAGTGGCCAGGTGAGGTTGTAGCCAAGTTTTTTGGTACAGAAAGCACAGTAAAACTCCCAGAAATAATTCTGCTGGATGTAGGCTATTTCTGCTTTCTGTGACAGTGTTTCTGTGCCCTGGGATACCCATGGTTTCTGGAAGACTTTGTTTTAATTTGTATCTGGCTAAGAGGTGATGTGTATGCCATTATGAATGTATACGTGTGCATGCTCTCTTTATGCCTGTAAGTGTATGAAGATATTTGTGATATAAATCAAAATAACATCTTTCATTAATATAATAGAAGACTGATTTTATCCTTCATGAAACACATTACATTTAGAGCATGCAGCATTTTGATTCTGAAGCTTTAAGAAGTTTATGATTTTATCCTTCCAGCACATGACTTATAATTCACAAGAGATCCACACTTCCATTCAAAGATTTCAGTTCTTGCAGGACTGGCTAATTTGTGTGATTTAAACTCTTCTTTTTATTAGGAATTAAAAATTACTTCGTATGAAGACATTGATGATGGATAAAGTATATACTGTAAAACTGACACTCCTAAGTCTGAAAGACCTGACATCTGGACAAACAGCTGATGGATTAGCTGAAATCAAGTGTCTAAAGAAGTAATTAGAAATTCAGTGGGGACAATCTAATATTCAGAAGTGGAGGCAGCTCGTTCTCAGTCTTCAGATGGTATTTATTCAGCCTGTTCCTAAGGTTTCGGGTTTTTTACCTTACAGTCAAAAGCTCTTCGGGAAAAATGGCTGCTACAGGGAATTCCTGCTGGCTCCGCGGAAGAGGAAGAAGCCAGAAAGAGGCAGTCAGAAGAGGATGAGTTGAAGGTGAAAAAGCTGGAAGAAAACATACACAGGTAGGGACAGTTTCTCTTTGCTTTGCCTAAGAACAGTCCCTCCAATTAAGGCTAGAGACCTTTCTCACCCCATCTCTGGCAGCAGCTGACAGCAGCTGTCCAGGGAACAGTTTAAGAGGCAGGCATACATACGGCCAAGCATGCTCAGAATTTGTCTCCCAGATGGGATGGTTTGCAAGGTAAAGTCATCATGGTATCTTTGTGTTTAATTGACTTTAATGGATTTATCTCATGAAGGAGCTAAAGGGGGAATGAGTTCACGCTTCAGATGCACATGTATGGCTTGATCAACACTTGAGAGATTCTCCATTGCTTTACACCTCCCACAGCTAAAAGGAGTTCAAAGAAGGGCAGCACTCTTTTGCACTCACTTTTTACTGGTGCAGATTACTTTTCAAAATGCAACAGCAGATGCCACCAGCAGATCAAAAATTTACTGCTTTCAGAATCAAGGTTTGGGTGTTAGAACTTTTTCCTTTTATCAGTTTCCTATTCTAGTCTGAGTTGACATTTGTCCTCTTTTTTTGTGTTTTCCTCTGATTTGAAACAAACAATATGCTTAAAAACTCATAGGACCATGTTGAACTTTTTTCCCACCAGCACATCTAAGACTTTCTCCTCAGGGCTGCTCCCAATCCATTCTCCACCCAGCGTGTATTGATACTGGGGGTTGCCCCATCCCATATGCAAGACCTTGCACTTGGTCTTGTTGAACTTCATGAGGTTCCCTCGGGCCCACCTCTCAAGCCTGCCAAGGTACCCCTGAAGGGCATCCCTTCCCTCCAGTGTGTCAACTACACCACACAGCCCAGTGTTGTCAGCAAACCTGCTGAGGGTGCAGTCTCCACATCACCAACAAAGATGTTGAAGAGCGCTGGTCCCGGTACAGACCCCTGGGGAATGCCACTTATCACCGACCTCCACTTGGATGTCGAGCCGTTGACCGCAACTCTTTTGAGAGCAACCATCGAGTCAATTCCTTGTCCACTGAGTGGTTCACCCATCACAGCCATGTCTCCCCAGTTCAGTGTGTCATGTGGGACAGCGTCAAGTGTTTTGCACAAGTCCAGGTAGGTTATATCATTTGCTCTTCCCTGATGTGTCAACACTGGAACGCCACTGTAGAAGGCCACCAAATTTGTTCAGGCATGACTTGCCCTTAGTGAAGCCATGTTGGCTGTCACCAATCACCTCCTTATTTTCCATGTGCCTTAGCAGAGTTTCCAGGAGGACTTGCTCCATGATCTTGCCGGGCAGCAAGCTGCCACTGACTGGCCTGTGGTTCCCCCGGTCTTCCTTCTTTCCGTTTTTAAAAAGCAGAGTTATATTCCCCCTTTGCCAGTCAGTGGGAACTTCACCAAACAGCCACGACTTCTCAGATCTGATGGATAGTGGCTTAGTCACTTCATCCATACAGTTCCTTCAGGACCTGCGGATGCATCTCATCAGGTCCTTCTTGGGACTTGTGCACCTTTAGCTTCCTCAGGTGGTCTCAGACCTCACCGTCTCCTATAGCAGGTGGTTCTTCCTTCTCCCAGTCCCTGCCTTTGCCTTCTGCAGCTTGGGTGGTGTGGCTGGAGCACTTGCCAGTGAAGACCAAGGCGAACAAGTCATTGGCACCTCAGCCTTCTCCATGTCCCTGGTGACCCGATCTCCCGTGCCCTTCAGCAGAGGGCCCACATTTTCCCTAGTCTTCCTGTTATCACTGACATACCTCTAGAAGCCTTTTTTGTTGCCCTTGATATCCCTGGCCAGATTCAATTCTGTCGAGGCTCTACCTTTCCCAACCCGATCCCTGACTACTCAGACACTTTCTCTCTATTCTTCCCAGGCTACCTGTCCTTGCTTCCACCCCCCGTAAGCTTCCTCTTTGTGTTTGACTTTGTCCAGGAGCTCCTTGTTCATCCATGCAGGCCTCCTGGTGGTTTTGCCCGACTTCCTCTTTGCTGGGGTGCACCGCTGCTGGGCTTGGAGGTGGTGATCCTTGAGTATTAACCAGCCTGCTTGGGCCCCCTCTTCCCTCCAGGGCTCTGTCCTATGGGCACTCTACCAAGCAGGTCCCTGAAGAGGCCAAAGTCTGCTCTCCTGAAGCCCAGGGTAATGAGCTTGCTCTGTTACTGCCCTAAGCATCCTGAACTCCACCATTTCATAGTCACTGCAGCCAAGGCTGCCCTTGAGCTTCACATTCCCCACCAGCCCCTCCTTGGTGGTGAGAACAAGGTCCAGCATGGCACCTGTCCTCGTTTGGTTCCTCTGTCACTTGGAAAAGGCAGTTACTATCAACGCATTCCAGGGACTTCATGGATTACCTGTGCCGTGCCATTCTGTGCCTCCAAGAGATAGTGGGGTGGTTGAAGTGCCCCCTCAGGACCAGGGCTTGTGAACATAGGGCTTCTCTGGTCTGTCTATAGAGGGCTTCATCTGCTCCATTTTTCTGGTCAGGTGGCCTTTAGCATTCCCCCACTATAATGTCATCTCTTCCTGCCGTCCCTTTAATCCTGACCCTTAAGATCTCCCTCAGGTCCTCACCTCATCCATCCCTAGATGGAGCTCTATGCACTCCAGCTGGTTGCTGACATAAAGGGTGACACCCCTTCCTCTTTTCAGCTGCTTATCTTTCCTAAAGACCTTGTATCCTTCAGTTCCAGCGCTGCAGTCATGAAATTCATCTCACCACATCCCTGTGATGCCAGTCAGATCATAGCCCTGAAAGGAAGCACACATCTCTAATTCTTGTTGTTTATTTCCCATGCTATGTGTGTTTGCATAGAGGCATTTAAATTGGGCCCCCAATGAATCTACTCACTGGCTGGAGCAGCTGGAATTCCTTTGTGCTGCTTTTTAGGTGCCCACTGCCCTGTGGTTCCTCTCCAGGCTCTCGGCATCTCTTGTGAAGGACTTCTGTGGCACACATGCTGCATTTGTCCCTGTTAGGAAGATGCAGTGTTTTATATTTGCTCTAAAAGCCGGCTGAAGCTTAATTGTGAAGGCCAATTTCCAACCTCTGCTGGCAGCCAGCACCCATGTCCCTGCTGTAACAAGAGGGAATGTGCAGTCATCCACTTCTTCTGGCAGCAGGGCATTCCATCATCATCGCAGAGAGCACCATTTCTTCTGATCACACAGAAGCACTTGGGAAGGTCCCTTTCTCGCATTTACTTCTGTATTTACTGCATGAAGAGCCATAGCACAAGAGAAGCATCCATCTTTATTTGCAGGCCAGTTGTAAACAGTAGGTCTGACAAGCTGAGTGAACTGTAACACAGAACAGAAAACTGAAGGAGGTAGTGTTTGAAACCATACTAACATTCATAAATGAAGAAGGGGCTCATGCAGGTCTGTGATGTCCAGAGGCGGCAAATAGACTCAAGAGAAATAGCAGGGCTAGCTATAGGTTTGTAGATGGTCTTAATGGCCTTGCACATAACACAAATGCTTCAGCTGAGAATTGCTTTTTCTAGTTCAGTTTTAAGTGACTTTCCCACTAAAAACAGATGTTTTGCAAGAGGTACACATGCTTGTTGTGTTTACTCTTAAGCTAGTGTAACCAGTTCTCCTTTGTGTGGGAGGTGTTTAATTTGAACTGGAGCAGCAAAAATGCATGAGTGCGCAGACTGCTGTTTATTTATTAGACTTCCATGTTATCATGATACAAGAAATCACATACTTCAACTTGTAGCTTGCGAGGATATGTGCATATGAGTAAGCTTAGACATAAGTAAGTGTAATGATTTAATGAGCTTCCTCATCCGCAATATCATTTGGAAGAAGGATGCCTACGTTAGTCAGCATTTCTGCACACTTCATGCCAAGCCACTGGAAAAATATCTGCATCACAAAACTAGAAATAAAACAGAACAAAGAATGTAATACAAATAATCAAATGCTGTCATTATGCTGATAATTACCAACAGGAGGACAGAGAAGTACAAGCTGCACATACAAGTTAAAAAAACATGGAATGCGGGATTGAGACAAGATGCAGGCATATGAACAGTGTAACAGTGGGTTACAGATAGAATAATCATTTTATCATTGGAAATAATTTAATATTTCTAGAGATTTTGAAATGTATGAACACTAGAAATAGTCTTTGTAGCTAAGCATGTAAAGTAAAAATAGAAGAATAAGCAGATTTGAAAGAAGTTTGGTCCTGTAATCCTGGCATTCCTGCTTGCTTAACTTGGGTCTTAAGAATAAGATTTATCCTGCCCCATGTAAAAAACTCGGTATTGTGTCTTGCATTTCTTTAAAAAAAATTGACTTAACAAGAAGATTGGAGCCCTTATTCAACAATCATTAAGTGGGTTGGAAATCTGTCAGTAGTGGGAAGGATGAAAAGGCACTGCTGTATTATTAAATGTTTGAAATCCGACTGCAAGACTGATGGTACCATTGTATCAATGGCAGAGTGAAGCCAAGCATGGATTTAAGATATCTTTCACCACAAACTGTCCTTAGACATAGGAAGCTTTAAAGCTAGTTAGCTTTTCATGTTCTAAAGATCTTGGGTCAGTGTCAGAGGAAAGAAGCCATTCCTGAGTTTCTTTCTCATTGTCATACAGAGAGAAAGTGATCGCCTGTTTTCTGCAGCTGTCTTACATTTGGGGTAAATGAGACCAAAGGAGTAAAAAATGAATGAAAAACATTTCCTTTCCCTTAAACTTACGCTCCAAATCACAGAAACATGTTTTTGGGGATAGCATTGATTCAGATGCCCAGTGAACTTCCATAGACGAATTTCTGGTAGTGTGATGTAGGTGAAACGAGCACTGGAATGTATTGCATGCCTCCCATGGTTATTTTTATCACATGACAGTCTAATATTTTGCAGCAGTGAATGGAAAATTGGCATTCGACATCTGGGTATTAACAGGCAGCATTCATAGAGCAGAGCAGCCCACCCAAAGCCTTGCTGTTCCTTCACAGCATTTGAAAGGCTCCCAAAATTAGTTTGTTTTACTAGATGACATTATAGTACGTGCTGGAAGCCTGTGTTTACTACAAAAGGTGAAGAGTTTTTGTGCTCTAAAGTTTTCATGTAGCATGCCAACATGAAATACTCCGTGACAACATATATCCCTCCCTGGTGCCTGACAGTGGCATGAGATACCAGGACTGGAATTGTGCTCCTGGCAAAAAGAAATCTACAGAACTAAATGCTCTGTAAAGTGGGATATGCCTTTAGTAATTGACAGTGCATCTGTTGACGTTGGTTGAGGAGGTGCCCATCAACTTTGAGGAGAGACAAATCATGGCTTTAGCAGAGTAGCCTTTTGGGAGATGTGAACCAGGCAGACAGTTTAGAGCAGTGGATTCTGGATCCCCGAAGAGCACAGCCAAGAGACACTTGCAGCATTTGGCACTTTGGCAGCTCTTGGGGGCAAGGCAGTGAAGGATGGCTGTGAAGGTGTACGTGTTTACTGTACCTGTTCTTTACTCTGGGCTACTCAGCTGTCAGCCCATCCAGCTTCTGACATTTGCAAAAGCCTTTTGAGGTTGTAGAGTGCTTCACCCTCATGCATATTGGTGGTGAGCCACAGCTGCGTCACTTCTAGAAGGCTTTTCCATGGTGGTCCAGCATGGAGGTGCAGGGGCAGGTCTGTTTTTTGGACCTTAGGTCATAAGTTCTTTCCTGAGATGAGCACGTCTTTGCTAATTGCTGTTGCCTTGATGTGGGCAGGTGGTAGATACGTGTCAAAACTCACTCCCTCCCAGTAGCTCCCATCTCAAAGTGCTGCTGTTCTTCCAAAACCTTGGAAAGTATTTTAAAGAAGTGTTGAACTCAAAAATGTTTGTGAGAGAGACTGCAGGACAAGCACAAACTCCATCCAAGGAAAGTACTTAGCCTGATGGACCAAAAGAGATGCCAAACGTAAGCTTACAGAAGAGAGATGACCAAGGATGGAGGAAGAGGGATGACACCACTTCTCCCAAGCACAAGGTGCCTTGGTTGTGTTCGACCTATATCTACTTACCAGCTATTAGACAGAAGTCCTAATCTAGGTAGAAACAGCTCCAAAGCTGGCAGAATTTCCTCTTTTTCCAGTACTGCAATTGAATCTTTCCAGGTAAATGCTCAGATCTGAGTATTGTCAGAGAGACTAGGCTAGGCCCTGAGAAGAAAACTGTTACCAGGCTGATCTGATATGCAGAAAATAAAACCTTATTAATACACTATCTTATTAATAGGCCTTGAGTGCTTCATGGATCTGTGATGTTAGATGGGGTCTACACTAAAATTTCTTCTCATTACAGAGTCCAGCAAACACAGACTTGTGGTTCAGCTGAGCTTGCAATGGCTGCTGCACCGTCACCATTTTCTCTCCTCCCAGTGTCCATTCTTTCATTTCTTTCTAATGCCAAGGTTTATTTCCTGCTTCTTCTTCCCAGGATAAAAACTTGGTATGTCTGAGACTGGGAATTTTGGCTATAATTCAGTCTCTTTTGGGACTGTCACTGATGCTCTTTGCATGACAGAGAAGGAAAGAACACGAAAGACAGATGTGAGTGCACTCCTTTAAAAGAAGGATCACCTGATGTCAGAAACACAGATGCTCAGACCTCCTCTAGAGAAGACAGTGCAAGCCCAGACCAGAGGTGCCATAAACCTCTCCACAGCAAGGTCCCATCCATTTTTCTTCAGTTGTGGCCTCCAGAGAGACATGAACAGTTGCTGAAGCATATGCTAGTGGAGAGAACAGTGTGTCTTCAAAGTGCATGGTCCACATGAGCATGAACATTTGGCAACGTTGATGTCAGCTGGAGAAAATTATCAGGAACAGTGTTTGTTCAGCATTTTTGGTTTTACCTAATTGCCAGATGAAGGTGTAGACAAGGCCTCCGTCTGCCTCCACACACCCTATACAACCAGTTGCATTGGGTGAGCTCCCTAAGAGTGAAACAGCAAAAATAAATCCTCATAGCTAGGCAATCTCTCCAAATTCTGCTCATCTTATGAGGGAAAGGTCAAGCTTTCTGCACAGGAGCAGCTGTTCATTCTCAAGCCCTCTGTCAGGTTCTCCACTAAGATTGATCAATAGCAAATCTCATCTGCTGAAGGTCCACAGATCTCAGTTTTGGCATCCTGTAAGGACTGTCATTTACAGAACAGCACATCCTTTACCCCCCATAAAGCTTTTGCTGGGGTGCATTTCATATGTGATACATTTCTTAGCAAAACAAAGACCAAAACAAAACCAGGCAAAAAGCCTTAACAACAGGAAATCTCATATTTCCAAAGGAACCCACTCTGCGGTATGATTAAAGGATTCCTCAGGATACGCAGGATGATCTCAGAAAAGCAGTGAGTTAAAAGTTGCTGGGTGGTAATGGGTTTGAGGTTTTTACATATGTTATAATATATTCAGATGTAACACTTTAAAAGAAAAAAAAAAAAACACCTAAAAATAGTAACACAGCTTACTACCTCAGTTCTGAAACTCAAGTCAAAATAGCAGGATGACAGTACTTTGAAGTTGCCTAAATGTTAGTATTCTGGGTTTGGGAGTAGGAATCTCAGGATCTTCCGCTACTCCTAGACCTTGCTAGCTGTAATTATTTAATGATGCCTATGCATCTTACAAAGCGAGCAAAAAGATTGACTGTTCAATTTGAGCACATTCTCCCTCCACTCCAGCTATGTCTGCTCTCCTCAACTATCTGTACCATGGACCTTGGTAAAGAAACTTTTTTTGCCTAATTTAGGAGCAAGATATTAGAAGAAATTCCAAAGCCCCATCTCTACATATCAGGGAATTTCCACATCAAGTGCTTCTGACACTTCATCCATGTCAGTGTGCTATAGATTTAGTGACATGGTCCTCAAGAAGGAATGGAAATGTAGGCTTAAATTCAACGTGGGCAGAAGCAGTTTTTTAAGGACACTTTATTTAGGCAAGCTAGCACATTGTAAAGTAACATCCATTTCTAAATAGATTAATACCTTTAACACAGTAGATCACGTGCTACAGCCCCTTGTGAAAGGGGCAGTTGCTACCTCTGGGCCAGGTTCAGCAAGAAAAATACAATTCCAATAACTGCAGCCTTTCACTAAAATGGACATTCTGCACCAGGCTGGGTTTCTGTTGCTACACTAGGTGAGCCACAATGACAGATTACCAAGAGCAAGATTTCAGATTCTCCTTGGCTTTAACATTTCAAAGCTAAAATATTCACATGACTATCCGTGTGATTCCATTTGCAAGACAGGGAAATCACTTCATAACACATGTATTTATCATTTGTGTTGAATCACTACACTTCCTCTGTATACAAAGCTATCTAAGATCATCACACTTTTAAGCCTAGTAGAACTGACAGGGATTTCCTGAAGCACTAAACTGTGGTATAGCATAAAGAGCAGAACTCGTTGACTTCATTACATCTGAATTAAATCTTAATAATGGGCCAAATGGGATTGTTGCCTGCAACAGAAACAACTACTTTTCATTCCTTTCCTTGTTATGCTTACCATTGCTGGAGTTGTCTGGTTGGTTGACTTTCCTTATATGCCAACCTCACCACAGGGCAGTGCTGGCAAAACAGCTCCTTTCACACAGTCCGTATAGTGCTTGGTGGATGGAAAAAATAAAACTGTGGAAACTCTGTAACAGAAAGACATGTGTTGTGGCAGTGACATGCATGTGCACAACTTTGAAAAGGTGATAAACCTGGCATGTATTTATGAAGAGAAGGCACAGTTAGGCAACAGCCTTGGTAGATTTTATTGTGTTGGTGCTTTACAGTGATTATTTATTCTGTCTTCACCTTAAATCAGAGAAGTTTCCTCTTCCCTCCAAACTTCTCTTTATGTGCTGTGACTGTGAAAGCCAAAACATGCAGCATACACACATGCTCACACAGATATGCTTACAGGGCTAGGAAAGACACTGCTGCAGTTCTGTTCCTCAGTAGCCCACTTCTCCCAAAGGGTCAGGTTCATCCATTATAACTGCAGGAGTTTAAATGTCACCTGTGTTTAGAGCACCACCTCCTCTAGGCCCCCATGCAATCAGTGAGGAAAGAGCATCACCCCCATGGCCTGTGTAAGCCCACCTCTCTCTCGAGTGTAGGTGTCTTAGTTAAGTACCTCAAGTGCAATGGGTGGAATGTAAGCATTAATGTTACTCCCTGCACAGGCACCCTCCACTGGGCCTCTGGGCACCACCGTGATGCAAATAGTCATTAATATCCATTAATTATGTATCTGGTACATCATGTGTTTGCTACCCCTGGCCCTGCCCTGTCATTTTTGCTGGTAGTCAGCATTTACACGAATTTCTACAGGGCTGAGCTACCTCTGAACAGGAGAGATAGATAGAGGAGGCGCAAGGTGCAGTGTCTGGAGCCACCCAGTGGGCATTGCAAGTCTCAGCCTCATTTTTTTAAAAATCTGCAGTCTGAAAAGCACGTTGCCTTCCCTCTAGGGTTTTTTAACTGCTGCAGTATGTGAATTATAAAGCGAAAAATAATGCATATCCCAGCTGGTGGTCCATAGAAGACAAAGACTGGATGTGCAATCAGGAATCATGATTTATAAGAAAGGGACAGCTGTAACAGATTTTATTGAGCAGTTGCAGTTGAAGAAAAAAGAAAAGTCCCAAGAAGGCACGTTTAGGAACAGAGAATAGTCTGCTGGCACATGTATCATGATCTCACTACAGAAAAGCAAATAAGTAGTAACAAGGAACCTCAGTGCGTTGGAAAAATGCTTGTATCCATCCAGGAATATAGCGCATGAATGATACGGTCAAATCAACAATCGAGGACATTCAGAGCACTCTGATCAGCATGTTACAGATGTAAAACACCCTCAAAGCCATGGACAAATATGGGCGTTGAAGGACAAAGTGATATATGACTCTATAGTGTAAGACACTGAGGAATCAGGTCCCAGAGCAGATTGCTATAAGAACTCAAACTAGAAAACTGACTTGGTATGACAAATGTGCAGGGGGGGCAATGAAACAAATGAGAGAGAGAGAGAGGGAATGTTAAGTGGAAACAGTAGGAAAAATCAAACAATGTATGCACATGGATTAAAGTCAGGCTTGCACGGCATCTGCTGTGACCTGTTGTTGCCACAAGTGAAAAAGGACTTGACAGGGATGTCAAGAGTCCTTTCAGGCAGTAGAAGAAGAAAAATAAAAATCAAAGTTATTTTGCAAAACCAACAACATAAAAGATGAGTTCAAGGCAATAAAAAATAGAGCTTTACCACAGATTCCTGTGTAATCAACACCCAGAGCTGCAGTTAGGACTCCTGAACAAACAGCATGTTGCAAAGTTTGGTCAGCAAGGTCAAGCAACTGGAGTGACTTATGACCTTAAAATATCATTAATGTTTACAAAGAATATTTGGAGGGGAAGGTAAATTCCAATTTACAAGGCATTAGAGTCAGACTTGGACAACGTCCTTGCTTCTCCTTAGAATTCCTTCAGCTGAAGAAGACTACATGTTATACAAGGAGTCATAGCTATGAGACAGTGGAAGAGAAGTATATACTGAAACGAGTCCAGCTGGATACTGCCCATGTAAAAGAATCTGTGGACCAAGGTTTGATATACCCTAGATATTGGTGACATGAGGCTGCTGGGACTTGAACGGGGATCTGTTCTTCCTTCTCTGTAGCTGTCAGTCTGCCTCAGGACAGATTCACCTCAATATGGTAACAAAGTCCTAAAAAGGCAACTAAATTAAAAAACAAAGCAACTGCTGAGGAAAAGATGCTCTGCAAAAGATGAAGCTGATTCTGAATAACTGGATCACTGGTGAGATAGAAATTTCAAAAAGCTGTGAAAACATGCTGTAGATTGTAACTGGTGTAGAAGAACTTACAGAACAATGCCATGCTTATGCTGTCCCATGCCCGGGAAAGCATGTTTAGTCCTTCATGTGAAAGATTGTTAAATTATGCCCACTCTGTACTAGAACTTTTTCACTAATGCAGCTACATGAGCAAAGCTTTCCTTTGTGAATTCAATTTTTACCAGCAGAAAGTATGGATGCTTAAATGGAATGAACTCTACAGGCAGAGGTTATTGTAGCCCTGTATAATTACATACTGAAATAAAATGTGTTTTAAAATAATATACCCTTTAGGCAACAATACCATATCAGTGGGATAGTCTAAAGTCAGTAACAGGAGAGAGACACAGGGACCAGATCTTTGCATCCTGCATTCCTCTGGACAATCTAAGTCGTGTAGAGTGTGTCCCTGGGAACTGCCTCAAAAGAGGAAACCAGCCATGACAGGATTAAGTCCACAATTACCCAAGGTTAAACTTTTGCCTCTACCACCAACTTCCTGCATGACTTGGAGGAAGGTACTTCAATGCTTCTTCCGTATCTCCTATTCCAGTGTTCATTTGTGTAATTTTCCCACACTTTTAGCTTCATGTGAGCTGAGGTCCTTGCTACAGGAATTAATTGCTTCTCACAATACAAAGGGAACCTCACTGGTGCCACTTAGATATACTGAGTAAATTTTCATTCTTCACATTCTTCTCCTATTTTGCAGTGGCAGCACAAATAAGAAATAGATGATTATTGACACAAATGGTCCATGCTTCTAGAGAAAGCAGAAAAAAGCCTTTCCCTGAACGAAGTGATTCACACTGGCTGGACTTGTGCTTCTTGCTAAGACTATAAATCTGGCTCTTGGTTGTCAGACCATTCACACGTATCAAAGCAGCATGATTTGAAAGCAGACAAGCAAGGTAGTATTTGGGTGGTGTGTGCCAGTCATGGTGTGAAACATGCTTTAACTCTAATATGCAAAACACAGAGACAGACAAATTTTAAATGTTCAGCAGCATCTTCTGGGTACAGGCTCTGGTGTTGACTTAGTACAAAATCCTTCAGCTAGTTCTGAGCCTTTGTACTGATTGCACTGCAGCAAAATGGAGCAGCTCCGTAAGTACTCAGGTGGCTGACTGTGCACTCCCATGGCAGCTGGTGGTGCCTCAGCTAGCTCAGGTGGCTTAACACTGTGTTGATAGCACCGAAACTGGTGTAGACTTCTACCACTGCAGCAAAATTACATCAAAATCAAAAGACTGGCTTCAACCCCAGTGGCTGTGGTGGTTTCCACTTATCTATAGGTAGCTGGTGCAGGATGGGCACAAGCTGCAGCATGGTCTGCCTAGCCGCTCAGCCGACTAGCTTGAGCTGGTGTCTTAAATTGCTGCAGTCTCACCCATAGCAGTGCTCAAACAGTGCAAGCTCTAGGTGGGTAGGGCACATCCCTTGGTGCTGAGTTCATACTTCTGGTGACGCTGAAGACACAGTTTGAGGTGCCTCAGGCCTATGGAGTCACACAGCTCCATAATTAAATGGGTAGCTTTTGTTGAAAATTCCTGGGGGTGTTTTATTTTTTTAATTCAGCTGTCAAAATCCTGTTCCCAAATCATTAGTTCATCTCTTTAATGTGCTGGTGTTTTTCTTATCATTGCCCATTAACCACTGGGCTCGTTTTATTTATGTCAGAAAGTGCTCCTTTTAGTCATTTGTGTGAAGAAGAAAAATCTGTAGTCTACTAAATCCACAGTACTTTTGGATACGGTTAGTGAAAATAGCAAATGCATTTCATAATTTCCCATGCAAACAGATGAAACATTGATTCTTGTGGCTTCTTTTTCCCCTGCCATCACTCTCTGTATGCAGTGATCCAGGAATCCTGGATCCCCACTGGATGTCCAACTAGGGTCCATCACCCCACCAGATGATGTGCACAGTGATACACATTCTTTGCTGTGACGACTTTATAATGTAAGCTAATGAGCCAAACAATCACTAGAAATGGAAGTGGGGACAAAAAGCATAGACTAGAGCCTAGGTTTTCCAAGCTTGAGTGACCTGCCTTGTAGATAAGTAAAGTCTGTAACCAACTGGTGGAATCGAATTGTAACACAGATCTTTAACATCAGAAGTGAAGCATGTTCTCTGCAGAGAGAGAAGGCAATTCCAGCACAGACCCTGTCATCTTTGATGGCAGCCCAGGGAAAATGTCCTACCTATTGTGGTGGAGTTACAGTAAGGGTAGGAAGCCCATTTGGAAAACATGAGCTTGCCTGCAGAATCTTAACTGCACAAAATGTGAATATAACAGATAATCCTAGTAAACATGGATTATTGGTGATAGGTAAGAGCGTGTATGTGTATGGGAGCATGTAACACTATAGTCAAAGAAGTAAGCAGAGAAAAAAACTTTTAATTAAGTGTTGGAGCCCTAAGCCTTGTATGACAAGTTTTCCATTCAGTTTTATTTTTGTGCATTTTTAAATGTCAATTACAACTTCTTCATATGAGTCCCTCTTTAGCATCCCTTTCACTATTTAAATTTAAGGTTATTTACTAATCAGGACAATTTTATACAAGTGATCCTTCCAAAACCACACATTGCGACCAGGAAATGGGCTGGCAGCCTGGTGTGCAGTGAAATGTTTTTCTTTAGGTCCATAACAACCTAGAGAAGATATGTTAATACTTTTAGTTGAAGCTAAACCTCCTTGTTCTAAAAGAATAGAAGGGGAAAATGAAATACTACTAAGTCACAGCAAAAACCTAAGAGTTTTCTGACTTGTCTGATGATCTCTGAGCTTTGTCACTTGACACACCTGGAATGGACTCAGAAAGAGCGCACCTAAATTTAGGAATACATTTCAGGCAGCAGCTACTGCAGAGCAGCAGTACGTCACCAGCAGAGCCGGGCTTGTAAACCTCGTCTTGCTGGCAGCATCCAGGTTGGGAAACCAGAGAAGCCAGTTCACCCTCCAAACACTGTTCTGGATGGGTCACATGGGGCCAGCTACTGATCTGGTCCTGTGAGGACAATTAAGGCCACTGTTCACACGTTACTCCCAGGAGCTTGAGATATTACTCCCGGCCCAGGGGGAGATGTTTTGTATCTATTACACTGGCATTCCAGTTTTGATGACATAGGATTTTCAGCTAAGACAACAAATAAATGATAGTATTTTTAAAAGAGCCATTGTAACAGTGTTCTGACTTGAGTAAAGGTTATAGCAGCAGAAAGCAATGGAGGTACCGCAGGTTTTACATGTGCACTGTGTTTGTGTCCCAAAACATGCAAGGGGAATGCCTTATGCCTTTGACACCTTACCCCATTGGGATCACTTTTTGGGAAGAGCTGTGGTATCCACAACTGGTGTCCAGCATGAGACAACTGCAGGGTGTCAGTGTGCCAAGAACATGGTAATCCTCAGCTCTATTTTCTTCATGTGCAATAGCTGCACTTTCACTTAGGTATGACGTAAAGTATTTTACCACATGCCAAAGTCTGTAAGTACCCACCAAGTCAGGTGTAACTTATGTAACATGTATGACCACTGAAAGCCCAGTTTTAAGGCTATAGGTAACATTAAGTAGTCATTTCAGGCAGGCAGCAGTGGCCAGTACTCCCTTGTATCATCTTTTGGACAAGCAATTTTGGGAGCAACCACCCTACAGACAAAAAAGCCACGTAATTCTCCAGTCTTTGCTACTTAATGTCAGCTTGACAAATGCAAATCATCAATCATACTGAAGTTATGTTACGGAAGAATCATCCTGTTTTCCTGTTGAGGCTATCAGGGAAAGTCTTTCATGGTTGTGTAACATCAAGCGTCAGGTAAAAAGTCCAGCTTGGTGAGGGCAGCAGTCTCTGAAAATGGTATAAATTTTCTGGACGGATGGACTGAAAACAGGTTATAGCAGTCTGCTTCACACCAGGTTTTTGAGAACTTGGGTTTTTTCTTAATTAGCTTCTTTTTTCTTAATGTCAGTAGTACCTTGTAGAGGAATGAAGCTGGGTTAATTAACGTTGATAACATACAGCTGTGGGCTGGCTTCAGGGGCGGTGGGTTGGCGGATGTAGGTAAGGCGCAGCTGTGGCTGGTTCTGGTAAGTGGTTGGTCAGCCAGTGAAGGGAGAGCAGCTGAGGAAGAAGCAAGAGGAGAGAAAACACATGCTCTGGATGAGGCGAGACAAGGAGAAGGCAGCAGAGGGACTGTATGAAGAGTATGCTGGTATAAGGTGGTGAAAGACCTTGATGCAGCTTGGTAGTCTGGAGAGTGCTGTGACAGTACATAGTTTCTACCCAGAGGACTTCAGTTATCAGGGATTGGTATAATCAAAATGGCACCACCTAAGGTCTGCAAAACCTCAGGCATTACAGACATTGCTATGTTGCCACTGGCTTGTTACATGTTTCCATTTAAAACTCACAGAGCATCAACAGAAAAACATTATCAAACCCCTACAGATCAGACCAATGTCCACCATGTACAAGTTGTCCAAAATTGCACACACACAAAAGAGGACTTGCTCTCTCTAAGCCCTGTGTCATTTTCCTAGCAGAAAAGACAGGCTTGAAATGTCACATGAAAGCTAAAAAATCCTTGCAGCAGATACAAGAGAAAAGAACTTCAGAACTAAACTCAAACTGAGAAATGTCCTTCCCTTCATCCATGGACTCTCAGGACTGGGAATGTCATAGCTGACAAATGCTTTGATATTTGCAAGCCATGAGGAATATACATGAGAGCCGCATCATGGTCTTGATGCCCAAGTCTACCAGGGATCCCAGGACCAAACAAATTTCTTGCCTGCAGGGTACAACTTTTTTGATGACTGCTGTTGCACAGCATTTTTTAGGCAGTTATTTCACTCTTCAAGCATTTAAAAAAAGAAATAACAGAATTTCTCCCTCTTGAGGGTGAACAGAGGACAGTGGAGTGCTCTGTGGGTCCATGGGTGGTGAAAACACCTGCTTAAATAGAGTGTGTGACAAATGAAGATATATGCTGAACATGATGTCTCTTACAATTGGCTCCTTGGTGCAGACACCTGTGCTTCAGCAGGCCCTAGCAAGCACCACCAGACCTCCCCTGGGCACCAGATTTGCTTTATGTGGCATAGGAGGGCTGTTGGGTTTTTCTAACTAAATCACAAACTTGCTTGCTTCAGTGAACCTGTCCTGGACTTTCCTCCTTCGTGAATGAGATAGTACAGCTTTTCTTTTGGAAGAATACAAGATCAACAATACAGCAATAGATGTGAAACAAAACGCTTAAAGCAAAGTAGTGTGTCTGATATTACTTCCTCATTTCCAGTACTTACTTTGTTATCTGTAATGTCTGTAGGGGGTAACTGAAAAATTACCTATCCTGAAAACATCTTTTTCACATTAAAAGCAGTGGTATTTAATCCTTGCACAGCTGCCTTAAGTGGCTTGTCTTAACACTCAACACTGAATCAGTACAGACTACAAAGATCACATAGGCATCTTGAATAAGACAAGGAGTATGTTGAGACTTTTCCATCTTAACAGCCCCTGCTGAGCCACCTCATCTCCCAAATAGAAGACATATGAAAAATACGATGCAATGACCAAACATTTCTGAAAGGTGATTCTTCATTCATTAGTATTTGCTTTTCACGCTGCTGAGCTGAAATGGATTCAGTAAAACAAAAGAAAGAAATAATGACAGCTGATGCTTGATTAGGAAGGAGGTAGATTGTGTTTAGCAATCTCTGGCTGAACTGCTTGCCATTCTATTAGATATATACATAGCCTAAGTGACTATGCATGAACAAAACTGAAAATGGGTTGTAAGTGGGCTTTGTAGTCCTTTTTCTAAATGCAAATGACCTTTCAAAGAACAATCATTAAGGAAATGATATATACTACGGAGATCTGAGATATTTCATTCAATTATTCTTTGAAATAAGTGAAATTTTTTACCATTTGGCACAAAAATTTGTAACAAGATTCTCAGAAGTTTTAGTAGCCAGTAACATACCAATTTTGCCCCTAGGTATTTGGGGCCAATTAACCCTTACACACACCTCTGTCAGGTTGCTCTGACTTTTTCATAACGAAGGCTTTTCCTGATAGTAGCTAGACAGCAAAATAGGACTTGGAACATCTTGGTTTTACCTACATTTCCTGGTTTATGATTTACTAGTGAAAATTTCATGCTGTTCTATGTACTGAGAACAATTTGTAGAGATGCATATTTCAGAAGGAGTTATTATTTTCATCTGAACACATGTATTTTGGACATTGTCCAATCATAAGCAATTCTTTGAAGAATTTTCTTTCCTTTTCTTTTCCTTTTCTACCGTGGGAGGAATGCTAGCTGGGAAATAGCCCAGAGTGTGTTAATGTGTTCATTTGCCCCAAGGATGCTGAATCATGTTTTTTGTGAGACTGTGCTGAGAAGGTTTGCCTAATGAGGGTCTTGAAAATTCCATTTTCTCCAGCTTTTCCAAGAGTCCAGTTTTTGCTGGATGAAAATATACCTTTAATAAAGAACTGAGAAATCTTGGCAGGCAAAGAGCTTCCCAAGGAGAATCAAGTTGAGGTGAAAAAGCATCACCTTCACAATCCCCAAAAGTGCTCCAGCAGCTCCCATTGCTGTTTTTTTTGTAAGTAGCTGCCTTGTAGTGGTTAGCTGCACTCCTGTTTTTCAGAGCCAAGCTGACTTCATGCAGTGGGTACTGTTTGTGAGCTGTCTGAAATACAGCCTAAGGAGCATGCACCAGTCGTTCATTAGGAACTGAAATGTTTGTTGTCCTTCTTCCCTCCTCACCAGCAAGGACATATGAGAGGAAGGGGAGGAGCAGAGAGGCATTCCGTTTTTGCTGCAGTTGGGTGAATTTAGCTTTTTCTCAGTAAGATGAACCATAAGGATGCAGAACTCTCAGGGCTATTAAAGTTGCCCAGTCCTTACCAGCTCCCACAGTTTTGTCTTTTAATTCCTGTTCATATCAATCTTTCCCCCTTCTGCCAAGCCTCTAGTATCTATTTTATTATTATTTTATTATTATTGTTGATTTATTTTTGAGAGTTTTATAGCTTCTTCAACATCACAATTCAAAGGATTTGTTGGAAACAGCTGTTTTTTACAGGTTTCTCTCCTCTCACATCCCAGTAAGGTGATCTGCCTTAGAGCCAGGTATGCTCTTGCTCTCTCCAGCAGAGCATGCACTAGTGAGTGCAACAAGATTTCCCAGGCTTTAGCCCTAGCCTCTTTGACTCCTTTCATCCCAAGGATCCCAAAGTGAGGGATCTGCAAACCCATGCCTGTGCGTCTGCCAGCTATGTCATCTGTGCTCACTGAGCAGGGACCATGATGGGCTTCAGGCATTTCTCAGACTGTGTGAGCATGGCTGGGCAGAGGACTGGGCTACACAGATCGATGTTATTAATCCATAAAAATGGATCACAGGTGGTATGGGAGTGATTCTTTAATTCTAGAAGCAATCAGGAAATGTCAAAATTACACCTTCTGTTTCAGCACAGGTTTCTTCTCTGACTCTTACTACTTCTGCTCCCCACTCTCCTCTTTCTGCTCTTCATCCTCCAAGGGAGACTATTTTTTAATTAAGTGGGAGGGTAGGTTTGCAGAAGAGAGGGAAAGTCTTTGTTCTTTGTGTCCCAAATTGATTACCATTCCTGTAGCTTCACTGTTTCCTTATCTAAAAAGAAGCTGTGGTTTGACTGAGGAAAGAATAGCTTTTGCATTTTAATTTTCTCATAACCAAAAGCTTCTAAGATACCCTAATGATACTGGAAAAGATTCTGGGGCTCACTCATTATTCTCAAATTCATCTAATTATTAACATCCCCTCGCAGATCCAGTGGAAGAAACACAGGAAGAGCAAATCATTAAAACCCCCTGCTTAAAAAAAAAAATAATAAAAAAAAAATCAGTCATAATCTTCTGAATGTCACCTTGCACAGGGAAGCAAAACTTTGGAGCATGAACTTATCTTCTAAGCTAAGTGTACAGAAGAGGAAGTTCACAAGCTGTACCAGAGTGATTAGTCTGTGACAAGACCCCTCAAGATGGAAAGGTTAGAAAGCCTCTAGGATGACTATGAAATGACAAAATCTTGTGACTTACAAATGGAAAAGCAAACTAAAAAGTATGAATTTGTGTAGGCCGATTTCAGTACACTCAAGAGAACTCATAACTAAAAGTTTTGATGGATAGAAGAGTTCTACAAGGTAAATGACCATAAAAGCACAAACTGGCCCAGACAAAAGGTAAAAGATGGTAGTAAAAGACACACTGTACTGAATCACTGGCTTTTCCTTGGCTTTAAGCAAAGAAGAATGTTCAAAGAAAATGGAACATTAGTTCAGAGCTCTAAGCATAACTTGAACAACATTGCAAAAGCATGTGAGGACAAAACCCAAAAAGGCAGAGGCATAATGAAAATGATTCTGTGGCACCATTACCGGTAGAAAGCAAAGGAAAATGTTAATCTTCTGTTACACAAAGAGGGAAGACAATAGATGGCACTGAGAGAAGAGCCTTTTTTTGTGCTTGAGCCTCCACTGGAAAGGTATGTTGCAATCAGATGGCAAATGCAGTTACACAAGGTACATATGCAGAGCAGAACTGAGAATAACAAGTTGGAGAGTACTGAGACAAATCAAACTGAGTTCAGATCACCTGAGAGTGGTGAGATCTGCCCCCAAACTGGAGAACTGGCTGAAGCAGTCTCAGTGAATTTTCTCTTAGAGATCTTGAAAATGGCCGTTTATAGGAACAGCAATACCATGCTTAACTTTACAAAGGGGACAGGAAAAAGAAGACTTAAGGAATACCAACCAAACATCAATCCTTAAAAGAAGTACTTGTGGTTGTCTAGAAGAATACATAGTAAATTATAAACAACTTGAATTTATCAAATGAGGCCTGTTAAGATACAGAAGCTTCTTTGAGAGCTCTAAGTTGGTTGAGGATGCCAATCATCTGGACGGTAAGAAGAGTGATACTTTTATAATGAAGTAGTAGAAATATGGTTTGAACAAAACTTCTGTAAGGCAGATACAATACTGGCAAGAAACTGTTTAGTCAAAATTGAAGGAAAAGATTTGATGGACTTTATGCTGGGTCTCAAACCATTTAATCTTCTCATTAACACCTTAGGTGATGAGAAGGTATATAAGTAGAGGTCTTATTCATTAAACTTGAAGACATTAAACCTGGAGGCACACAGTGAAGAACAGTATGATCATTACAAATCAGAGACGGTTTTAGAAACTCAATAGAAGACAAGTGCAAAGTTTTACCTTTAGGCAGGCATAACCAGCTGTGCAGACAGGGTGGGCTGTGGCTGCCAGCCCAGTTCTCTCAAAAGCATGTGGGAGCTAGAATAAATAAGAACCTGGACGTGAGTCAAGGATTTTGTGCTCTAAAGACATATTGGTATGTAGGTAATGAGACATAAAAGAAACCTCTGCTGATCATTAATAAGGCCTCAGCTGGATTTACATTCAGTTGGAGTGCTGCACTGGAAGTACAGTGCACACTGCCAGAAAATCAGGAGAAAATGGAAGTGGTTGGGGCACGTGGTGTCTCTGTGTTAGACTTTCAGTATAAGACAGAAAGTAGGTCTTCAAATATTTCATCAGCTATTGTGATGGAAAGGAATAACTTGTTCTTTGTGTTCACAGTAGAAAGGACAACTACCGAGAGCAAGTGTTGGCAAAGAAAATTCGTTAGGGAAATCATTCCTGTAATCAGGACAGTGAAGCACTGGGGATGCCATGGAGTCTCCATCGATTTGGGTCTCTGAGATGAGGTCAGAGACACAGTCATCAGGAGCAGCTCTGTAGTGTTCAGCCAATGCAGCCGGACATGAAGGACCTGCCCAGACACCTTCTCCTGAGCTGCTGGGGCTCAGCACTTGCATCCAGCCACCTCCCAAGCTTTACCTCCTGTTTCTGATCAGAAAGATCCACAACCTGCAAGAGAAAACTAATTATTTATGGAAAAGAAAGTTGAACAGGGACAT
Source organism: Falco cherrug (assembly GCF_023634085.1). NCBI lineage: Eukaryota > Metazoa > Chordata > Aves > Falconiformes > Falconidae > Falco > Falco cherrug. The sequence goes on along the minus strand of NC_073720.1, from coordinate 74,861,272 downwards.
GATAGTGTCTGCAACTAGTTTGAAAATAGCTATAAAGATGAGGGGAATAAATTCCAAAGAAAAGAGAGGTTGAATTAAGATGCCAGAACACCAGACCATTACAAAAAAGTCAAGCACTCCTACCCCAAACCTCTTCCAAAAAAGAATGCAGTGAAGCAATCGAGTAGGTTGGCAGTTGGCACAGAGGGATTTCTGTTCCCCCACAATTTTAGAAGGGGGCTTGACAGGGTTTTTTTGAGGTAAGGAGCACAGCTGCACGATTTTCTGTTTCTTTAAATCTCTTATAGAATGAAAGTGCTAAAAATGTATGGAAATGAAACAGATAAGTGAGATCAGGAACTGCTTTTTACCAGCACAAATAACAGACTGTGAAACCAAAACCAGGAAACTAAAAATCTGGTCACAGGGGAACCCAAATTTTTGCATTACATACAATCAGCTTGTTGCACTTGTTGATTCATCACAGTGGTGTATTTTGCAAAATTCAAGGCAGGGTCTCCAGAGATTTATGGAGTAAGTTTGTGTTTAGGAAAGGGTGTTGGCTTTTACAGGGTAGGACAAAGCCAACTTCTAGCATTGCAGTTAAAGAAGAAACTTTCCTGCATGTAACTTGACCCTGAAATTTTGGTACGTTTCCATGAAATATCTGGAAACAGCCACTGCCAGGCACAGAACTGGATGGACTACCAGTGTGAACCAGCCTGCCAGCTCCCAGTACAACTGCTTGAAATCATGATGAAGTTTTCTTTCCATTCCCCCTCCACTCAGTAGCTGGCAACATATTTCTGTGTTGGGGTCATTTGTTTCAGAATTCTTATTTGAAGACATAAATAAATCTGCTGGTTTGCATTCAGAGCTCAGATTTTGTTCTCCAATAATTTTATATTGTTTGATTAGTCTAAGACAGACTGTGGGTTTTCATCCTTTGTCACTGGAGTCAGAATAGACATCTGTGAAGAGGAACAGAAGGTATAAATTTTAGACTCTTGGACCCTAGAGGGCAGGATGCTGAAAAGCTGAAGCTATAAATGAAATTGTAGCATAAAGTGATGACTTGAATGGGTCAAAACTTTCAATTTCCATCTTACAGAAAATTCTGAGACTTTGAAATTTCACCTTGTCTCAAATACAGATGAAAAATAAGTTTATTAAAGATGTTGTGAAAGAGAGGGATTAATACTATTTGCTTGACCTCCTGGAAACATTTCTTCTGATAAGACTGAAACATTATCAGCATTGCCACTTTAACACTTTATCTGTTCATAGTTTAAATGGTAATGTAAAAAGCAGATATGTTTGCTTCATGGAAACAAAATATTGCTATAATCTCCTGTCAGATTATCATGACATGGATACATTCCTGTAATATTTTACATTTAATTAAGTCAATGTTTTCCAAAGGAATAATACTTCTTAGGAAAGTCATCAACCATATGCTGTCATTTTCTAGTGTCCTTTAACCCCACAAATGTCTAAATATTATATACTTCTAAGCAAAGAGAAGAATAACCTATGGTCAGGCAGACATAAAGGTATTTCAAGAGTAAAGCAACAGCTGCTTAATACTGCATAAGAATGCTACATAATTTTTTTAGCAGGTATTTATTACATCGTATCTGTGAGGAGAATGAAACAGGTACATTTTCTGTCCTAGCAGTTGCTCCATACAAATGGCTCTTATGAGTATTGTACTTCCCTTAGGTAGTTTGCTGTATCTCTTCATTTCATATCTTCCATATTTCTGCCAAGAAATGCCAAGAGGATTTTCCAGTCTCTGCTATTGATACAGCATGTTAAACATCTAAAGCAATAGGGAATTTGTTAAGCTACTTGCCTAATCTGTATGATATTGCTAACCTTGTCACTGGCAAATCACGGTTCCCTTCCTTCATCTTGCTGTCACAGCAGCCACTCTATGGCACCCCGCTGTGACGAGTCTGGTGTGCTGAGCACTGTGTGGGTGCAGCACCTGGAGGTCCTGCCCCAGTGCCTTTGGTGTTGGTGCAGGCAGGATGGGCACATCACAGATGGGGAACAAGGAGGGGTCAATGCTGAAGCAGGGAGGGGAGCCCAGCCTTCTGTCTGCTGCTGCCAGTCCCTCCACCCAGGGACCATCTGTGGCGCTTCTTAGGCAGTCCGTTGCCTCTCCTTTTAGCAATAGTGTAGCTGAGATTGATCCCACCTTGCAGTGTGGAGGGTGTGGAAATGCCTCCTCTGCTCCTCCTCCTTCTGCCCCTTAGTCACCCCCTCACTAAGCAGCCTTCAAGGTCCCAAAACACATATTCGGCATTCCTGACTTAGCGCTGCCGTAGTACTGTGGACTCCAGAAATGCTGCATGGGCGACCGCTCAGCAGCCACTCAAGCATCACAAGGCTTCCTCCCTCCAGAGGAGAGATCTTCACTGGGCTTGTGTTCGATAATTACTTCTGCTCCCTGATCTGTCCTGTCCAAAAAGAAGATTTTATACATAGAATAGCTCTCCTGCCATGCTTCATGTTAAGTGTGAAGCAAAACAGTGTGAGAATGCATGGTGTCCCAAACGCAGAGGGAGAATATGCTGCTTCTCAAGTCTGCCAGGCGGATGTGTCCCACAGCCTGCATGCCCGCTGGCAAACAAGGAGAGAGGCTTCCACAAGGAGTGCTGGGTGTTTACCATGATGGGATGGTGCCTGATTTCTCTAGAGGTTCCTGTGACCTAAATGCTACCAGGTCACCTTTCCTAAGAGTACAACTGCCTGCCTCCCCCTTTCATGTCTTCATTTATTTCTGCATAGTGGTCTTCTGTCTAAACACTTCACCTTCCATCAACTGTTCATTTTAAGTTGAGAATAACAAAATCCTAGAGTATTTCTTGTACAGAAAACAATCTCTTCTCACCACAACCCCTTCTGAGGACATGTGGAAAGGGCCAGAGAGAAGCCTGACCCCATATCTGCTTCCCAATGGAAATGAATTGTAATGTTGCAAAATACATGCTTTTTGCTTGGATTATTTTTTTTTTTTTTTTTAACTACTGGAGACCAGGTTCTGACTGGAGGATCCAAAATGCAAATAGTTAACTAAACTACTGAGGTTTATATAACCCAATTTTCGTGAAATGTCAGTATCCCACCCCAGAGAGTGGGCAGCTGTCTGCAACCATCAGGAAGCATTCCTGGGAAGGCTCTGGTTTACCACAGAAAAGTATTTTTATGTCACTCACATCCTCAGCTAAAACTGGAAGGAGGCTGTACATCTCATCTATTTTCAGATGTGGAACACACAGGTCACCTACCGGTCAGTGTGGCGTGGGAACAGGCTTCACTGATGCACAGAGCATCCAGGCTCACCAAAAAGTACTGCTGCTCCAGCCCTGGGGAAGAGTGGAGAGCCCTCCTGCCGTACCCTGTTGCCTGTCTGCAGACAAAGAGCACAACAGCACAGCTTTGCTGCACCTGGCCCCAGGTCAGGAGAACATTTCAGCATAGGTTTCTGCCAGGGTTAAACACATTTTAAATGTATTCCTTAATCAAAAATGTTTTTAATGAACCGAGACCAAAACGAGGAATCCACAAATAACACCAACTGGATCAAGATGCCTCCGAAAAGCTACCCACAATGACACTGGGCTATTTCCCCTCTTAAAAATTCTGTGACTAAATTAAAGATAAAAGCCTGATGGACACCAGGGACCAGATTATCAACAAACGTTACACTGAAGTGTGCCTAGCAGATATCACAGCTCATTTTGGCAGACCTCTGGAAATTCATTGTATTTAATATATCCCTTTAAAATTCTCATTAATAAGTATTTCCTTCCAACCTTTTGGGAACCCCCATAACTCACAATGCAGCAGCCCTGCAGTAGGCTAGGGTTTCACATCACCACTACATCTTTCTGCTTACTGTCTGGGTTTTTAACATGAGCTTTCAGCATGCTGCATGTAATTTCCAGTGCTCTGGTATCACCACAGCCCAGGGGTTCACTTCTACATGACTGCAACCACTGGAGGGTTAAGATATAGATTGCCAGCTCATAGGCCAACTCCACTCTGGAACAGCTTCTTCCCTATTATAACATTTACAGCTGGAAGAAGCAATGTTGTATTTTGGAATGTGTGATTAGTTTTGATGACAGCTATTAATAGCCTTCTCCTTGCCATAGGATAAAAATGCATAATCTGTTTAGCTGTTTTTAAATCAAGGAGATCTAGGTAAGAACTGGAAGCACAACTTATGCAAAAATCACCATTTTCAATTGTATTTTCCAAGTGAAAGGGAGCATGTGAGAAGTCATCCAGATGTAGTTGTTCTGATGCCTCTCTTGACAGAAACATTGCTTGCTTTAGTGTTTCTAACTTGCAGAAATCATGAGGATGACTCACAACATGAGCAGTAAAGAAGGCTCTACTGACTTTCTCATAGCTATTAACCTGCACAGTAGATTGGGGGGGGTGGCTTACAATCTTCCTTTTAATTTGGTGAAACACAGTGGCAGCTGGTATCTCACTAAGATTAAAGAAGATGCCATTTATTAATCAAGTAATTTCTGTTTTCCTATTTCCAAAGCATCCATAAAGGAATGCTTCAGGGCAAGAAGTTCAGTGAATGTAACCAAAGGAAAATGAAACCATGGGCTTTCTGGGTTTGTCACGTTTTAAAGGAGAAAGTCTTATTCTTTGCCAGGCAAAAGCTGATGTATGCAAGGACTGCAGGAGAAAGCTCTAGATGGATTGATGTCAAAAATTATTTGTTCAATAGTGCAAGTATATGGTCCCAAAGACCATGTTTTATGCCCTCTTCATTTCTGCTGTGATAACAATGTGGATTATCATGCAATGGATACTAGAAAGAACATTAAGAAGGCAGCTCTACCTAAATTAAAACAAAAAAAATTGCATACAATTACAGTACCAATGCCAGAGAGGCCTACATTCCTAAAATCTGCCAAGTTTTTATGTCTATGTGTGTCCATCCACTGGAGATGTATGCTACAGTCTCCTAGACAATGATGCTCAGGAATTGGACATTCAGACTCCTAAAGAAATAAAGCAATTTTTTCTGCTTAAGGAACTCACAGACCACCTGAAAGATTTTAAGCAATAAAACCTTCGGGGCTGGGGGGGGAGGGCGGGGTGGAGGTCTGGTGGAGGTGAGGGGGTGAGGGTGTGTGGAAGTGGAACAACAAGAATAGAATTTTGAGACAAAATCTGGATTTTATTTGTGTGCAAATAATACTACTATTATATCATAGTTTCCAGTTTGTAATCTAGAAACAAATGTATCCATCCTGCACTGAAATAATCCAAAGATTGGATATTTCATAGCAGCGCTACAGAAAATGTTCTCTATTCATTAACATGCAATGATAGAAAATTTCTGTCATGTAACAAATGCTACTATAATTATAAGGCTATAATAGTCATTCTCTAAATGAGTAAAAAAGCTCTATAAGAATTTTTTGGTCTCATGTCTTCACAGTTGCTTCTGTTTTTTGAAAGATCAAACTGATGTTCTTTTAAAGAATGACATAGCCTTTTTGTATGAGTTGGCATATCTGAAAGTCTCACATCTGTATAACATCTTTCCTTGATTGAGGATGCTGTAAGGAGCAGGAAATGAGAACTTTGATTCAAGCCAAGCAATTGTTTTCCATAAATATGAAAAAAGTACCACGTGAGGTACATCAAAATCATCTGGTCAATTCAACAAATAGACAAGTATGGGGTTTTTTCCTAATGCAGAAATGTTATATTTTAATACTTTGTTGTTTCAAAATACCTGGTTTTGCTACAAAATTATAGTGATTTCAGAAATAAAGGTATAGGGAAGCATTACTTAAACAGCACATAATCTATAAAGAGAACAAAGACATGTTTTCAAGTGAACTGTAGTAAAAGTTTCTATTTAGCCTTTCTTCTAAAAAGCTTTCCATTTTTATGCACCACCTACATTTTTCCTCCTCCTCTACCCCATGCCACTGTCCTGCATCTATTTCCTAATCTTCTAGTTTAGCAACCTCAACCAGCGATCCAATCTTGATCTAAAACTGGCGTTTTGGTGTGGTCTGGTCTTTTCACATAGGCTGTGAAATAATGTTTGCCATCACGTTCAATAATGTTGAACCCATACATGTTGTATTGTTGCAACATCTGGGAATTTTTTTAACAAATTTAAATTCGAGACCAAGTAAATTGTATTTCTGTCCATAATTTATCTGTGGAGAAATTAGCCCTTGAACAAAGATTCTTCTGAAGGTTCTCCATAAAGCCCATCTGATCACAGAAAAAAACAAGGAAGTATATACTGCACTGAGATGGGAATTAGATAGATCTCCATCTCCCATCTGCAATATGATGAAGTTGCACTCCGAAATTTCTCATGAGGAAAAACAAGCACACTCTTTATGCAAAAACAAGTAATTGCTAAGGTAATCAAAATCCTACCAATCTAACAACAATTATTTTTAGTCTCCAAGTATTACAGGAGGGGGAAAAGGAATGGTATCACATACAAAGTCTCCAGAGTAATAGTTACTACTGTTATGTCTTCCTAGTACCTGCCTCTTTCTCTGCTCTTACAGTCACTCTTCCACATCCTCTTTGGATCAGTCCTGGAGAGAGATAAAAGGTACAGCAAGTCGTCAGCATCTCAAGCTTCTCATCAGGACAAATATTATGTTGATAGTGAGGGTTTCTTACCTTTGCCAGGAGGAATGTGATATAGATGTTGACGGTTTCCTTCTCAATTTTAAGTGCACTTGAGTCAATTTTTATGTATTTTCTAACACCCTTTGTGCCTTGGTCTTTCTTCATGGGGCTGTAATTCCCATTGTCCCATTCCATTTCAGATACAAATTTGCTTTATATGAGGTGTATTATATATATGTCAGGTGCAATCACAGAATCATAGAAGAGCTTGGGTTGGAAAGGACCTTTTCAGGCCATCTAGCCCAACCCTCTTGCAATAAGCAGGAATGCCTTCAACTAGAACATGTCACTCAGAATCCCATCCAACTTGACCTTGAATGTTTCCAGCAACAGGGCATCTGCAGCTTCTCTCTGTAACCTGTTCCAGTGTCTCATCACCATCATTGTAAAATATTCCTTCTCTGTATCTAGTCTAAATCTGCCCTCTTTTAGTTTAAAACCATTGCCCCTTGTCCTTTCATAATAGGCCCTAGTAAAAATTTCATCCCTGTCTTACTGACAAGCCCTCTAAGTATTGAAAAGCCATAATAAAGTCTCCCTGGACTCTCTTCTCCAGGCTGAACAACCCCAACTCTCTCAGCATTTCTTCATAGGAGAGGTATTCTCTCCAGCTGATCATTTTCATGGACTCTTCTGGACCCGCTCCAACAAGCCCATGCCTTTCCTGTGCTGAAGGCTCCAGAGCTGGATGCAGTACTCATGGCGGGATCCCACCAGAGCAGAGCAGAGGTGCAGGATCATCTCCATTAACCTGCTGGCCATACTGCTTTTAATACTTCTTTGCTCTCTTTGTGGCTCCTTAAGCTGTTTTATCCAGCTCTAGGTCTGCATGTCTTTATTTGACCATTGGGAATTTGCTTATAACCATGGGGTCCCCGGGACCACCCTGTGCCCCATCTTGTTATCCTATCCCATCCTCCTCTTTGCAGTACCTGTGTCTCTCTTTCCAGGCTTCAGCTGTGGCACCAAGGCTGTCTTCCTCTGCACTGAATCACTCCAGCAGGGTCCTAAGTATTTCTTTCTACAGAAAAAAATGCTTTGCACTGCTATTTGAGCAGGGGTCCTCAAACTACGGCCCATGGGCCGGATACAGCCCCTCAGGGTCCTCAATCCACCCCCCGGTATTTACAGACACCACCACCACCACCACCCCCCACCGGGGGCTGGGGGGGAAACCAAGCAGCCGCAGATGGCTGCCTGCCACTGCATCCGCGCCAGCCCCCTGGTTAAACAGTTTGAGGACCCCTGTATTTGAGGATTGTAGCTACACCGTATGATTACACAAATATGCACAGAAGACAATGGGGCAAGTATAGGCAGAGCCTGACAAGTCCTAAGGACCTTGCAAAGCTATTACAAAACTTGGGACCTGCTACTAGCAATGCCAATAGTGTATTTACTGGGCTGCAGGGCTACAAAACTAATTATATTTTGTTTCTTGTGCCCATAGCCTGTGTTAACACACAAAGACGTATCCTGAAATAGCAAATTCTTCCAGATGTGCACACTCATATTCATTGGGACTAATAATGATATTCTGAAAGCCAGTTTGGTATCCTAACATTTGCAGGTCAAGGCTTCAATGACAGTTCAGGACAACATGGAACAATTTGTCATAAATACAATTACCAAACTCCAGGTTTGCACCTGTTCTGGAGACTGGATGTTGGACATGAAGAGTTCACCCTTGAGGCAGGTCCAGGCAGGTCAAATAATTGTCCAAGAGATGAGGAACTGAATGAATTCATTGCATTCATTCTTCTGAAGATAGATGAAGTAGTGTACCATGTACTTACCTGACTCAGAGCATTTGAGGAGATTAATCTGACATTGGCTAGATTAGGATCTTCCAACCTTTCCCTTCATTTTCTGAGGTACCTCTAATGCAAAGGACAAACTTGCTTAAAAACATTTCTGTCTATGCTGAAAGTGGAAGGTGTCGCTGGGGAGGCCGGAGTTGTGCTAGCACCTGAGAAGCCCAAATACCATCCCATGCTCACATCCTCTGGCATTATACCCCTGACTGAGCAAGCATAGTTTGTACCAGAGCAGTATGACACTGGCTGTAGGTTTCAGAGTCAGCCATAGGTTCAGGTGTGTTCAAGGGCTCTTAGAGCAGCCACAAAAAAACCACCAAAATTGCCAGTTGTCTACTGCTGCTCTGATAATCTGGCAGCCTCACAGGAGATGCTGGAGACTGAACGGGCAGTGCAGCTGGTTGCATGTTCACCCCCAGGCAATCAGTCCAGTCCAGAGGCAAAGCATGGTGACAGGACTTTGTGGGCTTTGCATTGCAGCAGTTTCCCTTCCAGGACTATCATCATGCAAACTACAAGCATCAGTTTTCTGAGTTCTTGAAATTATTAACACTTTCCCATTCGCTTGCCCCTCATCACATGTTTGTTGGGGAAACCACTGAGAAGGCATTGTCTTATTGCTCCTCACAAGGCTTTATCACTGCCCGAGTTGCTGCAGCATCCTCTGGCTGAGCAGTCATCACCAGCTTTGCGTCTGAGGACAACATTCGGTGGAAATTTGCACACCACCTTTCCATTGCCAGAGTAGCTGGATTTCTGACTTCCCACAGAAACCCAGCACGTCAAGCTCCCTGGCATCAGTCGCACCCTTTCTGCTGTCATCCTTTCCCCTCCTGCAGAGGTTTTGCTCCCTTCGCCTTGCAGTGGAAAATGCTGTTAAATACAGGGAGCGTGTGCGCCTGAGTCCTGGGGGGCAGCGGGCGGAGCGCCGCGGGGAAGCGGGGCTGTTATAACGGCCGAGCTCGCCAGGTGGCCCCGAGCACTGCACCGGGACTCTCCCTCCAGCAATCCCGCCTTCTAACATCTGTGGATGCATGTAACGGTAGGGATTTTTTATTATTATTACCATTTTCCTGGTTTTTCAATAACTGGACCTGCATCCCTCCCCTTGATTCTTCACTGCTGTGGTAGACCTACCTCGGGCAGCAGCGGTCTGTCTGCAGAGCAATCCTTTCCAATTAGCAAAGCCAGCCACACAACGCGCAGCAGGAATGGGAAGCAGAAAGGGAAGTTAACAATGTGACCTTCATGATACCACGTCCTCTTTGCACAAACCAGTGCGTGAACACAAGTGAAGTTCAGCGTTTGGGGCCATTCTGCAGTGCTCCTTAGGTCCACAGACGTATATATATGTCTGAAGGTTGGTTGTATTATTTTTATTAGGGAAAAAACTCTGCTAAACAAGCATTTCCTACACTGTGATATGCGACTCCACACAATCTGTTATGGCAAGAGCCAAGTCTCAGCAAAGGAGAAATGCATGAGTAGGGCTAAGGGGAAGTAAGAAAAGAGAAAACAGCTGTAGGCTGTGAGATGTACTGGATGTTTAGCACCTTCTATTAAGAAGTTGCATCTATCTGCAGTATTTTATTGGTCCCCCTGGCCACAGCCTTTGAGAGCACTCCTGAGTGAAAATAATCAACCACAATTACCTACATCATGTGCATGGACATGATAAACTGAATACGGCTCTCCTCAGCTCCTGCTGGTGTGCTATCAGAGAAATCACTCTCCCGCTTTGTTCTGCAACTTTTTTTTACTGACTGTTGGACCTCTTCACTTTGCTAATTGTACTGACCTGTTCAAAATTAGCAGCACCCCTCTACTTTCTTTCCCAGCTGACTGTAACACCAAGAAAGCAGTTGGTGAGGCAGTTTGCCTTGTACCTTTGGAAGCAGTTTGTAACTTTCTGTCTCAATGACACCCACCTGGGCCAGCCATAGGCAGAAATAATGCCGTGAAAACATGATGGTGACAGCTGTGCTGCAGGGTCTGGCAGAAGCCTTCCTCTGCAGCACCAGTGTCCACCGAGCTCTGTGTGGGACAGCAAGCACCTTCTAAGCTGACCCTTCACTTTGGTGGTTGTTGCATACCAGCCTTTCCAAGGCAAGTAGATGATCCTGTCATCTTTATGTTCAAACTTCAGGTCATCCAAAAGTAGCCTGAATCAGGCAACTGACATTTCCCCACATAAATTGTGGTTCACTTCCTTCTACAATTCAATGCACGGAGAGTTTTTGGAGCTCAGCACAAGGTCATTCCCAGGTTCCCTTATTCACAGAAACTGAGCCCTTGAGCCAAGCACTTCTTGGCTTCATGACTTTGGTACTTCTCAAAGAGGACATACCAGTGAAGAAGTCAGGAATAAGCAAATGCAGAGGAATTCTTGCAAGGGGGCTTCCTGATCTTGATGCTACAAGTGCCAGACACATAGCAGGAAGCATGGTCTCTGCTTATAGCTTATAGCCCCACGCAACCTTATAGCCAGAAGTCAACAGAACCACACAGTTTGCATTTGGATCATCAGGGAGAAGCCAGGGAGGCTTACAGGCACAACTGGCTTGGGCACAAAGCTGCATCTTTAGACAGTTCATGCTTACCAGTGTTGACACAGCATAAGATGGCAAATACTAGCAGTCCTGTACCAACATCACAAAGCACCTCTTTGTAGCTAATCACAACAGCTGACATGAATATGAGAAGACAAAAAGAAAAAAAGTAGAGGAGAGTGGAAAGAAATGATGCCATGGGCGTTTCACACTGCTAATGGGGCAAATTTTGTTAGAGTAGGGCATGACTGGCAAACTCACAGCTCCTTCAGGGACTGTCACGCTAATGGGAGCTTGCATGCTGGCTGCAGGGCGTACACCAAGGGAGCTGCCAGCAGCAGAGCTGAGAATTGCAAGCAGAGCCAGGGAGATCAGCCACACATGAGGCCAATTACGAATGAGCGAGAAAGCATTTAGACAGTTGGTGGTGTCCATCTGGCGCTTAGTGACTAACCTGCCAGCCCTTTGGCCAGTCATCTTGACAGTCTCCACTTCCAGCTGCCCTTGCCTAGTGGTAGTCGTAATGCAGCTAATGCCATTCCAGCTCCCAGCATACTGTTGTTGCTCTCAGTTTCTATGTGTTATTTCAAATAAGGTCTTCTTAGTTTAATTTCATTTTTAGTCTACGCATTCCAAAGCACTGGGACAACTTTCCTACATTTAAGCTGTCTTTGGAAGATTAATGTAGTTACTCTTTAAGCCTTGAATCAGAGAGACACTTCAACATGTGCTTATATCCAAGCGTGTCAGTTTGTCTGATTGGAACTATATACATACGTATAGTTTAATGCCTGTTTATCTCTCTTTTTTTTAATTCAAGGCTTTGAACACTGCTCTATCATCTACTGCCCTATCACTTCAACTATAAACATCCATAGATGAAGACCCTTTGAACAATAAAGCTGGAAAAGTATTCATAACTATACACCAACTGGCACAGAAATCACAGGAGACAAACTTTCAGATGTACCTACATCCCATTTTCAGGAGGACCTCTATCACTTTTAAGCTTTTTTGTAAATCCCTGAAGGTGCCTACTTACATCTTTCGTAACTTAAAAACTAGTCAGTAATTTCTTAACTTCCCATGCCCTGAGGGTGTATATATTTACTTGCATGAAGCAAAATGGGAAATTATATATAGCCTTCTCAATAACATGGGCATCTGTGAAGCCTTTGGCATTGGTCTGATGTTGTAGTGAAATTTTAGAGAAGGCAAATTAAAATGTTCTGTCAGTGCTGTAAACCCAAGCAGACTTTCACAATGGTGTCACATTTATTATTGCCCATTCTTATAATAACTTATTTTACTTGAATACCTAGTTCAAATACCAACATAAAAAACACAACAGACACAGGAAGGAGATAAGGGGGTCAGTTAGGTAAAACCAAGAATGTTCACCGGTTTGCCAGCACCCAGTTGAGGTTTTCTCCAGCCCAGGATCCTTGAGCATTAAGATCACTGTGAGACTCAAGAGAAGACAAAATAAACTATTTAGACTTTAGGAAAGTCCTGCAAAACTCTAGCTTCTTTCCCCAATGACAGAGCAGGAATTTCCAGAGATATGACATGGAGCAGCTCCCATTGCTACCCCATCTTTCAGCACAACTGTTCAAGGTGTAGAGATTGTTCACACAGGCAAGGAGACCCCTGGGAGGACATTTTGCATAGTCATGGGATCCACTGAAACCACAGAAGGCAAACCAGCTCCTTGAAACCAGCCAGCCCCTCCCTGGGACTGTAGCCAGGAACCCATCAGGCTATGTTCAGTTTTCACCAGCTTGCTGCAGAAAGAACAATTAACTAAGTGTAGAGTAATGTATTAGAAAGTAGGAGGTTACCTCACAGCTAGATGGCTTTGAGGTTCTCCTATATAATATTTACCCTCAGATATGCAGTCCCGTGCCACCTCTCTGCTATGCCCTAGGGATAACTTCAGGCCAAACATCAAAACATAGACCCTGGTATGCTTTTAAAGGGTCTCTTGAAAAAGAAAATAATCCCTTTTCTAACCTGCCTTGGGCTGCAAATGCTTTACTGCGTGGTTTTTTCTCCCCTGAACCAAATCAGCCCAGATGTCTGCTTTATCCTGACTTGGAAACTCTGTGGCTCTTCAGAAGCCCAGAGGTCAAGAATTTCACCCGTCCAAGACCCATACAGGCAAGAAGCCATCAGCTGACTCCTACCACAAACATGCAGTGCAAAATCAAGACAAACTTTTCAGCTTCCCACAATTAAAGTTGTGCCTCGTTCCAACTTCCTATAGGGAGTAAGAAGGGCTTATGATCCATCATGGAAAATAAAAATGAGGGCATTGTTGTGTTACTAAACTCTCTTTTTTTTTTTTTTTAACTTGCACTCCAGCACTATGAGGAATTAGACAGCAATGATTCAAGTGTGGCTGATGTTAGGAAATGTGGAGCAAAGGGCTGGAAAAGTAAGCCCCAAGCACACTCAGAGCACTTTTTCCCACCCGTCTCTTCATTCACACAGTTCTGTATTCTGGCTCCGTTTACCAGTATAGCTCAGAAATGACACTGCACTTCCAGGGATCTCTCTGCAGAATTACAGATGCTGTCCAAGCACAAATTTGATCTCACAATTTATCCACAGCCAGGAAGTTGTCTTACGTTGTAGATGAAAACTAAAGATGTGTTCATGATTACCTGAGCAGGTAGTGGGGGTCTAGGAACTGGTTTGCTGTGATTTGCAGCTGAGACTGGAGCACATGGAGTGCAACACCCAGCTCTTCTCAGTCCTTCTCACTGAAGGTAGAAACCTGTGAGATGCATCTGATGAAAAAAAAATGTAATCAGGAAACTCGGAGATGAGATAAGGGCATTGTCCCTGGGAGACCTGGATAGTTATATCTCCTCCAGCCCTCTTAATGGTGTGATGGGATTAGACCATTACAGGTGACCTCCTGTACTCCTGGCAAGAGAAAACCAGGCACTGGGCGGCAGAGACAAAACTAGAGCAGTCAGTTTCTGGAGTACAGTCAGTATTTCCTCAGCTTTCTACAGCATTCAGTGAATCCAGGGATGCTGTGGATTTGCTGCTTCTATCCACCCACCTTCTGCTTCTCCTGGGGTGGCAAGCATTTAATTCCTTGAGCTAAAATTCATTCATCATTTTACGGCATGATTTCATTCTTGCTCAGCTGAGCACAGCCAGTGAGAAAAGGCAATTTGCTTTGCTCACTGGGATGCAGTTACCACCACAGCCTCACCTCCCCTGCACTTGTATGCCGGAAATTTGTGCTGGGAGTCTGTGAAAGGAACAGCACAGACCTTTCCATGTGCCCAAAAGGACTGGAGGCCTCCCCAAAAACCCTTGCTGGCGGTAGCAGCACCACCCACCAGCCAGTGGACACTCAGAGAAAATGACAAGAACAATAGCAGGAAATGTCTAAGGGTGGAAACAACAAACTGAGCACAGCCCATGTTTCAGGGGGCTTCCTGATTGGCTTGATTTGCCTCTGCAGGAGCACTTCGAATAACCTTGGAGTTATCCCACCAGTGCAAAACCTCTCCCCAGTGAAGCCACATTTGTTCCAATGCTTTCTGGCATGGGGATGCTTGCTGCTAAGAACAAATAAATAAACACAACATAAAAGCTCTAAGGTAGATCAGATGGATGAAGCAGGGTTAGAATGTTGCTAGTGGCAGCGTCTTGTAACATCCCTCCTTTGCTCCCAGTAGAAAGACTGCCCATTCCCACAGGACACGCTCCTTGTGTCGATGCATCAGCCTTCACCCTGGAAAAATGGACTGTGAGTTCCTGTAAGTGAATGACAGCAGAGGACAGATTTGCAAAGCTCAAATCCAAGAAACTGTTTGCATCAAGAAACAAACAAAACAAGTAATGACTCCTACTGGGTGTTCCCCTTCCTGACCCGCTGATATTTTTCTGTCCCTGCTGTCCAAGTCGCTTTTGGCAAGCAGTACAGGGCAACATTTGTGTATTTGTGAGGGGAATATAATATGGAGAATTTTTAAAGGGACCTAATAAAGCTCAGTGCCTGAGGCATGCTGACTGTCAGCTGCACATACCCATCTAAGTCCTCTGTCAAGGGCTTCTGAGGGCACTTACATGTTCAGGCAGTTGTGACTAAAGCACAAAAGGCAAGGAAAGCTTTGTTAAAAAAGGTCCAAGAGAGGCAGACAGGATCCCTGTAAATTGCAGCTTTCCATGGTAGTAGGTTAGTTGTACTTTAACAGCCACGTGACAGCCAGGATGGAGAGAGAGGAAGGTGTAATCACACCAATTATAATACTTCGGTTGCGTTTTCGCATTTTCACATTTTCAGTGTAACAGCCTGAATTCTCTGAAGCTCCTTTTAATTTTCAGTATTATTCTCAGACTATACTCAATCAGTTACAGGAGGTACCTTAGGTCAGAGTGCTGGGTGCTGGGCACACTTGCTTATGCCAAGTAGGTTTGTAAGTACCATGCTACTTGAAAGAGCACATTTTAAGCCACCACTGCAGAAAGGAAACAGATAATGCCTTGTTTGCACCAGAAGTCAATTACAAAGTCCATGCAGTCATTAGCAGCAAAACTGACTCAAGTCAAACCCAAATCATAGAAACCTTACATGTACAGTGAGCGTAATAAGTAACAACACCTAACAGATCTATCAGGGATAAGCACAGTCTGATGTATAATTGGGCTGTATAGGACTGGCAAAATGTATTGGATCAAGATACAGAAATGGAGATGAAGTGATTTGCTGAAGGCTACAGCAGGGATAAAACAGACAACTCTAGATCATAATTGCTATTTTTGTCAATATCGCTTTTCTAGTAAGTAACTGCAGCACCTTTTCGGTGATGATCAGACTGCCATATGAAGGAGTCATTTGTATGTTCTTCTAAATTGCTAAAAGTCACACAGAACAGGGGCACGGCAGGATCTAAAATATCCCAAATGTGAAACCTGCAAGGACTTAAATCCTGGTTTGTGAGCAGTAGGGAACAAGCTGCCATTGACTTTGGATGGAGCCAGTGCTCTGCCTCAGCACAGGAAGAAGACTCATGTGGAGTCTGGTGTGAAAATAACCTTTGCAGAAATTCAAGGAAGACAAGAAAGACTGGGGGTGGGGGGTGGGGGGGGGTGGGGGGCGGCTAGACCAGGGAAAAGCTTGCCTTTCACTCAGTGTGCACGTATCTACATATCTATGTATTAGGGGAAATCCACAAACTGGAGCCTTTTCAAGTGTGCTCTCGGGTATTCCTGGCTAGGCTTGAACTGTAATAGATCTACCATATATATTAACGAGTATATACTTTCCTTAAACATCCCTTAATTTTCTCATTGACTTGAATGGGCATTGCAGTAGGTTGATAATACTGTGCTTTTTGGTACTGGTCTTTAGGTAGACACCTTGTGTGCATAGTAAAATCACAGATACTATCATGTAGCTCACTGCACCATTTCAAATAATTCCTCCAAAAGAAATACAATACTTTCAATGAGTTCCAGAGTGAAACTTTGGTGCACAACTTCATGGCAATAAAGAACTTCTGCACCTTATCAACACAGCCAGAAAAATCAGAATTGTCTGTGATATTTTTTTTCAACAGCTTTACTAGTTATTTTAACCAAGATCTTGAGTTTGCTAAGAGTCATGTGGCACTATAGAGAAACAAGCAAATACTGATGTAACCACTGCTACATTGTAATAGCATCCATTTCAGGCAATCCAAGTAATAGGTACTTCAGAGGATGAATAATATTTACATAAAAAATATTTATATCCTTGAGATTGGGAAAGAAAAAAAAACCATCTTTGGCTGAAAACAAGTGGAAAGAATTGTCACTACAAGCTAAACAAGAGAGGAAAAATGCAGTTCAGAGAAAAATTCAGAAGGGAACAGCAGCACACACTTTTGTCTGCCGTATGTAGATTGGCTACAGAGAAAGTCTTTTCGTTAGGTCAGTTGCTAGCTCTGTAAAATGGCAGGCTTTCTCCCAGACTTTTCCTCAGGAAGTTTGGACATATGTATCTCTGCCAGTAATTTTATGGCACTGTCAAAATGGCTTTTCTGAGCACCTCAGTGGTGGGGCTGAGTAATGCACACCCTACATCACTGCTTCACCCTAGGTAGTCAGAGCTGCAGATCAGCACAGCCTAGGGAGTGCTGCGCACTGCATGGGCTCATAGCCCTTGCTTCATTGTCCCTCTGAGCTCACTCTTCTCTGAGCAAAAAAGCAGCAGACACAGCTCAGGGAAAGATGTAGGGGAAAAAATATTGCCAAGTGTCTCCAAAACCCATTAGCTTGTTTTCACTCTGGTGGACTCACAGATGTTTTCCCAGGCCCTTTCAGGTGAAAAGTCTCCTATACATGGACTGAAAATTACATTGTACTAACAAGATGTCCATTGTTGGTAGTACAGTCAGGCATCTCTCAACATCAACAGCAGCATTTATGTGGTGTGCATTATCATTCCTGGTAGTTATGACAAGCAGAAATGCACCAGAAGGTGAGAGATAATATTTTGGGGAATTATAGTTATATAATATATGTTATGTTTTGTATATATATACATAAAATAACATATAATATGTTATATTTAACACTGTGCAGTGTGTGTACACATGGACTTCATCCTTTGAAGTGTGACTGTTCCCATCATCTGCACCTAATGTTTAGATTTTCCCCTTTCTGTGATGGTTACAGAAGCTCTAAAGCTGTTTACATGCTTCACCCTAGAAGCTGGGAAAAGTCTTGGTCCCCTGTGCTTTGAAGACCTCTTTACTGAGAAGTACAACCTTTCATGAAGGGAACAAAAGAGTCAGCCCACAGATACAAATGTTGATTGAACAGTCAAAAGTGAACACCCTTGGCTTATGTGAGGGAGAGGAGGAAAAGAGAAAGGGCAATGAAGAGACAGTACACATGTTTTAATAGTAAAGGAAGTTGGAGAAGTAACAAATTGAAACTGGCTGCAAGGAGCAGGGGAGTCTCAGGGAGGCAGGAGTGGCCGGGAGGTTTCAGAAGGACAGGTATGGGGCATGGGGGAGGGTGATGAGGGCACAGGAGCCACCAGGAATAATGACAGCACAGCAGTGAAGGAGGATGCAGTAAGCAGCAGGAAGAGGAGGTAGAAGAGGAAAGAAAACAGGTGGAAGAAAAAGAAAAGAAAAGGAGATGGACACAGCTGGTTTAGGACGTTTCCCTGTCCTCTGGTCTTCTGCACTGTGTTAGCAGAATTACTGGTACTACCAGTGTGCCAAGGCTGAGGAGCTAGCTTAGATCAAGGGAACCTGTAGGTCTCTGGTTGCCTGAAACTGAAAGCAAGTCACAGCAACACTTCTCTCTGGTGCAAGAATGCAGCTATGGTTGATCGACAAGGTTGGCGGCATGGCAGATACTGGAAGAACTATTAAAGTCAGAGCGGAGTCAGGGCTGAGCAGCTCCAGAAAGCAAAGCTGGATTCACAGCGAGTTGGGAAAACCTGTCATACTTCTAAGGCACTATCCAGCGTCTGCCCTTCACTCCTGTGTTCCACAGAAATAACTGCAGTTAGCTTGCTGCCTGAGCATGTCCTGTGGGCACTTCAGGTACAAGAGTGCTCCACTGCTGAGGAGAAGGCAAGCAGTGCCAAGTCCCCCAAACACTACTCTAGATCACAGAGCTTGGTGTCCTGATGTCCTGGAGATCTGCCAGGCACTTCTCTTGTGTTGTCCCCTCTGCAGTGGCCCATGGGTGACCGAGAGAGACAGGAGCACTGGTCTGGGCAAGACTTGTTGTGCAAGACCCTCATCAGCTCCCTGGGAAGAGTAGACAGGAACATGAAGAGCACATCCCCAGGTCTTGTGGTCCAAGGGCAGGAAGGCAAAGAAACAGTTGAAGAAAAAGCTGCAGTGAGGCAGAAAACAGCCCACTGCAGCCCTAGCCAACGGCACTACCTTTAAACCCAGCCTTCCATGTGTTTTACTTTCCAATGAAGCACTGCTTTCACTCCAAGCTTGCAGAAGTTCATTGCATTTCTGCTGCAGCCCCTCCAGAAGCAACTGTAGTTTTCAATAAGGGTAGAAAATGAACAGCCAATGCCTGCCTGAAGTTTCTGCTGTGTACAGCCAGTTAACCTGGAGGTTACAGGGCCCACCTTGCAGCAGCTGCTAGGGTATATAGTTGTGGACATTTTGCTGCAACTCAAGGGTGTAAATTCAGTGTCATAGAATCATAGAATCATTTAGGTTAAAGAAGACCTTTAGATTGTCAAGCCCAACCATTAACCTAACACTTCCAAGTCCACCATTAAGCCGTGACCCTAAGCAACACATCTGCACATCTTCCAAATACCTCCAGGGATGGTGATTCCACCACCTCCCTGGGCAGCCTGTGCCAACACTTCACCACCCTTTCAGTAAAGAAATTTTTCCTAATATCCAATGCAAACCTCCTCGGGTGCAACTTGAGGCCATTTCCTCTAGTCCTATTGTTAATTACCAGGGAAAAGAGACCGACCTCCACCTGCCTACTACTTCTTTCAGGTAGCTGTAGAGAGCAGTAAGATCCCCCCTGAGTCTCCTTTTCTCCAGACTGAACAGCCCAGTTCCCTCAGCCACTTCTTACAGGATTTGCTCTCTAAACCCTTCACCAACCTCCTTGCTCAGCTCTGGACGCACTCCAGCACCACAATGTCTTTCTTGAAGTGAGAAGCCCAAAACTCAACAGAGGATTCTCACCAGTGCCGGTACAGGGGTACAATCACTTCCCTTGTCCTGCTGGCCACACTGTTTCTGATACAAGCCAGGATGGTGTTGGCCTTCTTGGCCACCTGGGCACACTGCTGGCTCATAGTCAGCCAGCTGCTGACCAACACCCCTGGGTCCTTTTCCATGAGGCAGCTTTGCCTGGCTCATGCTCTGCCCCGAGCTCCCCATGACCCTTGGCAGCTCATCTCTCAGCTGACATTGTAAATCAGGGACAAAAAATGTATTCCCAGTCTGTACATAGCAGACTGAACCTCTTCAGGGCAAATACTTTTAGTAATTTCCTTTCTTTTTACTTCTCTTCATTAAAAACGAAAATGGAGGTAAAATTCAAACCCTTTCCCAGGCTTCCTGCCTTCCCTGTAAATGCTGTTAGGTAACTGAATGTGTGTCTCCAGTATATCAGTACGTTCAGGAATTGCACAAAAGCATCCTCCTTTCTTGGCAGCTTGTGGTATGGGTGCTGCATAAGGTCACACATTCATTTTGATCGTACATCCACACTTACCCTGGGTAACAGTGAAGTAGCCAGTGCTACTGCACTATGGAAAAATGAGCATTCAACAGCCATCCCCCAGTTGCTCTCTCTCTATTTCTTGGACCTCTCCCAAGATATAAATAACAGTCCACTGTACAGCTGAACTGCTGGCATCTGTTGCTAAACTTAAATGAATTTTCACATGCATAGCTGCAATGTGCCAGCAAACTATTTTTCACAGGTCTGGCCACACCTGTATTGCTTTTCTAGTCTCTGGGGGTGTGCTGCCCTGTACAGAGACTTTGTGCTGGGGGAACCGCATGTGCGACCCTCCTTTACCTGGACCACATCTTGCAACACATGCTCTCTGACCCCAGGTCCCACCACAACTGTTGTGACCTTTCTGGAGCCTATTTCCAGTGCTCAAACCGCCCAGCCAGTTCCCTGAAGTACACCTTAATGTAGGAAATAGGAGCAAAATGCAGTGTAGGAGGTGGAGAGGATTTCATGACAGCAAGCATGTTTGTCCCTTGTACTCTTGTGTGTCCTCAGGCATCCTAGGGACAATTCTCCTGGTGCTTGTCCTGCCAAGTTTACTTAAAGTCATGGGAAAGTAAGCAAGTTTCTGCAGGGTTCAGTGTCTTCCCTGAGTCTTTGCTTCTTCATCTTCTAATTACAAAATACAGCGCATGTGCCCTCTCTCAGGTGGCTATTTTGCTTTCCCTACCCTTCTCCTGCTAGCCCAGTGCATATCAAACAATGAACCATAGGCGATGCATCCCTGTACTTGCAGTGTAAATCCCGTACATTTTCTGGTGCAACTCCCTGTCTGTCCGAACATGGAGAGCTGTGCGTCTGGTTTTGTGCAGTCTGAGCATTTTACATCAATTGTGGCTCTCAGTTTACTTCATTTTAAAGTTTTGGACACTGGACCCAGAGGCTCCAGAGGCAGAAGGCTTGTCCTCTTTCTGAGCTGGGAGGGAAGAAGAAAACTATAGCAACAGTGAAGAGGAGACAAAACCCAGCTTCACCAAGAGGAGACAAAACCCAGCTTCACCAAGAGGAGCCTGAATATCCATTTTCATCTCACTGGGCTGAGCCAAGAAACCAGGAAATTTGTGCCATTTGTTTTAAACAAAAGTCCTCCAAGAGCTGGATTATTCAAAAGCCTGACTACCAGAGCGGGTTAAGCTATCAGGATCTTTACTCAGCTGGTCAGGGAAATAAAGAAACTTGGTCAGATCTGCCAGGTCCTGCCTGAACACTGCTCAGGAGCATAACTGGAAGCTTTAAGATCCAAACACTCCCGTATAAGCAGACAGGGAGAAAATAAATGGACTCTGCTCTTTAACCTCTTTGGCCACTGGCCAGCAGACTGGATTCAGACCAGGGCTTTTTTTTTTTAATTTATTTTTTCCCCTTCATTCCCCAAAGGAGGTTCAAGCCATGTGCTCCTCTGCTGTAAGGGCAAGCATCCAAGGCATAGTAATTCACTTATTTCCAGTCAGTGATCTGCCCTCTCCTGAGGCAATGGGAAGGTTTTAAGGTTTCAATCTCATCCAGTCTGGAGACATATCCTGTTTGAAGAAGAATGGAAGAACTTGGCCCTGGAATGCTGTGGGGGCAAGAAGTTGCATGTTGAGGTGATATGAGCGATTGATACTGGAATGAGATAACATCTTTCTAAAGTAGAGAAAAAGCCAGTCCTGAAAAAGTGGTTCTAGCTGGAGGAAGAGTCACCCCAATGAGCACTAAAGGTCCCCTTGCTTGGCAGCTTTAACACTGCATCAGGCAAAGCACTGATAAAAATTAACACACAAACAGTGTTGCTTTGGCAAGGAAAGGGACTCAGTCATATAAATTCTGCAATTGTAGGTCAAAACATTTGCATTATGTTGACACTAAGCCTTCTACACGTGGGCAGGCAACATTTTACTAACTCAGGGTCTTGACTGTTGCATTTTACTCCTCATCATGTTTAGCTCAAGGAAACCTGTGGCCAGTGCTTGATTTGGTGGCCTTGATTTGTCTAACCTAGCAGGGATTAATATGGTCCTAAACCAGGCAGATGTACAATATCAACATACAACTCTCTTTCTATGCATGTGTGTACACGCATTTACTCTAAATATCAAAGGGAATTATAGAAAGGTTTTCCTTTCTTCCCATGTTCATCAGTTGGCACTAGAATGTAAATTTTGCTTGGTGGAGGGGATGGTTCCCCTTCCTGTGTATTCAGAAAAGTTTCATATAGATTACCAGAGAAACTCATTCAGCATTGTGCCTGAATCTCATTTCCAGGCATTGATAGGTGATAATGTGTCCCCAGTCTTTCAAGTCACAGAGGTTTTGCCTTTTCAAAGATGCTAATTAGCTTTTCTGCTCTTGATTATCAGCTGCACTCTGTAAACAACAGCCTTTTGGAAATCATAAGATGTGCACTGCCAGCTTTCCTCTTTCAGGGTGAGCCGTTCAAAAAGGATGAGCTTTGCAGAAAGACTAAACTAAAAGGCATTGAATTACTCAGCTCTGGAATCCCATTTCAGATCCTGCAACAGACCTGAAATCAACAGGTTTTTTGCCATCAGCGCTGGCTGTGTGTCGATATACAGTGACATGCACAAATGGTCCAACTGGCTTTGGCACAACTGCTGGTGTTTGCTAAGAAAACTAAGCCAATGTGGAAACTAAAGTATTAGTCAGTGATCTCCCCCTCCTCTACAACAGATGAAGGGAACTGTTCACAGCTGTGGTATGTAGGTTTCAGATCCAGTTTCTTAGGCATGTTGGTTTACAGCCAGGTTACCGGTGTTTGGCAGTAGATAAAGGGGTATAGGAAGCGTGTCAAGGTCTGAGATGCTGGACTGGGATTTAGGGTACAGTTCCCCATATCTTCTTTGGTTGTGCTGGTTTAAAAAACCAAAATTCAAGACTTACATATCTTGCAGGGGGAACCCTTTCCCCTTGCAAATTCATTTTCCAAGGTTATTCTGAACCTGTGAGACCTAACAGGTACACAGCTGCCCCAAAAACCTTTACAGTGGCCAAGAACAAGTAGGAATGAGAGGCCCATGGGGTGCAGCTCTTCTGCACTGCAGGAAAAGGCGTATGGCAGAAGCGTCAACCCCTTAAGTTACAGCTTCTGGTTTTGCTGTGTGGTGAAAAGCTTTTTGAGGACCAGATCCTTGAGATGGGTACATAGTTTGTGCAGAGATCAACAAGTCCAGTAATCCCTAAACATGGTGTTTGTTTAACTTTCTGTTTAGTAAGCATCAGAGGGGTTTGTTGCAGTTCTCTGCTTGTGAATCTGCCATTTTAATACCAGCTGTAACACCTCAGGATGTTCAACTCTGAGACAGATAACTACTGATACATAGGCCTATGTCTTCTTTGTGCCTTTTATATCAGGTTGATTTAGGGCATCAGTCAAGCAATAGCAAAATAATCAGTTTACAGCTGAGCCATCCCCCACTCTACATGTGCATCCTTTTCCCTTTGAGTGTTTACTCTGATTAGGTCTTTCCTGTTTTTCTCTTAAGTTCTGAATACTTATATATTTTCCTTATTAATGCTGATGAATGTTCTTTTTTTTCCACTGACATGTCAGTGTGTATGCTGCAGTCTTAATTTCTATTACATTTCTATCTTCACTGCAGAAGTGACATGACTATTTCTCAACCAGTCCATAAACCTGCTGCTGTTCTCCCTGTTTATAATGCTGGTACCATCCCACCCTGGAAAAACAAAACACTGCTGAGCCAAATGTAAGCATCTCTAGAAATCATGTGTCTGCCAGAGTTAATTAGCTGGATAGAGGAGGCTGTTTTCTTCAGGCATAGTTCTGCTTACTTGGGATTGTGTGCTCCTGTTGCAAAAGCAGTGTGACTGCACCAGCTGCATGAATATCCTGCAGGATCCTCCTCAAGGTTCCTTCTGAGTTCAAGGTAAAAGCACCTTGTGCCAGAACAGCCTCTGTCTTTCAACACAGAGGAAAATGACAGCCCAGGTCCATGGGTTTCAACATCTTAGCATGGGAAACAGAGGAAATCCTTTACATAGAGAAAGTACCTTCAAGCTGGAGCACAAAACAGAGCCCTATATTCAAACATAATGTTTGCTGGGTACTGAGTGCTAAATGCTAAATGTAAACACACATATATATGCACCACAGCAGCAAACCTCTTCTGCCTCTTCACCACTTAAATCTCCCTGCTTAACTTCCCTTTCATCACCTAAATTTAAGTATTCTGTGCTGCCTGATACCTCCTTTGGTCCCTGATCCCAGCATCTCTGCAGGAGGGTCCATTTGCTGATTCTGCCTCCAATCCTCTTGGAAACTGCCCTGCCCTCCTTGCCTACACTCATGTGCCCACCTGGTTACGTTGAAATCCCAGCAAACACACAGACCACACTTCCTTTAGCAGTGCACTGCATCCCCTTGCCCTGCGCTACTGAAGGGTTCTGGTCTAGTTTTTGCAGGGTATGATGTCTGATAGCTAGATTATAAAAGAGAAAGCCTGTGTGTAGTCTTAAAAATGGATTCTTCGCCTCCCATCTTTGGGGAGTTTCAAACCCCAGCTGGAAGAAGCCATGAGTATCCAGGTTTGATCTCACAGCTGACCCTGCTTTGGGCAGGAGGTTGGGCTAGAGAGCTCCCAAGGTCACTTCCAGCCTGAAATATCTTATCAGCCTGTAATCTTACTAACCAAGGAATCAAGGTGCACCCAAATCACAGCAAAATGCTGTCTGGAAGATACCATCCGTTTGGCTGTTTGTGTTTTCTTTCTCTTCATAGCAGAACAGCACCATTAACATGAGCAGGAGGGTCATCTGCTTACATGGACAGCTCTTCTCAGCCTCCCTGAAAATCCTGTTATACCCTCAGATGTTTACAGCAGTCATCCATTAAAGAACGCTGTGGGACAGACAGGCTAGCAGCAAGGCAGGCTTGGCTTTCTGAGTGGCAAAATCTCCCCTGTTTGTCTCTGATATTTGGGGAAACAGCACTGTGTGCACCCACTGAAAAGGCATGCCCATGCCAAAGCAACTCTGGACTCTCTGACCAATTTTTTTCTCCTTATATAAACAGTTTAGCAAATCCCAGCTAGCGGGTAACTTCTTGGACCAGTAAGCAGCAATACAAATGGTTTGTTTTACACCACTGCTGCTTCATCTGGATCTCTGTTTTCTTTCCTATTTCCTTTCCCTACGGCACTCCAGATATTGTAGTTGTTTATTTAACTGGATTTATTGTTGTGGCCATCTTTCAAACACCAGCCTGAAATCCACTAATAAACCAGGAACAAGGGAATTATAAGGTTTCCTTGCCAGGTGTCAAATGACAATTAAGGCACATCCTTTTTAAAACGGGCTAGAAGAAAAGGACATTATTCAATATTTAACAGGATTACACAGGAAGAATGTAAGCACTTTGTATATGTACGTACATGTACATGTGCACTCTGAAAAGATTTATTACTCTTTAAACCATTATATAGCATGTTGCTCAAAACAGATGTGATGTTAGTGCATTTTGTTTTGCAGACCAAATTTGCATATCTATGTTGTATCTTGTTACCAAAAAAGCAAGCAGTTCTCATTATCACTCAGCAATTCTGATGATATGAAGCTCACTGAAAAAATAAAGCATGCAAAATAACCTTTGGTTTGCATTAAGATTTTAATTTTTGCATTGCTGGCCCTTATGTAAAAAGGCAGCCAAAGGAAGTGGTGAAGACACTAGATCCAAATTTTCCAGGGAAGTCTGTGGTGCCCAGGTGATTTACTGATGAATGTATACAACAGCTTACATGGCAACTCTGCCCTTGAGTATTTCTGTTACCTCAGTAACTCAGCAGCATTACCTCAGTTTTTAAGCCTAGAAAGTTCAGACATGAGTGGTGTAAAAACCAAACAGGTATAAAGCAATCTCCTGTGGATATTAATGCTTGGTATATGACTCTTGTGCTATGTAACGGGTACATTCTGGCTGAATTATCTGTATTTTTCCTGACACAATTAGGAATTCAGACCCATTCTACACAGGTCCTGGGAGACCTGCCTGCATTGATTTTAGTGGAAAAAGGGCAATTTGCACCTACTGGATGAGTTTGTATGCATTCTTACTCAGTGTCACATAAGAAATTGGTGTCCTACCAGCTTCACCCATGTTTCTGAACTCTGGCAGCTCTGCCCCCATCCCTTTCCTCTTCATTAAGTTGTTGTTAATACCACTTCCAAAAGGAACTGAAGAAGGGATTCAGGAAAAAAAATATCAAGCTGCTTGTAGAAATTTGGCAACCTAATGTTGTATCTGCCAAATGCATTTTAATGGTGAGGGCAGGCTGGCACAAAGGAAGCAGAAACTGAGGAAGTGAACCAGGAGGGGAGGATAAAAAGAGACATAAACATGTAAAAACAAAAGAGTAAGTAACCAGAAAATATGAAAATCTAAATCAAATCAATGGCTGGGTGTGCATGTACAAGTGCATATGTGCATCCTTAGAAGCAAACTTTCTCTGAAAGATCAACAATTAATGGCAAAGTTTCCACAGTTTTGAGGTGGTGTGCAAAAAATGTTTCACTTACGTTCACCCCAAATTACAAGGAGTCTTACTTGCTTATAAACTTGCCAACATCAAGGGAGTTGCCTCATACCACATATACTCACAGTCTTTTCATTGTCATAAATTATTAACTGATGTCCAGTTCATTTGAAAGAAAAAGGACTTCTTTATTCCTGTATATTTTGTTGTTGCTGACTTGTTGCTGACTTGTACAGTCTCTTTCTGGATCATTTAATGAGCAAAATGTAGCAGGTTACAGAACATGTATCCTGAGAATGCTTCTTAGTGATTCACTTGGTAAGAAAAGAAAACATATCAGTAAACCCCAACTCACCCAGCTCCACAAAGTAATTTCACCAGACAGCACAGGAGAATATTTCAAATGTCTGTATCAGCAATATATAAATGTATGTAGGTCTGCTAATCGTTCCCAGGGACAGGGAAGGAAAAGAAGCCACCTTCCTGTTGACTTCTAATTTAATTAAATAGGAGCATGGCAATGTCTGACCTCAGTGACAAATTATTTTGTCATTTCAGTAGGTATTTTTAAAATTTTCCTGGGAAGAATCGGGAAGAAACATGGTTTTTTGAAGTCTTTCTCCCAGAACCACGGGGGGGGGGGGGGGGGGGGGGGTTGGGGATGGGTACATATCCTGTATCAAATTGTTCCACTTTGTTTCAAACATTTGTTTCAAAATATTTTGCAATTTACATTTTTTTTATATGTCTTTGGAGACAACATTAAGTGGATTGGATAAGTACTTTCCAAAAGTTCATTTTAAAATCACTGCAGTTAAGCCATTTCAACTTGGAAATGATGGGATTGCCTTTAACAAAGACTATTAAGTATGCACATACTTCACAAGAGCAAAATCTACATTTTTCTATCTGCAGCAGCTTGAGGCTGTGACACTTTTGCCTCCATCTAATGAAAAGCATTGTCAGCAAGTGCCACACATCTTTTCATCCTTGCACAATTAAAAAGTGGGGAAAAATTTCTAAGGGGGGTGCCTTAAGATAGATCCCTGTATCTATATTTAGGAACATGAATTTCACAAGCAACTCAAGCTGTCAATCCCCTGAAAGGAGCAATCTCTCCCTCCCTCCTCCCTACCTGCTCACTGTCATCTTCTTCTTGCGCTCTGCCTTGTGATCAAATACACATTAATGAAGTCCTGTGCTGTGCAGCACTCAGAAAGAGTGAAAATGTGTCACTTCAGCTTGGATCCACCTAAGAAGTGGTGGCAGAAAGGTGGGGTCAAGCAGCCATACATAAGGAAAGTATTGGGCGATGCTGATCTCTCACATTCCAAGAAATATGGTCCAACAAACTGTGAGCAGCTACAACTCTTTCTGTAGACAGTTTTAGGTAACTATCCCAGTTCAAAAGTGTTCATCTTAGGTCATATCACAGATTATTTTTTTAATCAAAAGTGAGAAAATAAATATGGTCACATACATAAAAATAGAGAGCAAAAGAGGGAATATGCTTGCACCAGAATAAATCATGTCAGTAAAAGGAGGTTTGAGTTAAAGTAATGGAGAATCTAACCCTGATTAAAGTGCATCCCAAATCACAATCAACACATCTTAAGGAGTGTGTGCCATTAAGTATTGGCAAGAGAAACGATAGTGCGGAATGCTTACCACCTAGCAAAATCAGTTTATTTTCTGAGTATCCTGTGTATTTTATTACCTAAAGCCTCTGGGTTCCCCCAGAGGATATTGCATTGTATCATGCAATAACAGTAGAAAGCATGGATGGATATCTCAAAGTGTTATAGGCAGGAGTGGGCAAAGTACCCATTCAAGAGAAACTTCTAACACAACTGGTTGACTGACAGCTTCCAACCGTTTTCAGTTTCATTGTCCAGAGTACAAAAGATTAGAAAACACTTAGTCCTCTAATTGTTATTGCATATTTATGGTTATATCCTGTACTGTAATTTCTAAAATGAAAGTCCATATCTGAGAAATGGTAGGGGAATCGAGGTGAGGGGATATCAAGATATATTTTTCATTAATCTTTACTTGCTTTTGCAGAAGTGGATAGTAAGAGAATTACTGTTTCTCTTTTAAATAGATCTGTATGTTTTACAAATAATTCACGTGCACTTCATGTGCTAGGAAAGCTGTTGTGGATAACAAGAGTGAAAGTTGTTCTTGATGACATTTGAAATGCTAATTAATACCTAGGAAACTATGGTTTGTTGAAATCATTTTTACATGTTTTATTTTTGTGTGTATGTCCTGTATTTGTCTTCCACAGGCTGGAACAAGAAATACAGAAATTAGAAAGTGAGGAATCCCAAATATCTGCCAAAGAACAAATAATTTTGGAGAAACTGAAGGAAACTGAGAAATCCTTCGACAACTTGCAAAAGGTATTAAGAAAAAAAAAAAAAAATGAAATACCACACCACCACGCAGGCACAGTTTGAAACCAAGGTAGACTTCTGGCATTGTTTGAAAGCAACAGTTCTAAGAAGATTGAGCATGGTTGCAGAGCATGTATCTCAAACCAGGATGAACAAGGCTAGAAAAGATGTAGAGGTGTCAGATCTATTTTGGTTGGGTTATTTGGATGTGCCCTTCCACTCCAGCTTTTTTTAAAAAAGGGATTTCAGAGACTATCTCCCTAGCTTATCTACAGGGAAACAATGCGAGCTCTCATCCCCACTGAAAGACATCAGCAGGATCCTGAAAGGCATCTCAAACTTCCCTGCTCCCAGTGGCACCCAGAGATAGTGGCATTCACTACAAATGCCACTTCTGAACATTACAGCCTGCAACAAACAGCAGAGTTCTCTTTTTAGTTACACCATGTCCCTCTCCCTTAGCCTGTAATGGCACCTAAATCTGAGGAGCCATACCCCCAGTTACCCATTTAAAAAATTACAAAGAACCATAAAAGCAAGCCTAGCCTAAATATCAATACTTCAGGCAAATTATACCCACAATATAGAAGGTTTAACCAAACATCTTATTTTTTCCCTTCACAGAGTTTCTCACACCAGGATGGGGGTAAGTGCCTTTTTATTACTGTATAGCTTTGGGTTTAACAAGAATTTTACTATAGCTTTATTGCAAAGGTTTACAGAGTAAGGGGTTTCTTCATTGTATGTTTCTGATTTATTGCTAGAACTATTACTTTTTTCTTTGGAACTGTAAGCACAAACGTCACTATTGTGGTGAAACAGTACTCCTTTGGCAGAGCTCCACCTCTTCTTATGTGCAACCAAGGGGAAAGAACAGCACGGATTACTTAAAACAGACATTGTACAACTTCTACGTTATTGACCCCCTTCACCACATGATAGCCCTGCACTGCAGACTCCTTTCAACCTCTCTGTAGTCAGTCTTCTTCATTTTATGCACTCATGCTCTGCCCATAAACACTTAAATACAATAAGGACTATTCCTAACATGCAGGAACAACTATTAAAATTAGATTACTTTACTGATGAATGACATTATTTGCATGAAGATTCTTACAGAAGGAAAACTTTGCATGGATGGATGAGGATGTAATAACTCCTAGTTTATGAACTCAGCGTCACACTATGTATGATCAGTCTAAATACTGAACTATAAATCTAGTTTTCTGAGTGAGCAAATAATACGGTTTAGTCACAGGAAGCTAGAAAGACCCTTGTAGTGCCTCTCCAAGACCCCTAGGACCCAGGAAGGATATCATGCTGATCCATTTGCAGATAAATCTATGCTCCACACTCTCATTCTCAGTACATGTCTTTGAACTGGCAAGATTCAAAATACTTGAGGTCAAGACTACCTCCTCCAATTGCTGACAAAGCTATGCCCAACTGTACTGTGAGTATAGATGAGGAATATGTAGGATGATCCTAACATTAAGGCACTGGGATACAAAAGAAGGTTAATATGTAGCATATAAGCTGACTTGGAATTTTCTTTTTGAGATGATAATATTACTTAGTAAGAGAGTTTTCTTCTTAATTCAAAGTTCTAGTTCTGAAAATTTCACTTCTGTTAGCAATATAATCCAAGTTTCACATTAACTCCCACTGGAAAAAAAAAAAAAAAAAAGTCCCAGATAGGATGCTCTGCTTACTCTTCCTTCCTCCTGGAGCATTTGAAATCAGCTACCACAAAGTAAATAAAGATCCAGAACGGCACATATTTTGTACCTATGAAGAGTTTCACCATGGTTGTTGGCAAGTTCAAAAAAAAAAGGATGATGCCTACAGAAATTAACCCCCAAAGTGTGCAGGAGCTTTTATGACTCCTGCAAGATACAGTCTGCCTCTTTAAGTGCGTTGTCTTAAATGGGAACAAAAGGAAGCCCCTAGCAAGTACAAAGTGGTGGTTTCCCCGAAGGTATTTTATTGTAGCAATGTAGTATTTCATTGGGTTCAAGAAGAACCTCACTTCTCTCCAGATTTTGCCTGCTTTCAGGGGTTCCCTCCCTCACAGGCTGAGCCAGACAAGGATAGCTCATGGTTTCTGAAGGGTAACAGAAAACTGCAAAACTATGCCAAAGACAGGAGAGCGCCTCTGGAATAAGTGTGCAATCAGAGGGAGCAGGGGTTATAGCTAAATTAACCAGTACCTCTTCTTTTCCAGGCCACTTGCTTTATATATCTTCTCTCTTCCTCTTGGCAGCTGGTCCTTGTGGGCTGAGGTGGTCTCTGGTCATCCTCTAAGCAGTACCATACTCTTCTTCTCTAGGGATGACCAAGGCTGCAAACTGCCCTCTGAGCCCTCCTACTGTGAGCACAATGTGATTGTATATCTTCACAGGGTGAAAGCTGAGCAAGTCCTTTGTTTTCCGCCCTTTGACAAGAGTCTTGAGGGTAGCTGATCAGAGCAGGAAGAAAACATGTACATAGCTAGCTGTGAGCACTTTGGTACCATAGATTTTTCCTTCTTTTAGAAACATATAGGACTTGCTTTGTTGCAGCAGATCAGCCATCTGTCTAGCAACTGTCTGTAACACATGCTGTGGAGGGAAATGGTAGGAGCCATTGGGCACTACAGGAAGGCTGTGTAAAACACAGATGAAAACCAACATCGACCTGTCGGGGCAATTTCTTCATTTGCTGACACATCCTGAAAGACTTGGGAGTCCATAAATACCACATTAGTTTGCTCTTTGTCCATCCCTCCCTTTATTCTAAACATTACCATGGTACAGGAAGTGATTTATTTTACCATTGTGTTCCTCTGCATGGTTTTGTTCCATATATATATGTGAGTGACAGAGCTTTTGAGTGTGCAGAAAGCACTGCTATGCGGAGTTCAGAAACCAGAAGGGTCCAGATTAAGGCTGCAAGGGAAGGGGACAAGTGGTGGTGAGCACTGTTGGCTGGTCAAGTGATTCTTTGAGTCCTTCCAAGCCTTCCCAGAAAATAGCTGTGTTTAGCAATAAGCATTTCTGAGCCTGAAGTCATCCAGGCACAATAAACACAAATCCCGTGTTTTCCAGGGTATGAACACACCTTGCCTTTGTAGATTACCCTGTGAGAGAAAGCAGAGCAGAAAAGCTGAGGCTGTGGGCTGTGGCCCTGTAACCTGCAGCCATGCTCCTGCCATCTCCTTGGTGGTTTGTCACTGACAAGCTCTTCATTAAATAAGGCCTGAGAGATGCTAGGAATGACATCATTTGGTACTGCTCTGGTACTGCTCAAGACTGCAGTCAAAACCAGGCATGCTGTACTGCTATGCTGCATGCACATCATCATGAATAAATGGAGAGAGCTCTTACTCCACGTGCGCATGTGTTTATGGCTCAGTGTATATATAAAATAAAAGCCACATTAAGATCTGGTATAAATCCCTTGACTGCTGAATTTGCCTCAGGGGTAAATTCATCCTCTGCAATCTTTGGCCATTTGTATGCAAACTACATGCTGCTACTTCAGCCAATATACAGAAGCCACCATTAGAGTAACTACATTTTGCATAAGCCTCTGTTTGAATTTGGTATGTATTAGCATATATTTGGTAAAGATGTGGCTGTGGAAACCTAGCCTGGCCTGGATTGTTTAGCTTCCAGCACATTACTTAGAGACTCTTCTGGTTTTCCTTCTTCCGATCTTGATCAGCTGTGCAGCCCAACAGCAAAACAGATGAGCTTGTCCTTAGAGGAGTCAAGTACAGATCTTTGTAGAGTACTTTCCACATGTCCTGTAAAAACTCATCAGCAATTGTTTTTCAATTGTAGAGTTTAAAGTAACTTTTTAATTTGGTCTGCATCTATGGTTGCCACAATTACAGCACCTCTGATCACTTGAGTAAAAACCATTGATCACCATCCTTTGGGTGCAGCCTGTTAGCCAATTTCCTACCCATCTCACAGACAACTCATCCAATCTGTATCTTGCCAGCTTGTCCAGGAGAGGGCTGTGGGAAACAGTGTCAAAAGCTTTGCTCAAGGCCAAGTAAATGGCATCCACTGCTTTCACAATGTCAACAGAAGACATTATTTTTTTGTAGAAAGTGATCAGGTTTGTCATGATTTGCCCTTGGTAAATCCATGCTGGCATTTCCCCATCACCTGCTTCATTTGATTTGTAATAGTTTCTAGGAGGACTCATTCCATCAGTTTCCCAGGGGCTGAATTAAGACCAATAAGACTCTTTTTTTCCTGGGCGTTCTTTTGGTCCCTTCCTATAGATGTGTATGATACTTTCCCTCTTCCAGTCATCAGGGAGATTCCCTGATTTCTGTGAAGTTCAAATATTATAGACAGTCTCCTTGCAACAATGCCAGGCACTTCTCTTGGTGCCCTAGATTTCAACCAGACCCAGGGATTTATGTAGAATGAGCCCCTGCAAGAGGCTGCACGCCAGCCCTTCCTCCACTACTGGTGGGTCAACACATGGGTCATCATAGCTACTTTGTCTCGTGATCTGGGATACAGCTACACCAGTAAAGACAGAGGCAAAGAAGGTAATGAGAACATTTACCTTGTCCACATTGTTAGTAACTAGTTTCCCTGCCCTGTTTAGTAATGGCATATGTCTTCCCTGTGCTTCTGCTTACCTCTTGCAAATCTGAAGAACCCTTTCTTGTTGTACTTGACATCTTTGGCCAATTTCAGTTCTAGATGAGCCTTCCTGACTGCCACACACCCTAGCAAGGTTCTTGTAGTCCTCAATAGTTATTTGGCTGCCTTTCCATAGTCTGTATGCTTCTGTTCTGCTTTTAATTACACCTAAAGGCTCATTGTTAAGCCAAAGTGGTATTTTATTCAGCCTTCTTTCTTTACCTTTGTAGACGATGAAACATTTTTGCACTTTCAGCAAGCGCTCTTGAATAACTCCCAGCACTCAAAAGCTCCTTCGCCCTCCATGGATGCTTCCCATGGAATCCCTCACAGCTAAGTTCTGAGCATACTGAAGCTAGTTCTTCTAAAATTTGGGAACTTTGTCCTACTACTGGTCTTCGGTAGTAGTCTTCAGCTCAGCAGGATCTTAAACTCCACAGTGTTGTGGTCACTGTATCCAAGGCTCTCACTGGTAGTTTTGTTGTCAAGTAAGTCTTCTGGGTTTGCGAGCAGTAAATCTAGGAATGTGCTGATCCTAGTCAGCAGGCCCAGCATCTACAGTAAGAAACAATCCTCAGTGCATTCCAAGAACCTGATGGATGGCTTGTACACCAGTTTATTACTTTTTCCAATAAATGTCTGGGCAATTGAAGCCACCCATGCGGACCAGGTTCTGTTGGCCTGAGACTTCCTTGAGCAGCCAAAGTGAGGTTTTGTCAGCTTCATCATCTTGATTGGGAGGTTGGTAACAGACTCGTAACATAAGATCCCCCTTGGTGATGATCCCTCTAATCTTCATCCAAAGGCTTTCATTCAATAGAACTGGCATAGTCTCCAGAGCTCTCCTCTATGCACTCAAATTTCTCTTTCACATAAAGTGCAACTCTACATTCTCTTCTTCCCTTCCTATCTTTCTGAAATTGTTTGTACCCATCCATTATAGTCTTCCCATCATGTGAGTTTTCCCATCAAGTTTCTGTGATTCTTGACATCTCTCAGGCTGGGCACAGAGCTCTAGTTCCTCCTGCTTGTTGCCCAGATTACATACATTGGTATACATGCACTTGAGGTGGCTGAACTTAGGGTTCTTGCCTTTGCAAAGGGTTGGTGAGCATTCCCTACTGGTTTTTCAGGTGTACTCATCCACCATGTTGCTTATGGATATACAGATGTCAGTTGTGGAACCTACCCTCCAAGTTCATTAGTTTAAAGCATGATTCACTAAGTCAGAGCCAGCCTATTCAGCCTTTAGGAAAGTTTCCTGCTTGGTCTTACAAACATGGTAGGAGGGTCATAATTTCTGTTCTGTAGCTTCATGGACCCCCAGGGGGGTTTGCAGGTGGAACAACCCTACCCTGGGAGCCATTATTTGCAGAAGAATTACCACGGATTTTACTGGTAGTCAGAATTTGTAAAGATAATCCAGTCCTTGGAAAATAAGCGTGTCTGACACTTGGCCACAGGCATCTGTGTGGGAACTATTCTGAGCACTTGAACATCTGGTTTTGTGTAAGCACCCTCAAAGGATTGTTTTGCCTCTTATGTTTTCCCAATCACTTGTCTGATAATATGGAAGAGTGCCTTGGTCCTAAAACACAGTTCTAAGTAGTACAAAGAGCCACAGGACATGTTTTATGGCAACCTTAGATATTAATAATTCATCCAAAGTTGAAAAGAAGATATTGAATGCAGTCAGTTCAAATGCTTTAATTTATATATGTCTTACTTCTCACGAGAATGAAATGCTAATTTGTATCTCATCAGCTCCTTGTAAAATTGTTCTCTTACATCCTTTTTAAAGGTGCTAAATGAAACAAACATTGTTGCCAGTGAGATAAACGGGAAAAAGCAAGTTCATTGGGGGGGGGGGGGGGGGGGGGGGGGGGGCGCGGGGAAGATGGAACAGGAACTGGCAGAATCAACCAAGCCCCAATTTCTTCTAGTCAAATACCCCATTTCTGACAACAGGGTACCACCACTTGCTTCAGAAGAAAGAGTACATGAGAATCCCACCCCCACCACCTCCACCCTGGTGTTTCCTTCTCAGGACAATAATGAGAGATTATCAGGAACCCTGAAACTAATTTTTTAATATTTTATTCTAAGTAACATCCAGAGAAGTTTCTGAACTGAGTCAATGTTAACACCTAACACCTAGGTATTGTCTCCTGATGCAGAAGCAGAAAAAAACCCCCAACTTACTAAGGTCTACAGACACATACACCATCAAAATTAGAGTTTCACCATCTAAATGTACAACCAATCTTGCTTACTGCTAGACGTCAGTAATGCTAGATGACAGAGTGGTCAGCTCAGTTCCCTGTACAGGCACTGGGGAAAAACAAACACTTGCAAAGGCTTTTTGCCACATGAAGTGCCCTGGGATGAGAACTGTACCCTATCCATGGGTCTTTCACAGTCTCATGGACTGTAAAAGAAGTCAGGATGACTATTTAAGCAGCACAAGTCTGCATCGATTACAACCATGCGTGTACAAATACATCTGTCACTCAAGTAGCTGGAGGAGTGCGTGCTGAAACTACTGTTACAGCAGTACACTCTACGGAGTGAATAATTACTGAACTTCTGCCATTTCCAGAGCACAAAGTGTGTTCTTATTCTGGCCCAGAAACACAGTCCCCACTTCTTCTTTCTTCTGAGAAATTACTTCAGTTTTCAATAATGGCCTGATCATTTGCTGGTGATATTTCCCAGAATAACAACAGCAAACATTGTACCAGTTTCTCATCAGAGGCAAGAAACCCTGCAAAAGAAAGCAGCAGTTGCTGGCCACTGCTTAGTCAGCTGTGTCCTAAACAATTATTTCTTCTAGGCTCTACTTCTAAAAATAAAACACTTCGAGGAGACAGTATGCACTGAAAATATGTAAGTCCATTTGCCAAGCCTGCCATTTGTGCGCTGAAATATGAAATAAAATAATATTTGCTTGAACAAGGTGGTTTTTTTCAAACTCCTCTGTTACAGACTGAACTTCTATACTAAATTCCTGGCTTTCTAGAATGAATTTGCATGTGCCTCTGTGGCATCCTCCTCTGGCACAGGAAGGGGGAAAGGAGACCTCCTTACTTGAGTCACCTACAATGCTCCATGGAAGGATGGAATATCTTCTTGAGAACTGTGATTACTGTCTTCCTGCACCCAGCAGCACTAGTGGCCACTGCACGCTATTAAGTAAAAGCTGCCATTTCAATAAAACCATCTCACTAATACCAGGCCAAATTTTCCTGCCAAAGGAGCAGATTTGGGATTAGAGGTGGCACACCATGTCTTTGCTGAGGATGCTGCCAGGTGTAGGGTTTTTTCTGGTATGGGTGTTAGCCCATAGGGAATGTGATGAAAGCACCTCCCTTCACCAGATACAGTAAAGCAGCCTACAACAGGACATTTCATTTTCACTCTCACAAGTTCACTTTTGTGATCTGCACTGGTATTTTTCTTTCACCTGCTTATATAACAGCAAGAGGCACCAAGTAAGGCAGATTCTGCCTCCTACCCTGACACATGGACCAGGCTGTACTGAGGGCTCAAAGACTTAAATTATACATTATACCAGCAAAGTACCCTTGGAGGAAAATGGAGGTTTTTTACACCAGACAGGATCTTATATTTGAACAGAAATTTAACCACTTCCATACAAAACTAAAAACACTTCCAGCTGATAAAAATGTGATTTTAATTTTTTTTTCTTTTTTGTTTTGGTCTGGTGCCTGAACTTCCAGTCAGTTATTTGCACATCTCTGCTCTGAGCTCTGCTTTTATCTCAGCCCCTGAATCCTTGCAGAGTTATATATGCTATCTTGTTATATTTAACCCTGCCCCAAAACACCTCCAGGTAAATAACTGTAAACATCTGTAATGTATCTTGTAAAGAACGTACTTAGCTTATGCTAAACAACCATAAGCTTATATGTAAAACAAGTCAGTTCCTTTAAGATTGCTTTTTACCAGTTCAGGGTTTGTTAATGAATGATGGCACTGCAGAACTGACAGGTGCTTAATACCTACTTGAAGATCACGACAGGCCACCCTATCAACATCTACACATGATTTCATTATTAGCTAAATTTCAGCTTTAAGAACAAAAAGCCAAGTGCCGGTTCAAATATATCGGAAACAGACAGCGCAAAAGAGCTGGCCTTTCATCCCATTCAATCAACACTAGCATTTTTAGGCTTTTATATCTCTATCTGAAATGTCATGTATTCTGGGTATCAGATTAGATTTGTTCCTTACCTTCCCTGCCTCTCCCCTCCATTTTAAAGGTCACAGACTTGATAAATCCAGAACCTCCTGACAAATAATTTTATGTGTTCAACTGACATAAGGTTTGAGTCATCTGGACCCATTCCCTCCTGCCTCAGCTAGTCTATTGAACACCAATCACACGACGGTGACTTTGCACTTTGTTTGCTTTGATCCAATTATCTAGTACAAAGCTCCAGTGACTATTGTCAGGGCTGACAATACTCTGCTGTCTAAGCAATGAAGCCACTGGGGCTCGTAGCACGAATCTAACTGTTTCCTGTTCTCTGACACCAGATGCAGTAAATTACATTTACTCCCAGATCCCTGAACTCCCAACCCTCTATTCACGAACAGCAGATCCAGTTCCTGGGTGGGACGGAGCAAGCAGAGTAGCTGGTAAGTCTCAAGGAACAAAGTATTATAATACCAGTCCAGTAGCCATGAACTTTTTTTGTTATATTACCTTAATAGGCATGGTGTCCAATATCATTTAAATGCCAGGAAATGCTGCTTGATTTGTATTTTGTAAATAAGTCAAGGCTTTTTGAGCAGCAATGAGTACTCTCAAAGAAATGTAGTTGAACTACTTACAAGCAGCATAAGAAACTCATCTGGGTTTTTTTGCGTGGAAACATTCCGCTCTTCCCATCTCTGCTGATACAAATACATGGTATCTAGGCCAAGGTTTTGTCTCGTCTGTTGTAGCCATGCAACTCCCATTAAAATGAATGAAACAGAGAGACACTCACAAAACCCCATACATGCTTCAAATGTTTATGTAATTTTATACTGATTTGTATGCCATTCTTTCTTATTGGGGAAAAGGTGGGGAAATTGTGGCATGTTTTGTGCTTGAAGTCATACAAAGAATTTTCTAATACTTATTTTTCAGATTGAGTATGTGTTTTAAATGTAACAACATGATGGTTGAAAGTTGTAAGTTTTTCTTATTTTCAATATCCTTCTTTTCTAAACAATGTATTCCCTATCTCAAGACCAGATTGCTGGTGGCTATTTAAGAGGTATCCCAAGGAGTGGGAATGAAAGGTGTCTTACGTGAAGAACAGGTTAACAAGCACAGCAAAGCAATGTCTGCAGCTAAGACACTGTGCACACCTACAGAATATGTCATTTTGTTCAGAAGCCATTCCAAAAGCTTTCCTTCCATGAATGCTTACCCTCATCTGTCTTAAAAGCAAGTTTCCCCCTGTGTGTTTTGTGCCATTTTGTCAACACCAAAGAAGCAATAATTTCTTTGATTCTTCAGCTGACCAAGAAGCCTTGTTCATGTGGTCCTTGGTAAGAGTATCATGTGCGTGCAATAGGTTAAACAAAAGGTAACAGTGTATGTGCTCGAAGATAGACTGTAAGCATACATCTTTAAAAAACTGAAAGTATATTGAGATTATTTTTTTTAAAGAACAGCCTCTGAATCCACATAACAGGCAGAAGCTAGATGCTTTTGTCTGCATGTTGGGATCTGGTTTTTGTGAAGCACTGCATCATTTTACACTGTAATTAAAGCTTGTGCAGAAAACTTGTACTCATGAATACAGGTTGTCATCTTCAAGTACTGCTTTCAGTTTCAACTCCATTGTCAGACAGTTTTGTATTGTGTTAATAGAGTACATTTTGTAGTAAATAAGCTCTGCTTAAAGACCTTTTAGAAATAAACATTAGTTCATTTTTCAGCTACTTTGACAAGATGGGCTGGTAAATTTTTCTGCAGAGAACAAACAGTATGCATACAGGCAGATAAGCCATGTTCTATTATTCCTCCCATGGCAATGTATTTCACTAGTGAACAGCTTTCTAAGACACTCATGTATGTTTAAGCATTTACCTGCACAAGTAACTTTAATATGATACCTGGGGCAGGTCATAAACTACATGTAATGCCAGTATCTAAAAACACTACTGCTGAAGCCATGGTAGAAGAAACTAAAAGAAAACACTGACAGTGGCAAATGCTTAAGCAAATTAGCCAAACATAAAATACACAAGGACCAGACCTGTTAATTTTCTAGATCAGATCAGCCAGCGGGACAGAGTCTTCCAAGCAATACTAGAACTTTTTGCCCAAAGTCTGCCTAATAAGTAAGATGTTGTTACTTGTCAGTACTCCATACCATTGATAAAAAGATGCATCCTACAACTCTTCCTAAATATGGCCAGGTCCATGTGATTTAACTATCAGATTTTCCCTATTGGCTTCTGAATTCTTAATTAAGGCCCATTAAACAAGCCTTTTCATGCACACTACTGAATAAAATTCGTTCATCAAAACAAGGAGGGTCTGGCAGATTGCACCCTCTTTTGCACTAAAAATATGTGCAATAACATGGCATTCAACTATTTCACAGGAAAATCAGTAGCCTTTATTGAAAAGTCAAGCCCCAGATAGTATTTTTACTTTTCAAAGAGGAGAAGCACAGGAGATCCAGGGTTGCTCAGGATGCTGCTTTTCACCAAGAAGGTAGCAGATAGCCAGTCAGTAGGCTTGCAGTGCTCTCTGTGCAGGGCTGTGGTGCTCAGAACAAATCAAGAACCACTGCACATCAGAGATGATTTTCTGGACATACTGTTGCTCCCTGATAGTTCAGCTTTACTTCAGTTCAGCTGTCCACCACTCAAAAACATGCCAGTGTGGCAGTTATAGCATCTTCCCTATAGACTAGCCAACCTCTATTTTTACCTCTGAAATGTGGGAAGTTATTCAACAATATCTGCCTGAGCACCCCTAGCAAGATCAAGTGATGTTCGTAGCCCACTCACCCACAGCCCAGAGGCCAAGGCAATAAACAAAATTCCTCTTCCTTTCCTCCTTCCCCTAACATCCACCCAAGAAACTGCACCTAGAAGGGAATCAATTCCAGAGTGTTAGTGGTGGCACCTGCATCTTTTTGTTTCAGTACCTCTATAAATTAGATTAAAGGTTTCAGGGCAGAGGTACTTGCATGAGACTTGAAGGGCACTTGTCTACCAGCTCCTGTGCTAGGATGGTCCCAAGTAAGTAATCCATCCTAGCTGCTCTCTGAGCTGCACCACGGTGCAGCTTGCCACAACTTCTCAGAGCAACCTGCTTCAGGGCTTAATAGCTACCAGCCCTGGGGTGACAGCTTTTTTCCTTATTTTCAGCCTATATAAATCTCTCCTATTTCATTCCATGCTGGCTGCCCCTCAGTCTGCTACCATACAGCTGAGAGCAGAGCCCAGCTCTCACTCCTAAAGCCTCCTCCTGGCTGCTCAGGCTGCTGTGGGATAGCCAGGCATGAAAATTCCAGCGTGGCGAGGAAGATCAGAAAACTGACATCCCTACTTCATTATGGAAATGGGCATCCTGTGCTCAGGGTCATGACAGCTATGGACACAGCGGGTCCATAAACCTCCCCAAAGCAGTGGTAAAACACAGTCCTTAGGCATATTCCCATAGTTTGCAACGGCCAGGGTGAGGTCCCTGGTTCTGCAGCCCACTCCAGCCTTCAGCAATGCCTTGCTCTCAGAGGTAGCAATGCTCCTTCAACCACTGGCACCTCCATCCTCCTGCTCCACACAAGTGTTTGTGTGGCATTGCACTTCACCTAAACAGCCCTGCTGGACTGACCAAGGTCTGAGCAGATGCACACAGCATGTAGATGTCCAGACCCTGCATCTGGCTGGGCTGCCTTCCAGACTGCATTCCTGGGGGCCAGAGGAGATAACTTCAAGGGCCAGTCTGCAATACATGCAATAGATTGCCCACTAAGCAACACATGAATTTTCTGTCTAGAGCTATAAGGGGGGTCATGATGTATGTCATGATAAACTTCCCATTGATGATTAAATACTCTGCTTTAAGGATACAGAAGAAAAATTCTACTATGTGTGAATAATAAGACTGAGGGAATATATTAAAGTAAGAGTAATTTTTAATCATGATTTAATAAATACAAGCATACCAAGCTACATCGGTTCTCGGGCAAGGATATTCTGTACTCAGTTGAAAATAAGTCAGGGAAAAGAAAAAACATGTCAGTTTGTAGTGTCTGCAGGTAAGACAAATTGTGATTATACCATTGAGGTTCATTGGTGGATGTGGTCACCCTAAGTTTCACAAACACTTGTCACTGCCTGTGGTAATTTGTAATTAAGTGTCTGTGGATGTCTGTCGGGGAGCCAAAATGTCTTCATCTGCATAAAAGGAATGCTTAAACAGATGTCTACTTCTGGAAAATCTGTGACACCTTTGCACATTTTTCTTTGAAAAGCTGCCTAGTGAGATGACACGGTATCTTAAAATGGGTGTTACGGCGGTGTAGACTGCTTGTCTATTCCTACTGTGTGGTCTCCACAGTCTTCATCTTGTTATTGTTTCCTTCTGAATCACTAGAAAAGCTTCTTTGCTATCTTAAAGCAGCATCCCTCACATGCATTTTTTTACCAGTTTTTTCATGACACTTTGAAAATCAGTTCATTATTACTTTTTTCTTCAACTTTGGCAACAATGCTTAGGGCCTAATTAAAATAAATGAGGGAGCACTTCTTGGCCGTTTTGTACATTCTCTTAATCTGCAAGCAGAGGTCATGGTTAATGCCTTGGTGTGGAAGCTGAGACAGCTGCCTTGTCATGCGTCTGTGGGAGAAATCATCCCACTCCTGTGTGATTTTGTTTTCCTACCTGTAGAACAGGGGTAAAAAATGTTTCTTCACCTCTCTAAAGCATTTTGAATACTACAGGTGGAAGAGTTAAGCAAGAATGAGCGTTGATAATAAAGCAGTCCATGTGTTACTTGCAACAAACAAAAGTTATTACCACCTAACTGGCAGTTTGAGGGCAGAGAAGGAAAAGAGACTAGAAAGGCTCTTGGAGTTTCTCTCTGAATTTGAGGCAAGTTCAGAATGGAAAGGTTGTGGGCAACCTGCATGCTGTCACCTCCGTTTGCCTAAAACACACCTAACCCAAGTGTTCTTGGCGCTCCTAATTGATCAGACATCTCCACACGGTGTGAGCTGGAAGACTAGGTCCTGTTTGCCACAGGTATGCCTAGCCTCCAGGTGCATAAAAAGCTGTGGTGTAACAACCATCGCTGTCCACAGAGTTGCATCCCACCTCTAACGCAGAATGCTTGGCCCTTTAGAAGCAGGAGGTAGGAAAAGGGGCACAGTAGTTTTCTTTGTCTATTTGGCAATTAACCATTCACTGGCTTTTTTTGTTGTAACATGCACTTCCTCTCTTGTTTTCATTCAAGCTTTGTGCACCATGGAAATTAATGTGGAGAAAGACAAACAGACAGGAGAGACCAAGATTGTCTCTGCTTCACCTATTGGCCCAGATGAGGCCCATCAAAGAGGATTCAAAGTCTATGATGATGGTACCAAGGTAGTCTATGAGGTTCACTCTGGTGGCACAGTGGTAGAAAATGGAGTACATAAATTAAGCTCAAAGGACGTAGATGAACTTATGCAAAAAGCTGGACAATCAAATGTAAAAGGAGGGTATGAAACAGTGACTGTGTCAGACAGAAATGTGGTAGCTGATGGAAACCTTAGCCATATGAAGGAGCAAATGCTCTTCAAGGAGGCAAAGCTGGAAATGGTACACAAACCCAGCAAAGGGCATGCTGTGAACCCTCATCCCCAAGATAAACCCTGTGGTGGCAAAGCCCCAGAGGCCAGTGCAGAGCAGCCAGTGACAATGATATTTATGGGCTACCAGAACATTGATGATGAGGAGGAGACGAAGAAAGTGCTGGGCTATGACGAGACCATCAAGGCAGAGCTCGTCCTGATTGATGAAGACGATGAGAAGTCATTGCGGGAGAAGACAGTGACAGATGTCTCCACAATGGATGGAAACGCTGCTGAGCTGGTCTCCGGTAGGCCCTTGTCGGATACGACAGAGCCCTCCTCTCCCGAAGGGAAGGAAGAGAGCCTGCCCTTGGAAGCTGCCCCAGGTACACAAAAGAAAAAGCGCTGTCAATGCTGTATTGTCATGTGAACACCTCCTCCTTCCCTCCTCCAGGCAGCTCCTGCTCCATCACTTACCTAGACCTCACTGTACTTCTAACTGCAATACTGTGAACTGGAAGTGAATGCCTCCATTGCCTTGCAGTTGGGTTGCTTTGCTTTCTAGTTCTTCAGGAAGAGGAACGCATGGTTATTTTCCCATCAGACGTACTATTCGGGGTTTGGGGAGGGGATGGGAGTTTTGGGGGGTTTTTTTTGGTTGTTGCTGATTTGGGGTTTTTTTTTTCCTTAATATTGCAGAGTGAGAGATAAATGGGAAATGGAACAAATGTTTTCATATTTATTTGATTTATATATATAATATATATAATATATATAATGAAAACACTTTTTACATTTTTCTTTGGATATCTGGCGGGCTTGATCAGATTCCTAGGATTTTGTGGGAGTGTTTCACAGCAGCCAGATATGAGAGCCTTAAAAAATGTTGCTTCTCTTTTTTAAGAAAAATCACATTTAAACATTATTTTATAGATCCGATTTTTTATTTCTTGGGGGAAGGCTTAGATCATTTCACTGTTTTAATTAGCTAAAATTCAGACAAGTCTTTCCAAAAAAAGTTCACATAGTTTTGTTTCATAGTAACTTTCCAGTTTAGTTTGCAGTGTCAGAAAAACCCATCAGCCATTTCTGCTTATTGGTGATACCAAAAGTGGACCTTAATTATTCTTTCTAGAAAATGTATGAATGATGATTTTGCCTTATATAAATCTTCCAGATTACAGTATTGTATGTGTACTTCATCTCCCCAAATTGCAGTTGAAATTAACTTGACATGAAAAAGATGCAGCTGTCACACCAACTGAAATGGAGTCACTGATCTAATTACTTGCCTTTCAGTA
Source organism: Falco cherrug (assembly GCF_023634085.1). Lineage (NCBI taxonomy): Eukaryota > Metazoa > Chordata > Aves > Falconiformes > Falconidae > Falco > Falco cherrug. Next base: position 74,816,305 of record NC_073720.1, on the reverse strand, counting down.
ACTCTGCCAATGTTTATACATGAAGTTTTCCTGCTGAACTCCAGTAGATAAGAGATAGTGTTTTCTATTTCCTTAGAATATAAATGAACTTCTCTCACAGTCTGACCCTGTTCCCACTGGATTCAGTGACAAAATTCTCCGTCCTGGGAATGAGGGCAGGGCCAATTTTATTTTGTAATTCTTAGGGAAGCATAATTTCTCATACAGTGTACCTCCAGTGCACCTATGTAATGACAGGCAATGGATCTGATCCTGCCCTGCTTACCCAGGTAAAGCTTCCATGGAGGCCCACTGGAGTTTTATTGGAGCAGCTGTTTAAGGTGAAGATCCTACTGCTGCAAGGCTAACATTTTCAGAAACTGCTGGTGGTTTTGGATGCTCCATTTTCTGGTGTGGCACACTTCAAAGAGGCCTGATTTCCAGTATTTTTTTCCTCATCAGCCCTCTGAAAATCAGGCCCGTTAAAAACAACTCTAGGTGAAAACGTAAAAAGGTGAAGGCATCCAGAATCAGTAGATGTTTCTTTGTTCCTTGGTCCTTTGATTCTTCTAACTACAATGAAAAAGCAGCCAGCTTTTTCATGGTAATATATTATGAGCCTGATTCTTGTCTCACACCAGGTTTGCTTAAGTGTAGCTTCACTTGTTCTAGTGGAGTTGGTCTGGATTTATAACTACAAAAGTGAGATTAAAAATCAGGATTTATATTTTCTGATAGTGCTAAAAAGTACTGAAGATTATTTTGAAGTGTCTTTGAAACTATCAGACCAAAACCCAGTAACAGCAACTGAAAAACAAAATTTAAAAAGTAAAAAAGAAAAACAAAAAAAAAAAGAAAAGAAAAAAGAAAAGAAAAAAGAGAAAACAACAAAAAGCCTCTTTTCAGTCTGAGGTGGTTCCTATGGTATTTCTGTTCTTTCTTCGATGGTGCTTTTACTGCATTGTTAGTTCAGAGCATCTGATTAAACAGAGTTCTTGCTCTGTACTCTTTTCTTTCTGTGCCAGTAAAAAAGACACTTGTCATGGTGGTGGTAATATGAGGCACACTGAAAACATACACAGACAAAAAATGCAAAAAGTAGTTCCTGTGTTAGGTCACTCAGCCATCGGTATGGAGCTGGTCGATGTAACTTTTTACCACTGCCCAGATGACAGTCAGGAAAAAAAAGCAAGCAGAGAGCAGGAAAGGACAGCCAATCTGTACGACACCTGCAGAAATTTTGCTGGCCTCCATATCTGCTTCAGTGGCCTGGCCAGATTAATAGACTTCCTCACACTCCCTCCACTTCCTCTGGAGGCTTTCGGATGGGAGAAGGACCAAACTCACCCACAGAAGCTCTGCACATCATCTCTTGACTCAGGCTTAGGTGGTTAAGTTTTATCAAAGAGAGGAATGGCTGCAGAGCCCCATGTTGTGACAATAGGTCTGATGGCTGTTTGTTGGAAAATAGCAACCCATGTTTTGGGTTTTTTTGGTTGGCTTGTGTGTTTTTTTCCTTTTTTTTCCCAGAAAGTCTAAGCATTTACAAATCGCAACATTTCTTAAAACAAGACCCTGATTTTTCAACCCTAAGGTGGCCTGGCGAGGCTGTCCCCAGGCATGTTTAGGACCCCAAAGCACTGCAATGTGAAGGGTGAAGCCCTTTCTGTCTTGCCTCTACCCTGGGAGCCGGGCATGCTTTGCAATAGTTCTCTCACTCTGGGGCCTGTTCACTTCACCGGTAACACTTCAAAACAAACCTTTCAGCCATCTCCTCCAGGTCTGGCCAGTCATCTCGTTGCTTACCACCCTTTCCTCTCCAGGTGTGATGTCACCATCATGGTCACCCTGGCTTCTCAGTGTCTTCCCAGCCCAACCTTTTTCCTTCTGCTGCTCCTCTCTCCTATGGAAATTTTTTCCCAAAGACTTCTGCTCGGGAAATCTGGGGTGTCGTCTTTACCCTAACCTACTCTGTCCATGCACCTCTTCAGCCACATGCTCCCGTCAGATGACCTTCTGGTTCAGCACAGACTCAGCATTTTGGGGATGACTCCCTCAGTGGCCAGCTTTGGGAGATGTTTGCTGAGACTGGGACCAGAACATGTCTGGGACCACTGCAACATCTAAGGCACAATGTGGCGGGGAGATGGTGACAGGCAGGAGTCCAGAAGTGGCCCTTTAGTGGTTAGAAGTAGAGCACAAGCCTTAAACCTTAAACCTGTTGAATACCTACTGCTCAATACTTGTAGCTAACATTTGAGTGCCTAGGAAGGCCAGTGTTTTTTATGTCTTCATATGAACTCCATGGTTAATGGGCCCCGATAGATTCAGAAAAGCTTAAGGTTTGTCTGCATAGGGTTTGTCTTTACGGGTCAAGGGCAGTTCCATGTCTGAGGTTAGGAAAAATGTGAAACAGGAGCAAATCAGTCTGAACTCGGAGGGCCTTAGCTATGTCAGCTGAAACACGCTTACTCCAATCATCCACCTCCACAAGCACAGGAGCCGTGCCTGGACTTCGGCTTGTCCCTTCTAGCCATTAACCAGCAGCCAAGTTACAGGGGAATTCAGATGCGTTAGCCTAGGCTTATGAATGTAAACTGGTTTTCCAGGGCTGCTTTGGGCTTTGAAGGGGTCAGTTCTCCCCTCACCCTCAGATAGGAAGCTGCCTGTGGAAATTCATGCACAATCAGGCATGAAGGAAGAGGTCCACTCTGTGGTCAAGCAGAGAGAGATTTTTGTAAGGATCATTACAGGCGGGGTTTTTTTTTATTGTTTTAAGCAAACTCCCTGTCTGTTTAACTTATGCCATCACATGTACATTTTCAATTTCAGCATGAGGGGATGCAAAAAAGTAGACTCAGAAACTGGTTCAGTGATAGCATTTTGCCACAACAAACTGCTCGCCTTAACTTTTTTAAGAAAAACAAAAAAAAACCTCTTTTCAGTGTATCTTTTCCTAGACTGGGAAAAAGTAACCTACAAAACTTTTTTATATTTTGTATTTTCTAAGTTTCTATGAACTCACTTACCATGTCGTCCCTCGTTTGCATTCAGGGACTGTTTCTTTTGCAAACCACTGCATTTTACTTCCATTCTTTCTTTTTTTTTTAACAGAAGAAAAATACAAATCAAAAAACACAGCATTATGATTAGTGGCTAGGCAATCTCTTTCAATTACAAGAACATCAATACAGAAAGAAAAGAATTACAGGGTTGTTTTCTTTTTTTAATTTCCCGTGGCTGATGTACTGTATGGTATATGTTTACAGAACTCCTCTGGTCTGCCTTTGTGATGTTATCTAAATGAATGACAAAGTAGGTATGATGTGCCATTTGACAGTTTGCCTTAGCACTCTTAGGTTTCCTTCTTCTTTTTGTATCTTTCCTTTATATATTTTTTTCCAAAAAGTGCAGGCTGTATTCCAAAGCTGTATAAACACAACATTATCTTTCAATCCCCAGCAAGAGAAGTGTGCAGAAGCCCCTTCTCCATGAAGCGTACCTCTACTGGTGCAATAGAAGACTTCAGCCCTGCAAACAAAAATGCATACACCTAATTCTGCTGTGCATAGACCTATTTCAGTCAACAGGACTACTCACAGGGAGAATGTGTGTAGGTGTCTGCAAGACCAGGGCATGAATGATTAACAGGGTGTAGTCTGGGTGTTATTTGTGTACCTCTAACAACTTTACGCACTGCTGAGTTTGCCCAGGGTGTTCCAGTCCTAGAGGCTAACTCTGAGCACTGCTACTTCTGATGAGAAAAACACAAAATGAAATGGTGCTTACCATCTGGTAGGATCAGTTCCCAAGTCAGCATTGCTATCACGGCAGTGGTATCCACAGGCAAATACTAAGTGGCACTTCCCTGACAGCTAATATATTAGACCCCTGCCATAGCACCTAAGTTCATTACTGATTCTTTGTGCTTAAAATTACAGAGATACAAATTAATTGGAGAAGATAGATAGCATACGGAGTTGCTAGAGAAATAAAAGGTGTTCTACCTTTTTATTTAGTCCAACATCCAAATGGCATACTTGGAAAGTAAGTGGGGATATAATAATGTAGTATTTTACATTCATGTATTTTTTTAAGGAGTAAATATTTTTGTAATGAGATACAAACCCTAAATGGAGATTGAGTTTCTGAATATCATCCTTCCCATTACGTTGAGCCTTTGAACTTTTTCATATGTTTATGACAATGCTCAGCTTCTTGGGATCTTTTGTAGACCTAACCACAATTTTCTCTAGGAAGCAGGATCACAACACTTTTTAAAGAGTAAAGTTAGAAGAGTAGAATCCAATATACCTGCTACAAACACAGCTAAATGAGTAAACGTATTTCACAGAAAAAAGTGGACCTGTGCTTTCTATAGCTAGACACACTTCTTTATCTAGAAGGCCAACGTGGTAGGCAATAGCTACCTATTTTCAGTAGAGGTATGGCTAAATAGGAGAACTATATGTTTTTTCACTTTGTTTTACTTTCTCCAACATCAGATTTCAAAATCCAAGAGATAGTGCCACTGGAAAGAGTAGAACAAAATCATTTAGACAAAGTAGAGGATTTCCCCACAGGCTGAGCTGTGGTGTCTCTATTTTTTCTGAACTCACTCAGTTTCAACCAGTTCTTTCTGTCTATCAGGAAGTTTAGGATTTGCTCAGATGACGTTTCATGAATCTTCTGGGTAACAAGAGTAAACGAGTTCTGAGCTTAATCAGAGGTCACAGGCTATGACAATATCCAACAAAAATGTGGATTGTAATTTTTGTATGTAAAAGAGTAAGTTGTATAAAATGGCTGAATATATTCAGTTTAATAAATGGATTGACATCTAGTCCAAAGAGAATATAAATCAAACTTGTAATATAAATTTATAATAATAACTTAGCTTGTAAATAGTGACAAGGGTGCATGAAGTTCTTAAAAATGTCCCACTTGTATTTAAAATCAAACCATTATAAAACTGAGCCTTTTTCCTCATGGGTTCAAAGAGTCTTGCAAAATCTATAGCTTTTTTCCTGTGGTGGCTTCACTTAGGTTGTTCAGTGGATTAAGCATAGGCCAATTTTCTTAAGGGAAAGCTTGTGAAGAATTCTGAGTCCCTTCCTCTAGTTTGCAAAAGCTTCTTTTATTTTGAGGGGGTTTGCCGTTACTGTATTGCAAAGCTTTCCTGCAATTATTTCTCAAATTCTTTTCAAGGGAGGATTTAGGGGTTTGTTTTAAGAATTAATTTACTTTAGCAACTGAAAGAAAAAAACTTTTTTTTTTAATTATTTTTTAGAATTAGCTAAGTAACCAAGTCCACCAGTTTGGGTATATTTGTACATTTTTAACTTGCATTGGTATGTTAATGATTCATATCTGAATTTAGACCTTGCATATCTATTCAGTAGGTCTATAAGACCAAAAGACTTGCCCATGAGCATAAAACTAAGCACCCAGGCAGCCCTTGTTAGTTTAATGGGATGACCCAGAAAACTGAAATTTAAGCACATGCACAAATGCTTATATAGGGCCTGGTCTTTAAACAATATGCTACAAGCAAGGCTTATGCTGCTGCTTTAACTGTGTCTTCTCATTCCTTTAATTCGATAGATTTTTAAACAGTGTTGTGAAATTGGTGCACTTTTCTGCAGAGATGGGTTTAGAGCATGATCTCTTTGCTGACTGTGTTTGAAAGTAGACAAATACCCTCTGGGAACTCTCAAAACTCCCAGTGCCTGAAGAGGGTGGGGGCTGAATTTCATACCTGCACACGAACACAACATAGAAGAGGTACTGTAAGTTTTTCTTCCAAAGTTTTCCCTCTGCATACCTCTGCTCCATACTCTGCCAGTTCCCTGTCTCTGTATTTGCTCTCATTCTGGACACCATTGCTTAGCTACTCCTTTCTCTCTTCTTTCTCTGCTTCCCTTTTTAAAGTCTCTTATGAGCAAAAACAGAGGGAAGAAAAGAGAGACTGGAGTTAAAAACCTCACCTCAGGCCTGTTGGTGTGACTCCCAACTGAAAAGAAATTATGGTATCCTGTCCTCAGTGTCTGGACACCTTCCTGCATTTTTCCAGATTCCTAGGGCAGATTGATTGGACATAGAGGAGCACTCTCGCTATTTATTGATCCGGCATCCCATGGGTTGCCCGTGGGTTTAGTGGGTTCCACTAAAATCTTACTGTTTAGGTAAAACTGCTGCCTCTTCCCATTCCTATGGGGACACACTAATTCCCCTAAGCCTGTATGAGCTAGATATACCCAAGATCATAAAATACCAGCATCCAGAAGCCACTTACAGGAGCAGAAGTAAAGCCACCCCATAATTGTCTGGTTGCTATTGGCAGGTTTATGGAGCCAGGAGAAAACGTGAACTTCCCCACAGACTGATCCAGCACACAAAGGCATTCTCAGTAAAATCAGCTGCCAAGAAGCTACTGGTCTCCCTCCAAGAAAATCTGCTGGTCAGAGAAGCAAACTCAAAAATAAAGACAGTTTTGTGCAGCTGTGTAAAGTCCCAATTAAATGCAGTGCGTAAGCTTTGCTCATCTTAAGCACTTGCTTGAAGTGTAGTACATACTTAAGCACTGTGCTTAGGGATAGATTTCAGGAGATGTTAAGATAGGCTGTATCTATGATTAAGGTGCTTCACTGATGATGGGGGCAAATTTTGTCCCTGTTGTTTTGCAAGTATGGATGTAAGCACTGCTTCGGAGCAGGTACAGGAGATAAATCTATGAGATAAAAGCTTTTTGCTTTTCCAGTAGCCACTGGAATCTGAGTGCAGCAAAGGTAGCCAAGAAAGAGCAGGTCAAGACAAAAGCAAAGAACACATTTCTAAAGGTGTCCTGCCCCTCTCGACTACGTTCATTCCATAGATGAAGAATGACTCTTCATAGGGGTTCAAGAAAATGTTGTGTAAAATGCAGCTTTTATGGTGAATGTAGGTTGTGGTTGAGATTTTTTTTAAGCTTTAGTCTCCCACTTTCTTTGTGAGCTAATGTAAATAAAATCCCATTTTGTTGGGGAAAAACTGCTGTGCTAACACTGAATTAGAATTGCTGGGGATAGCTGCTGTACTTTGTAACCTGAAGTGTACTTTTTTGACTGTTATGTTTTTTTCTTCAAATTAAAAAAATGAGTACAAAAAAAAACCCAACAAAAATAAAAAACCAAGAACACTGCCAGCAACAGCCATGCTGTAACTGTGGCTTCTCTCCTTTTTTTTTCTCTGTACAGTATTACTAGTAAATAAATCTGCCTTTTCACTGCGCCTACTTCTGTGTCTTTTTACTGTGTTTCTCTCTAACTACCACTCTTCAAGATGCTCTGTGATCTCACCGACGTACCACACTGGAGCTGCCTCTCTCACTAAAAGAATTAAAGTACTAACTCCACAGTTGGGTTTTTTTTCCTTTCCTCCAGTGCTGTGCTGTGCTACTCTGATTGTTATTTCTATTAGATGCTTCAACACATATTAACTCTTTATATCTGTTACTGTCTTATTTCTCTTTTCCTTTTCCTTCTCATGTGATACTTTGCCAACTACCTGTTGCTCTAGGATCCTGTTGCTCTAGGATCACATGGCATCTTTTCATATTTGCAGAAGATAAAGGATTGGCTTTGTTCAGCAAGGCAGTATGTCCCAGGTCAACTAATTTCCTAAATGAAGAATGTATTCTATATGACATATATAATTCCTGAAAAATAACCACTAAAGAATCTAAGGACTGCCAAAATAAACAGTGTGCAGTTTTCTTCCAGGGCTTATCACAGACAGTGTCCTCTGTATTTGAGGACTGGAAGCAGCTTGCCGTAGTCTGACTTGCAGAGGAAAAAGGAAAAAAAGAAAACCCCCTCATGTAATTTTTTCCCAAGATATTATACTTACCTGAGCTTAGAACAGTGATAGGATGGGTAACATAGCCAGGCATTATAAGCCTCATTCTTGGAAGTTTAAAAATTCAGTTTAAACTCAACCATTTAAGAAACTCATCACAAATTGCCCATTGCTATGTAAGTACCCTCCCTCTGCTCTTTTCACCCAGTAGCCATACAGATAAATAAAGTACATGCACACACACGTATGTATCTGAGCCTTTGCAGTATGGTACTTTTTAGCATCACAGAAAGGGAAAACGGCCATGTGCCCTGCTTTGCTGCTTTGTAATTTAGTACTGAAAGTTTTGCAGTATGCAGGGCTTCAGCGTTTGTTTCTTTCCTATTTGCGTTTGACAAAAGGCAGTTTTTTCTGTTCTAGAAGACTCTGTGAATGGCTGGAGAACTGGTATGTTACTGTCACTGAAGGACTAGAATTGATTCAGCTGAGAGAAGTGATCATAACTATTTCAATTTCTTTGTTTTTTCAAGGACCTTCCTAATTCAGAAGGTGTCTTGACATGGCAAAAGAAAGGATAATAACCCTGAGTTAGCAGAAGTGTCTGAAGATCATGAAATGACAACAGCATTATCATGTGTGACTAATTTAGTGCTTGGACACATCAGGTGCATACTCTATTTCCTGGTGCATACCATGGCCTGTGACATACTCTTATGTTCATTCCACCTCATTTAATTGTATAGCAATGAGGAGGTTTTCAGCTGAAAACTCCTCCACTGCACAGAACTGAGTCATCCAAGAAAACACCAAAACCAGACTAGACATTTTTGATACCGCTGTTGTTACTAAAGTTTCAGAAACAAAACATTTCCATGCATCTACACTTTTTAAATCTCTAGGGAAAATTATGAAACGTTGATGCTTTGCTTTTCTTCCCCCCACCCACCTTCATAGCATGTAGGAAGAAAACAAATTCTTAGCAGCTGGTGAGATAGTGTGACACTCCCCTGAAACTCTTTTGGAATGGTTTCCTGGAGGTCTATGACTTAAAGGGTTAAGGGTGTATTCAGCATGTGGGAGGCCAGCCCTCTCGAGGGTTTTTGGTCTTTTCCCTATATTTTAGTAGTTCTGTACCCTTCCGGTAATAGAAGGTGTGCCAGTAGTTTACTGAGGGGTAGGAGCAGTTCATTTTCAGACAGTCCTTTACTTTCCCACAGGACCTCTGCAACCTGCCCTTGGTCCCTCAGAATTCATACCAACTCAGCAACACTTTTTACTTCACACTATGGTATTTTTGAGTTACAGGAAGAAACCTTGTAGGCTAATAACTGTAGGAGTTAAAAACTAAAAAGGAGCAAGAAACTAACAACAGGTTTTGCTGTCCCAAGATCTCCATTTTCAGCTCCCATCTGCTGCAAAAGGTCTGTTCAGATGTCCACTGCACTGTGCACAGTCACATATGAATCCTCTGTAACTGCTCATGGGGGACACACAGGCTGGTCCCTAAAGGAATTTACAAAACACCGAATATGGCATAGCTGTGCAAAACATCATCCACATTTACCTGTAACAGAAAAAGTACCTGCTTGATTGTCATAAGTGTCTAGTTGACAGTGACTAGTCTAGTGAGACACCTTCTCAGATGAGGCTTGTGAGGAGATACTTGCATAGAAATGAAGTTTGCTATATCAGACTTGAAGGATGGAACTTCCCAGCATATAATGCAGAAAAGAATAAAGGGAATAATCATCTGGCAGAGAGAGAGATTGGGTCACTCCCAATCAATGGTAGAGAGAAGCTGTATTGCTGCTCAGACACTGGCCTGCAAACCTAGGGCCTCAGAAAGAAGGGAATTGGCTTCTGTCTTTTATACACAGCAATTCATCCCAGTGTAAGCACGCAAGCTGTCTGGACTCACTGAGCACTAATAAAGATTCCACTCCAGTCCTGGTATTCCAATTTGTGCTGCTCCACATGGTTGAGCATGACCGCACAAAATGTCCCTCATCTCCAGATCTACAAAGGTATGCAGAGATGTTATCCCCTTGATTTAGACAGGAAGTATACCTACCTAAATAACTGTGGGTCCAAGTTTTTTCGTATGTTTTACATCTGTAATTTAGGAAAAATAGCATTACCCTGCTTCATGGGGCTGTGGTGATGCATCTGTTAGTGTCTGTCACAAAACTACAAAAATGTGGGCCATACTCTGGGTACAGAGCATCACAAACTGTCTTCTTAATGTTCCAGTTTTTGCAGAGTTTCTACTTTGTAACAGCACTGCCATTCACAGCAGTCAGGCATTTGCTGGGAATGATAGGTTTGCCGTGATTTAGGAAAAAAAGGTGTAGCAGTAGAACATTTGGTTGTTCGTAGGTGGGAGAACAAAGGGAGAAGAACAGGTGGAGGGAAAAGAGGAGGCAAATGCAAAAACAGGTCCCATTCTCAGACGTGACAAGTAAGTTCAGCTTCCTTTTTGAGTATTCCAGTAGTGTGTAATGCATCACTAGCTACAGATTCCCTCTGGCTATGGATGAGTCTACTCCGGCACTGGCAGCAATATGGTACCTTTTGGGGGCAGGAGGGATTTGGTTAAGCTAATTAGCCCTGCTGAGAAAGATGCTATCTATTTGCTCAAGCATAACCCCATACTACAATGACTGTACTGCTCTTTAGCCAGTGTGATTAACCCTAGACAGCATTACATTGTGGTTTGTAAGCATCCTATGGCTTAAAAGGAAAGATACTGCTTAGTACCAGCAGAAGGTCTTCATCATCATATTTCTCTGGAGGGTAGTACAACTGTTGTTCGATTTAAAGCAAATGGGGTTACTTAACACTGACAGGTTTTTTTAATACATTGTTATGCTGCTCAGTTTTTGTTACGTTGCAAGAGGTTTCATGTTAACATGCTACACTAAGTTATAGAAGCATCTTTATCACTGAAGAAATAGGGGTTCATAAACAAATTGGTGGGGATACAGGATAAATGCTTCCTTCTGCTGACCAGGTTAGGAAATTTTATATTGTTAGGTATTGTTAACTTACCAGTGAGATGGGGTAAAGTGATGAAGCTGTTAAATACCACATGTAGTTGCACACCCAGAACAGGGCTGACATCTGGAAATTCTCTGTTGCTGTTATTTCAGTCTGTATTTTTTGTTACAGAAGCTGGAGGTCGTCAAGGGGTTAGTAAACTGAGAGAGTTAAGATAGATAGTTTCCACTTACACCAACCTGGGAAGAAAATAGCCCTTTAATGAACATAAAAAAATATTCCGATTTTTGCTGCTACAGATTGTGGTGTAAATCTAGTGCTATTTGGGGTCCTTTTTGAATCTCCAGCTCATGGAGTCAAAGAATTTGGAGAGAGTATTTGCTATCATTTAAAAGAGACAAGAAGAGAAACGGTAGTTTCTGGTCTTCCTGGCTGAGGATGAAATCCGGAAAATACTTGCTCTAACTGTATGTGCAAGCCCTGCAGTGCTGTGATACTCTAGGTCTCCTTTTCTGTAGTATTTAAAGGACTACACGCACTACTCTTAAGCACTGTTGAATGCAATGAGGAAATTATAATGAGACATATGGAGGAGGTACTGAAAGATCACACACAGTTTATTTTCTTCATTTATTTTATACATCAGGGTTTAGAATTCACAAAGCTGGAAGTACTGTGATTACTTTATTGATTTGTCTTCACAGTGTGCCAAACATTTGCCAAATAGAAACAAACGCAGGACCTACCACGGAGGCTGTAGCCTGCTTGTCTGCCTTTTGTCTACTCGTTACAACTCCTACAGAGGAAATGTCAGAGCTGAAAGCTGTAGACAGTGTTCAGAGTATTTAAAAGCTCTAATTGAAAGTGGAAATAAAAGGAAAGCAACTCTTTTCTCTCATCCAGCATCAAGAAGGATCCTCTTCTAATCTATAGACTAAAAGGGATAAATTCAGTCTGATGTCAAAGGAGAACTTTCACAGCACATCTGCAAATACTGCAAGCAAGGCCACCAATCCCTTAGAAAAAAATCCATGTGTGCTTGCAGGATCAGGACCTTACACCCTGCGTCAACGTGGTGAACTCAGACTGTGTGTGTCGGAAGTCAGTCAGGGCAGACATTTGCCACAAAGCACTAAAAATGCTACCAGAAATAACACCATTTTTGGACAATGGGGTTATTAGACAGTGTCAGGCAGAGAGCATGGTAAAAATGAAAGTCAAGTGCTTCAAATTAATTGATTTTTCAGTGATACTTTCCTTGGGCCTCCACTGCTAGTGAGCTTAGAAGCCAGCCACATATGATCCTTACAGACCATGGGTGGCCAGTAATGGTGCTGGCCAGGGAAGGGAAGGAGGCAAAAATTATTGCTGCATGTTGTTCCATCTGAAAGAGGCTGAGAACACTGCCAGCATTAGAGCAGAGTAAATAATACTGTTTTGATTCACTGGTGAAAATGAATAATCAAAGGTGGAGCAGGGGATTCTACCATGCTGAATCCAAACTGAAACTTTCTGAATTGACCAACTGTTTAAGAAGAAACCTTTTTTTTTTTTTCAAACTCAGAAGTTTCAGCGCCAGCTGGAGGCCTTTAAAAAAAAAAAAAAAGAAACCAAAAACCAACAACAAAAAACAATCCCAACAAACAAACAAAAGTACTCCCCACAAATATCTCCTTTAGATTACTTTTAAAATATTGCTTTGACATTATCAGAACATTCCCTTCAACTTTTCCAATCCAAAATTATTATTAGCGGAATTCAATGTGATTTTGTTCTATTAAAGCTCATTTCTTTTCCAGAAATTTTGCTGTTGAGATTCAAAGAAAAAATTCCCTTTGCTCCAGCCAGCACAGCACTCCTAGCTAAAGCCTGGAGGGCTGATACCACAATTTCAAGTCAAGTGTATGTGATAATGAGGAGCTAACCATGGGCAACAGACCCACAGCTATACATGGTCAGCATTGGATGATGCTCCTTTCTCTGCTGACTGTGGCCAGCTCCTGCCTGCTGCCTCTTTCCCTTTAGGCACCTGCATATATGCACTCCTTTGAGTACAGCTCACTGTATGGATGTCTGTGAAAGAGCACTCTGATCCAGCTTGATGCTAAGACCAGAAAGACTCTGGTCTAACATCCATTGTCATGCCTATGAAAAATAGTGCGCTCTCTAACAGCTTCTAAAGCTTCCCAGTAACAAAAATCTGACGGGAAGCAATCATTTTTACTGGACTCATCCTCCCCTGGACACAAATCACTGTTCCAGTACCATTTGTGCATCAAGAAAAACCTAGGCAATACTGATGTCTGTAGGAAAAAAGACTTCAAGCCAGATATAATGTCTGATCCCAAAACAAGCCTTCCCTTTCTTAAGTCCACTGCATAAAGTGAGGAAAGCTCAAATCTGGTAGTACAGGTTGAGGCAAGAATATGATATGTGTGTGCCAAAAAGATCTTGGTGAAAAAATATCTTTCTTGCAGATCCCCTAGCCCTCCAGAGAGGTCTCAGAGATGAGAAGCAATCAGATACTCCCCAGAGAGAATACACATCCTTAAATCTAGGAACTCTGTGAATGTGGTCACTGCTCAGAGACACTGGTCTCTGCATCTTTTACTCAAGTCACCTGAGCTCTCTCCCTCATATCTGCTGTCTATTTTTTCAGGTGGAAACACTGTGCATCTTAAGATAACAATGTGATCATTAATTAGTGTTTATAGGGACTATCTCCAGGTTATAAAGCCGTTCTGGTGGTTTCTGCCTGTTTCAATATGAATAATTAACACTGAATAGAACAGAGTTCCCAAAACAAAGTTGCTAGCTCTGTTCAATTAATTTTGCCCTTAAGGAGAAATCCTTTCATTAACAAAATCTATGTGTTTTGGCAGAGGTAAGCTGGCACTCTCTGTCCGTATAAACACATAGTGCTGTGTAAGTGTTGATACAACTGCAAGATAATTCAAGGCCCGTGTGTGGATTAGTCATATGAAGAGGATTAAATGAGAAAATTGCTCCTGGCACTGGCAGGGAATGGGATTCCCTTTCTATTGAAGCAAAGTGGTGTCAGTATTCCACAGCAGACTGTAGGATAGGTGATTTTTTTAGTTCAGCACACTTAGATTCCTGCTTTGGCTATTGCAGTGAAGGTCAGCAAAGACAGACAAGCCTAGCTAAGCAAGGCATGGCAGACATCCCCCCTTCATCTGAGCTGAAGGCAAATCAGTCAAGGAGAAACCAGACCTACTGGTGGAAGGGAGTCCTGTGAGAGGAGAAAAGGGGGATATTTGTAGCTTTTCTCCAGCCTGAGGAGATAGGGAAGCATCAGGCAGCACAATAAATTGCAAGTGGGCAAAAAGCCAATTCTTCACAGCACCAATGCTGAACATGGGGTCTATGCTCCAACCCGCTTGGCAAGTTCATCAGGAAAACCTCATGCCATTTACAAATCAGGGTCTTTATTTTCTGAGAGCAACCAACACCTCATCTAGTCTGCAATAAACAAAAAGTCAACAGGCAAATGTAAACTTGGGAAACACCCTGGAAAGCTTGCTTTTGATACTTTTTTGTTTTGTAACGCAGCCTATTGCAAGCCTTCCTTGGGTCAGAACAACCACAGCCCAAACACAGGTCTGCTGTCTCTGTAATTCAGAGCAGAGAGGAGCATACACCGCAAAGATCAGGAGCCAAGCCAATCCTAAACTTCGCGGCTAGGCAAAGCACAGGTTTTGCTCAACGGTGAAAGACAGCCATATGATTTAGAGCTGGACCTAGGTCCCGGCTTCCCCAGAAAATGGGCGAGCCAGCACCTGTGGTTTGGTATGAATCCATCAGGGTCATTTCTGCAGGGCTGTGCTGTACAGAGCATTATGTCCACATCATACCCACTATTAACCAGACCTGCAGACAGAGATAAATGTCTACGTTACATTAATTTCATTTCAAACAGAGAACAACCAAACCTGATCTAGACAAATTCCCAGACCTCATGGCAAAAGGTCAGCTTCAACCAGAATAAAAATTACAGCATTCAGGTCTCCAGATGTGAACTTCTGTCCCATTTGCTGTTTAGATTTAAAAATAATGTCTCTGCAGAAAATCGTCTTTGTGGCAGGATCAGCCCTCGTCAGTTTTTTCTTGAAGGCTTCAATCAGTCTCAGAGATTGCATTGGCTTTATGCTAAACTCAGAACTGAGCTGATGACAGATGTCACAGTCATGAAGTTTTGTACTTGCAGAAATTCTGACTTGCATATAAGTGTATGTGTGTTCATGTATGTGCAGACAACTTCCCCCTCTCCTAACACAACAAATACAGGCTACAGTTTATGAAAAAATACTTGGTATGAATTCTAAATAGCATATCCTTTTCTCAGTATTTGCCTTTGGGTTTTTCAAATTTATCGAATCTCAAGGTCACTAAGACAGAAGGATTTTTTTGTTGTTGTTGTCAATAAATCACAAGTATCCCAGAATGTGGGAAGAATAGAGCAAAGGTGGAAAAGTTCTGACATCTCATGCCAAAAAGCTGGCCTCAGACCCTACATCTTACAAAATCTCATAAACTTTCAGCCGTGCAGTGCTACTCTCCCTGGAAGCAGCAGCAGGAGTCCTGGCTCCACTGCAATCAATGGGAGTCTTGTTTCTGATTTCTTGGGACCAGGATACACAATGACTCTGTGTGTGTAAATCTTTGCAGGCCTGGATCCTAAAAAATTTATACGGAAGGATGTACTACTTTACATAAGCCATAAATTCAAATCAATATACTGGTATTACAAACACCTGCATTCTGTGGAGCAAGGTTAAGTTTAAAAGAAAAGAGTACTCTGCTGCCATAAAGTCCTGAATATCCTGTAAAGCTTCCCAATATAAAAAAAAGCATTTAAAATGCTATGAATATAGTCAGTGTGTAGTGTACCCCTTTCCCTTAGTAAAGAGATAGGAGAGTTCAGGCTGGACATCAAATATTTATGAAAAATATATAAAAAACAGAACTTCCAGCAAAGCCATGAGGGATAGCCTACTGAAGATACATAGAGAACTTTACTTAGCATTTGCTTACTTCTTAAAACTCTGCCTATATAGACTTTCACCTATGTGAATTGTTGACCCACCTTCAAGATTTTGCAGTGACATCTGTGCATGCCCAGCTTGAGATAAGCAAGCTCAAATTCCAAAGCTTCCAAAAATACAAGTTGTCCAAAGAGAAATTAAGATAATGTTTGGATTAGTTCTAATTACCAGCAAAGCTGTGTTGTTTAGTACAAGTTCTTCTTTTAGAGTTCCTCTTTTTCATTTGTCTTTGAACCAAAACTGTCTTTATAAAGTACTGTGAATGAATGTATCAGTAAGATAGAGGGCAATATTGTCTAAACTGCAATGTATACAGATCTTAAACAGGATTAACATCTAGGAAAATAGTTGGGAATAAGGGGTTGATGTATTAGACATAGTAGGGCTGCTGGTAGAAGTGAACTCAAGGGGTTATAGGACAAATAAAACCATCAGAACTGTTCCCAGAAACTGTTATATCAAAAACTATTAGCATTATGAAAGTGACTACATTTTAGAAATAACAAGTGGTTCCAAGACACTGTAATTTTTGTTTTCAGATAAAGTAATAAATCCAAGGTGGTTACATATATACGTCTTAGCTTGGCAGCTGACAGAGTGTAAATATAGACCTCCCTCAAGAATCATAACAAGTTTAATGTCAATATGGCTAATAGCAAAGTAATAACATCTTGCATTATAGCATGTGTGGCTTGTGCAACTGACTTGATACACTTTATTTTACTAAAGTGCCAAACAACCTAAGTATTTATGGAACACCCCTCATTATTTCCAGGCAATCAGTGAAGAATTGAATTAAGTACAAAAGATTCTGTAATGTGTATTTTAAAATTTGATGTGCATTTTAAGATAAGGCAACGTTATTATTTAAGTGTAAGGTAGATGGCTTCTCACCATAAGAGTTAGTGCCTATGACCATTGTGTGGAATAAGAGTCGGAGTAGTTTAAAATGCACTTCAAATCACTCCTGAATATTTGCACTAAAATAATTCATGTTCTAAAGTTTTTCTTAGGTTTCAAAGGAAGATGAACTGGATTAAATTCCTGTGGTCATACAATGTAGTTTGCTTGTTCAAAAAAGAGTAAGAAAGCAATGAAATAGTTCCGTTTCTCACCCCTGAAAGACCCAAAGAATGGTTGCACAGCATATAAAGATAGAGGATACCTGTCTCCAGAGACAAGCATACTAGGACATCCTGTCTGGGTCTTGCTGGGATTAGTGCTTGAAGTTTTGCTGTCTCTGATGGAGGCTGGTTTTGGTGTATTTCTGAAGATAACTAACAGATCATGCAGCTACACCACATGAAAGCCATCCTTGTCATATTGCCAGTTTTAATCTTCTCAACCCAGTGCATGGGTATAGCATAGCTAACAACATTTTCACCCAGCCTGAGACACTGCCATGTCTGAGCACTTCATAGGTTTCAATGTAGTGAAATTTTACAGCATCCCATTAAGGCAGAGAAGTGCTACCATTGTTATACAAAAAATGAGGAACTGAGGCAGAAAGAAATGAAGTGGCTGCAAACTATGTGGAAGCCCAACCAGTTCCTCAGAAACAAAGATTTTCTGATGCTGATGTGGCTCTTCACTGTTACCATACACCCACGTTTCATCTGCGTGGGGACAAGTCATGAACAGAAAAGCTACCAGGCGGGTAACTTTGCTTCTCAGCTGCAGCGAGCCCTATTATAAACCTGTACACTCACAGGGTGAGTCTGTGCCCAGTGTGGGAAAAATTATGGACCCAAAACCTCCTGTGTGTACAATTACATCCCAGCAGATAACACTGCCTAGCAATGACCTAACAACCATCACGAGGAAAGCATCTGCTGCCCCATAACTGTACATCATTGGCATTGGGAGCTTTTAAGTGTGGAGGCAAATTCTTTTTATTGTATAGACCAGGCTGTTTTCCAGAGAGTGTGCTTACACAGAGTCAAAGAAAGATTACCTGCCATTGCATTATGGCTGTCTTTGTGCTGGTGCACTGATATGGGATGGGAGAGAAAAGCCTACATAGGCATTACATAGTAGAAGCAGGACTGTTCCCATCAGAGAGGCATCTTTCACTGCTGCCTTGTACAAACAGCATGCTGACTATGTTTTTGGAGGGCAGAAATAAAACACAGGAACACAAATGCTATGTATTCCTTTCTCTTTTTCTTTTCTTTTTTTATTTTCTGCAACATTCTGTAACTCATTCTCAACTAGTACACATTTTTCTGGTGAGGATTACTTCAGTCACCAATTTTCAGCAGGAGCACCCTGACAGAGACAGGCAGCGCAATGAATATGCCTTAAACCACCATAGCCAGAGATGTCATTATACAGTAACAAATGCAAAGTAATAGCCCATTTTAGCAAGATAAGAACTGCCTTTTCATCTTATAGCCAAAATAAAATAGCAAATTACAAAGCAGGAACCATTTGGCAACCATTGATCCATTAAAAAGAAAAAGGTGAGCAGCCACCCAGAAGAAGACAAAAGGATACTATTTGGTACCCCTTTGATCTCCCTGCATTGTTTCTTAGATCTGCTATCACTGAAAGCACCAAGATAGAAGGGAAAAGCAGAAATGGTGAAATACTAGCTTCCAGTGTTCCTTCTCCAAATGTTTATTTAAAGAATGAATACATACTTCCCATCATAATTCTAAGCAGAGCTGGGCACCCAGCAGTGACTCTTGTAGAAATCCCAAAATTAGAGAACTAGCTCAGATTCAGGGAACAAGGATTCATAACCCCATTCCATTTAGGTTGCACTAAACAGGCCTCTGCTTGTGCCTCCATCTGTTTATTTCCATTATGTATATACAAAGCCTCAGGCCAGACAGTCTCTCAACTGTATTTGCATTATGTAGGAAACATCTCTGCTCATAAAGTCTAATAGTTTTTAAAGTATAGGCTTTAGGGTAGCACTGAAAATTTCATATGACCATCCCTGTTTTCCAAACAAAAAAATTCTATCTGAATTCAACTATTCACATCTTTCTGCTAAACACAGGGAAACAAATTCTGACCTGATATCAACATGTGAACATCTCATTGACTTCAGTAGGCGTTCAGTGTAGTTGTGTTAAAACTGAATTAGGCCTTGGGTTTCAAACTGTCTTGTCTGCTCTTGCCATCTGTCTTTCTTTGTTAACCTAATTTGTTATTAAATAGGGTGTCCACGGTGAATGTTAACCTATTCTGCCCATCCTTTCTGTGCAACAAACATTGCTAGAGGCTAAGATTCCTGAAAGTCATGACTACTTTGACGGCCTTTGCTTCTGGATACAATAAAATGTTCTCAGAAACAGAATGCGGAAAAGAAGCCTTTGCTTTTTTTAAGGTAGCCTGAAATTCAGACTTAAGAATGTTTAAATTCCTGAGCCCTCAATCTCTTTGCAGTCATATCTTAGACATGCAAAATTACTAAGTCAATTTAGCAGATCATAACTTATAACAGTACATGGATTCATTGTCCATCCTCCTTAAAGGTTTCTTAATTGGCAGTACTAAACATGGTAGTTTCCCACCATGAAGATGATGTTTTTATACAGAAGAGAAGAGAAGAGAAGAGAAGAGAAGAGAAGAGAGAGAAGAGAAGAGAAGAGAAGAGAAGAGAAGAGAAGAGAAGAGAAGAGAAGAGAAGAGAAGAGAAGAGAGAAGAGAAGAGAAGAGAAGAGAAGAGAAGAGAAAGAGAAGAGAAGAGAAGAGAAGAGAAGAGAGAGAAAGAGAAGAGAAGAGAAAAGAGAGAAAGAAAAGAAAAGAAAAGAAAAGAAAAGAAAAGAAAAGAAAAGAAAAGAAAAGAAAAGAAAAGAAAAGAAAAGCAAAGCAAAGCAAGAAAAGAAAAGAAAAGAAAAGAAAAGAAAAGAAGAAGAAAAGAAAAGAAAAGAAAAGAAAAGAAAAGAAAAGAAAAGAAAAAAGAAAAGAAAAGAAAAAAGAAAAGAAAAGAAAAAAGAAAAGAGACAAGACACAAATAAACCCTGGCAGATAAATGTCTCCATGTTAACAAACCAATGGACAACAAATCCAGAAAAACATATGAAAGGGACACAGCAGAGATATGTCCAATGACATCCCTAATCTAGTGATTGTGGATGCTGGAGGAAGCACAGGGAAAGCCTGAAGATACAGGCTGGGTGCAGACTTTCTCCATATATGAAGTGTCTTACTGCTGCTGTCAAAGACCATTGGTCTGGTCCAGCAGGGCATTTCTTGTGTTCTTAGAAACTGTCTTTTACTGAGCTAGGAGAAGACTCACTGGTGTTCTCAGAAAACAGAATGCAGAAAATCCAAACAACCTACCTGCACAGTTGAAATAAATTAAAGCATGACAGTTATTTTTATCTGTTACTCAGTACAGGTTGTGAAGAGAGTATTTGAATAGGCTGAATGAAGAAGCAGCACTGATCTTAACTTAAACTCAGGCTGAACTATTCACAAATTGAGAGCTGCTGAGGATCAAGTAATTTGGTTGTCATATATAGAAAAACAAAACCAAAAATCAAACAACAAAACCAACCAACCAACCAAAACCATCAAAAACCACCTCTCATCTTTTCATTATGTCCCCACAATTTCATGTTCCAGGTAAGACTTGACATGAAAGTACAGTGGTTCTTTCAAAAAGAGGCTTTCTGATACCTTTCTAATTTCTAGAAATTTTCACAAGAATCTTAGCTTGCTAGATTTCAACAGGACAGGTCTAAATGTGCAGTGCAGCCTGATGATGAAGTTCCCTGATCTGTATTTGTTTTCAAAGCTTGAATCTCTCCACAGGGCAGGCTGCCTCTTTAAAACGCTACCGTTTAAAATCGTATAAAAATAAGTAATAACTCCAACAAAGAAGCAATAAGTATTTGAGTAACAGGTAATACAAAAGGCAATTGAAACCCTAATGCAATGTTATGCTTTCTTCATGCTCTGAAATACCCACTGGTATTATGGGCTATTGTCAAGATGAGATCTGTGAAAAATGTTTATTGGTACCTGCTACATGCTCTACTCTGCTTTTTCTCAGGGGTAGCTAATTCTCTTAGACACTTTACTGAATCAACGCTCCTCATTGTTCATGCCAAGAAGGAGTGGAGGAGGCAAAGAAATAGATAGATAATGAGAGTGGCATGTACACTACAGAAGCTACATTTTAAGAGGAAGTCAGTTTTGTTTATCACAGCTTTAGCTTGCCCCCAGCTAGACTCAGGGCTCAAGCTCTGCAAAAACTGCCCAGTCACATATACTGTCCATGCAACAGCTTCCACTTTGGTGTAGCCTGCACGGATGACTGCCTCATAAGGCAGGGAAACCTATCACACCATCCAGCTGCCTTTGCACATGAGTTCTGCCCCAGCAGGTAAGGGTGCTGTAAGCTAAAATCACGAGGCTCCAAAAACTTGAGTGCAAGCATAGCTATCCAAGGAGAAACATTAGCTTTAACTGTTCTTTGATGCACCGTGGAATGCAAGTGCTTAATGGTGTTTCATTGCCTCAGTAATGTTTTTAATTTCAAATTTAAACAATGCACATCATGGGACAGACAAGAAGCTGAGAGTATAGCACTAAGTAAAACAGCTGATAATTTCCACAAGTCTGCCGAAGTTGATGAGCATTTTCTGACTGACTGGATTCTGCCATAGCTGTTTGTTCTACCCTTGAAGAGCCATGTTTAGCATACCACAAACACAAGTCAGAGTTTTTGCATTGCATCAGCAGGGCATGCTTTCAGAAGCAACTGTTGTGACTTTGAAGAACTGGGTGAGGACAAAGCCAGGATCCACTTGAAAATACATGGCTGGCTGTGATTATTTAGGAAGCAGAGAGAGAAAGCACCTCTTTAATCTTCTGTCAAGTTTATTAATGTGGAGGTTTGGTCAGAGTCCCAGGCAGAATCCAGGTTTTAATTTTCAGGATGCCATCTTTACATGAGTCCCCAAAGTGTGGGGACAGCCTGAAAAGTTATATCCAGTTAGCCCATTTCTGTGCAGCAGGGACTCAAAAAGTACTTATGAAACGCAGCTTGTTATACTTCTTATAATGCCTGAAGTATTGGCTGGGAGGTGATGGATGTGGACCATTTGGCGTTGCACATTAATTTGTGATCTTTCCTTAAACATTAAACCTTTTAAGTGCAAAATATAGCCCAATACCATGACACCAAAATAATAAATATTTTCTTTTTAGTTTGGCTTTTGCTTTCAAAGCACTTGTTTCTCTTACTTCGAGAGCCAAGCAATTCTTTATTGAACTCCTCAAGCATATGGCTTGGATAAGACACATCACTGGAGTTTAGACCAACAAGTCATGACTCTTTTGAATGTTGTGTCTGGGAAATGAAACATTTCACTGCCTATTTTAATTCTGGGGAGGTGATGTGTGAATAACTGAGGAGGATACACTATATCTGGATATTATGTTGGCCTGTCAGTTTGCTTTTTTGAGAAAACAGTATTTTGAAAGCAAACACTATAATTTTTTCTAATTATATGTGATTTTTTTAAGATTGCCAACCTTATCCACAGAGGCCAGAGGCTGATGCATCTTCTCTAATTAAGCAGTAACTTACTTTTTAAGTACTGCCTCCAAAATGACTGAAACTGATTACCATGCAGCACAGCTAAATTTACATGAAGACAGGTGTCTTCATCCTTAAACGTCTGGATCTTATCTCTAGTCCTTTTACTAAAACTCAGATTATATCAACCTTACATCAAGCAGTGATTTTACTTTGACTATACAGTTACTAACATTGTTCAGTGATCTGGATGTCTTCTTGCAGATAACAGATCTACTCTCAGCTTTAGGGGAACCAAATATCTGGCCTGAAAGTGCCCACTCTCATGGATTGCATGACTTTCCAGCTGTGTCATGGATCATGCCATGGTAACACCAGCTCACCTGTACCTTTCAACTCTCATGTGCCTGCCCTGGGAAAAGCAAGATTTGACTCCACTGTTGCAGAATTTATAGGATTTGCACTAACATATGTGTCTGGTACAAATGCAGGGTTGAGGTGGGTTCTTCCATACCTGGCACATTACTCTTTACAACAAAAGAAGATAGAGACAAGGCATTAATTAATACCATCTTCTGTCAAGCAAAACCTGGCAATTTTGGCTTGGCAATAGAGTGTTGATACGAATTTGTCTGATATAAAAACTGCACATCTCTTCAACGTAACTGACAGTACAATCTTAACACAAAGGTATGCAAAACTGGTGGTCTAACCTTAGACCAGTCCAGACGGTTTGGGCTAGGAATGCCTCACTGCAGTTTGGCCCTTAACAGCTACAATCTTATCAAGCAAATGAGCCCACTCTGTCTATTCAGGGGTCTTTCTCTTGCCTTGCCAAGGACTGAAATACTTCTTCAGGGTCTTATGCTGTAAAACCTCCTTGCTTTATCTGTTTAACTCCTGGGTTAACTGTGAAAATCTTCCCATATGGCTTTTTTGGCAGGCTTCTTAGAATAAACTATAACTATTTATTCCTAAATCCACTAGGATGTGTGTGGTTCAATTGTTTCTACTGCGCCTTCAGTGAGCCTTTTAAATTATAATTAAAACCAGATCCAAAATGTCACCCCTGAAGCAGACTGTGAGGTGTGAGAGGAAAATTGACAGTGATAGGTTCTCTCATATGCACACTATTACCTACAGCTAAATGTCAGAGGTGTATGATTGTCCCTCCTCTTCCAAAGTAATACATTCTGATGCATATGAGGATATACCTTGCTGAGCCAGACTGGTTCCTCACCACAAGGAAAAACAGACAAGCATAATTGGAGGAGTCATCTGAAGACACAGTTTGCTGAAAAATGGAGATTGCTTTCCTCCCATCCCCACCAGATGCACTGCAAAGGCATGGCCACTTACTTCAGCAGTAGCATCCACTAACAGAGAACGTCCTGCCTGCTGCTAAAAGCCACCAGAGGAAATTAGGTGCAACTGGATATGTATAACATCACTGTTGGAGATGCATCCATAGCATCTTCTGCATATACTTGTAGCACTCCCAACTGTCGGAACATGCATCTACAGGTCTAACTCCAGGTAACAGAAAAGGACATAAAAATATGCCTCATCTGCTTCAGTGTGGGCAAGATTAGTGTGATGAAGACAGGAGATAAACTGTCTTACTTTGCAGTTAAGGAAATGGGACACAGCTCCTGCAGCTCTCTCAGTTGGCTCTGCTGAGAGGATTAGAAGTTCATCTTTGTGTTATTTATGCACATGCATTTCTTGGGGGCAAGAAAACATCTAGGTGGAGCACCACAAGCTATTTGTCTCCCTGACTGCTTTTCAGACATGCATTTTCAGCACTGTTTGTATAACTGATGGCTTTTCTTTCTTCTGGCAAAAAATGGTTATTGGCAGCAGATAATTTTTCTGCTACCTTCTGCTTTCTTTCTATGGTTGAGCTTAATATGTCATGATTAAAAAGAATTTGCATGAGTCACTTGTGCTTCCCTTCTCTATATCATTCAAGGAGTTCTTTGCCATTTCTAAACCCTTGTGCAAGGCAATGAATTCATTGTTTGGCTGCACTGCTGCCACATACAGGAACTAACTCTAGGCAAAGCTAGGAGGCAATTTGCTCTTTTAATGATGGAACATCACAATTATTACCTGGCATTTCCAAACAAGAGAATGTACTCCAAGGCAAAGTATTACAAGTAGGAGAAACCAGAGTCACAATTTTTCGCTTTTTTATGCCTCCCAATTCATGTCAGAGTTTTAGCTTGTTTCCTGCAGACATTTTTTCCTCCAAAAACTTCAGTGTTTCTCTCTCAATTTCTTCATGAACTGTTCACTGTGAACAAGATTGCTGAGATTGGGAGCAATTTTCTAAGTAACACTGCAATCTCTTAAAATAGCTTTCACCTTAGGACTGGTCTATACTTAAGATTTCATTGCAAAATATCTGTAGGTTATGGTTTTGAGGGCTTTTGCCTGCTTCATAGCAGAAATGGTGAGCTTCACAGAACACTTGCAGCTTAGTTATGCTACTATTGAAAGGGTTTTACCCAGAGTTAAATCCGGGAGAAAATACATGCACAGTCTGAACCAACATTAGTTCACCACTGCTGCTCACCAGAAATGATGTTGGTAGGTAAGAATTCCTGATTAGAACAAATAAGGGACAAGTTTTGACACTGGTGTTACATGACCTTGTAGTGAATAGCTGAAGATATAACTGTTCCCCCAAGCTGCCAACACTTTCCACACAACTGAAGCATGCAAAAGCCATCTCAGAGTATTGCTAGCCTGGGCTAGTTCAAATCACTCCTGAAAGCCTGACTGAGCTAAAGAAAGCTAATCTACCTTAGGGATGGAGATCTGCAATGGCTTTAACTACTCCACCTGCAACCAACAGCACAAGTCTGTTTAGGTGTTTCCTAGAACGGTGTCAGGCTACATCTGCAAATAAAATGTCCATCTGAATTTTGGAGACTGAACCTTCAACACCTATTTTTAGTACAGGCACAACACCGTGCTTCTGGCATGGCCACAATCTGGCCAGCACCCTCTGAGGAATGACACCAGCCAAGGCTCCTTTTTAGTGGGGCATAAGCAGGCGTGACTTCCCTCCTACTAGCCCTAGCAGGGAGATTTTTGCCTTGTTAGTATTTAAGTCCAAATTCCAAATTATATCACAGTGTGAAAGCTGAAAAAGATTAATCATTTGGAACAGAAAAATAAATCAGCAAAAGAGAATTGTGCCATTAGCTCTATAACCTGTGCATCCACCTCAGTGAATAAAACTGCTATCAGGTGCAGAAAAACAGATTAAATGAGCTTATGCTCTTAATGACAATTGCTGTCAGAGAGACACTCACATCACAACAGAAGTGGCACCTACAGCACTCTTCATAATAGTTTTTCTAAGACTGAAGATTCTCTGGAAACTAAGACTAGAATATTTTCTTAGCACTTCAAGGTGAGCCTTCAAAGCATGGTTAAAAAGATCAGAAAGATTCCTTACTGTTTCAAAATGTAGCAAGGCTGCAATACCTAAACATAGCATATATTAGAGGAAAAGTAAGTGCAAAAAACCAGATAAATGAGTGGTTTTCTTCAACACTTAAGTAATGCCTTTGTCTTCATCCTGATACATGACCTCTCCCAATCTGAATACCCTGAAGCTACCAAGCCATTTAGTGGTTCAGTAAATAAACATGTCAGCACTCTTGCTGAAAGGTCTTTTTTTTCCTAGACTGTGTCTCTTTTTCCCCTCTCCCTCTCCTTCTTTGAGGATTTTCTTTTTCTGAATGGACTTTTATTATTCACAGGAGTAATTGGTGGCACACTCTACTTTGTACTTTAACATGGCATCTGTCTGCTGGCTCAGCGGGGCACTGCCAAGATAGCAACACAAGGACATGGTTTGGCTTTCATTTTTATTGACAAGTTACATGTAGCTGAAAGAAACTGGACTGAGAAACATAGGGATCTCTGTGGTTCAAGTCAAGTGAAAATACTTGCTCTAATAAATTGCTTCTTTGACCTGTTCAAGACCAAATATGCAAGCTTAGTAACGATCCAGGATTTATGTGGTTGGACCTGTTTTCTTCCAGCCTGAACAGAGCAGGATGCACTCTGGTGAGCAGCAGACCAGCTGGTAGATCTGATATGGCAGCACCCTCCAGCAGGCAGAGGGCCAAATGGGGAGCAGTAACATGTCCTTTTGGCACATGTGTGCAACCTTCCTTGAAAGGAAGTCTGAAAAGCACTAAAAGTGCTCCCACAGACAACCTGCCTCAGTGGATGAGAGTAATAAATCTTAAATTGCTCCAGCTGCCTTGCAAGTGAACATTTGACTATGCCCTAACCTTTTGTAGCAAGTGTGAGTATCGTGTGAGACATGAAGAAGGCTTGATTTAGTATGATTTGATCACTGCAGGAGTTTTCCTGGTGAATAGTCATAAATGCTTTATCTACCTTTTCCTCCGAGAAGACAAATCTTACCCTAAAGATGTTTCCTGATTCAGCACCTCTTATGTTACCGTTTGCCCCTTTGCTGCACCAATTTCTTTTGACAGAGGATGTAGGCTGTCAGGTTTCACATGGATACAGTCTACTCCAGTGTTAATGGTTGTGTGGTACAGGGCTCAAAGCTGTTTCCCACCAGCTTAACAATACAGCAATGGAATCTATATGGTGAACTGTTGCTAAAACAAATAGCAAAATTAAGACCCTAAGTCTTTGGTTTCTGGGTAATTGTTGCACATGAAGTATTTTCTAAAGGAGTTGTGGGCCCCTGTAGAAAGTTCACATTCTTTGGTAGCTGAATTGCACCTTAGCTTCCTGGCTTTGTCCAGGACCTATAGAAGTAGAGCAGAAACCCAAAGGGGTTGACAGACTGAGATGGATGAAGCAAGCACCCTTGAGATGAGTGTACTGCCCCAGGTCACTGCTAAGCAATGCAGAGGTGTTTTCCCCACTGTCACAGTGCTGACCATGGAGAATCGTAATTCAAGAATGAACTGCTAGTTTCCCCTTGTCTGTTAAGAGCAATGAGTGGGTGTGCACAGCAGTTTTACAGATCCCTCATCAGTACCTCTATTTTTCATCCATATTCTGCACTTTCACTGCCAGCTACCTCACCAGGAACTGGGCATCTGCCTCTTGCCGTTAAATTTCATCCTTCCTGTCCTGACAACATCCATTTCTTTCTCTTTTGGCTGATGCTGGTAAGCTGAAAGTCCAAATTCCTTCTTATAGCTGCACCTCGGTTTGTCTCCCAAGTCTGCATGGGTAAGTCTCTTAAGGAAAGAGACTGTTAGCTCAGCTTCATTCCTGTTGTATTGTCTGGTCCTCTTTATTGTTAAACTCCTGTCATCCATCAAACTCTATTCACAGCTGAAATCAACAGCAAATAAAAGGAAACAAATAAGTCAGCATAGTGCTACACAGAAGTGAAGCTAGCAGGCACAGAGATGGATGAAAAGCCACTGAGCCCCAATAGTGCTGATGGGGCTGCCCTGCAGCTGTTCTGGTTGAGTTACTTCATCGTTGCTGTACAGACAATGATAGATGTAAAACTTCAGCTGTGTTAATAGCAGCATGAACTGGTACTATGTGCAGCCTTTACAACATGTCCATGGATGTGAACATGCTTGGATTTTTTTTTTCTCTAATCCAAGGGTGATTATATAGTTGCTATGTCCTCATTGAAGATCAAGTTAGAGGCCAATGCTGTAGCATATATGGCCTGACACCAAATACAGTGTGGAGATGACATCTGTTCAGGCTTATGGTAGTTATAAGTTTGTGAGATTTGGGGGAAGTTTATCCTTTTCTTACGTATGTTAATTTATAGGCTTTGTACTTTCGTTACTTTTGTTTCAGTTAAGTATTACCGCTGTAATGCTCTCAGTCTTTCATGTGTTGCCACACCAATGGGAATTACCATTTACAGGTGGACAACTTAGATAAATATCATTACTTATCAAGGGCTATGCAGAATGCTAATTGTAACACAGGTATGAAATCAGGCAACCCACCTCTCCATTTAGCATCCTAGTCACCAGACATTTCTTTCTTGGTGGGCATAGGCTGTATATATATCAGCAGTTTGGCAGAGAGCTGTAGTATGGTTTTAGTGAACTCATCCCTCTTTCCTCAACCACATTTGCAACTGGTTGAGATGTGAAGTGATTCACACTATGTGGTGAGACTGTTGAGTTGCAGGCAAGGGTTCTTTTTGAGAAAACCACCAGAAACTTTTCTGCAGGGTCACATGAAATACTTTTCAGACACTAGTGGAAACACAAATATTCTAATCAAGTACTACTCCTTCTGACACTGTGGTAACATTCAGCACAGGGAATCAGACTAAATCTAGCCTGACAATAAATCCTGGAAATATGTACAATATAGATCTAGAGGTGTCAGTAGCAACTACTCCCATTCTCTGTGCCATCCCTACTTCACAGCTACTTGCTAATGCAGAGACATCCACAAAGGACAACATGCTGAAAGCTTCACAATTCCAAATACATTGCAGAAAAAGGTGCACAATGGCCTGAGTATGAAGGGACGCTTTAGCGAAATGGTATAAAAAGGCACAAAGCTCTATTTTACATCTGTATTTGAATAGCAGGAGAGCATATAGGTATGAGGAGACAACCAGATGCCCACTATGCTAAAATGCTTTACAGACATATAATGAGGAGGGTCTTTTTGGCCTGAGATTAGCATGAATAACACTAGCAAAGTGAACTAGAAAGAAAGAAAAAAACAATAGAAAAAATAAATCAGGGCAGAATAAACTAGATGCCTTTTCTGCAGCACCAATTCCAAAGCTGCAATGCTCTAGGGGAACCCAAGCAAAGATGAATGAGAATGCAGAGGAGGAATCAATCCTGTGGCCAAGTGTCAGACTTCTGGATTTGTGGACTTCTCCAGAGTGCTGAGAGCATGACAAGGAATAAAGGTCCCAGTTCTGTTATTATGCACTTCCAGTGGTGTAAATGCAGTCTTTAAACCTTGCTGGAGTCTACCTGTTGGCTCTGTGGACTACATGGACACCATGGTTCATCATGTGGGAAGCGGAGGGATCAGCTCCAAAGAACCTGTCCTGGAAAAAGTTAAAAGCACCTACATGATTTTGGCCCATAAGTCGCACTGACACATTCTCATATTATTCTCCCACAGCAAAAGATGTCTATGTGAGGCTGCCAAAAAGCAGCAAAATCCACCAGCCAATATTTTTAGAAAGATTCAGGTGTGTAGTCAGTGCCTCCATGTATCCAAAGGTACACTACAGCTGAAGCTAGCACTATTAGTACGTGCCACTTTCCACAGGTGCAACAAATAAGCAAAGGACATCTCCGATGCACAGATCCTTTTGCATAAGTAATGATAAGAAGCATGGCCAGCAGGTTGAGGGAGGTGATTCTCCCCCTCTACTCCGCTCTCAATTCACTAATGAGATGCTATTTAGGGTCCTAGATGCTTTTAGTTACCCTTCACTTGGGATGCCCAGAAATGCTGAAAAATCCTCTGGCTTCTCCCTGAGATGGGATGAGCTCATCCCAGGGATGATGCGAGCACAGGCATACCTTCAGCACAGCAACACAGGCAAGCACAGAGCAAACAGTGCCTGGGGTGCTCCCTGGGGGATGACAAGGCCAGACCTGGCAGCCGAGGCCATCCCACCACCCCATCAGGGACCAAGACAACCCCAGCCCTGACACAGCGCACCACCCTAGGAAAAGGGATGGCTGCTGTGGGGGCTGAAATTAAATATGTCCTTCCTGTGCCATGGCATGCTTATCTTGCTAAGCACCCACTGCATTTTCTCCCAGCAGTGGCTGCCTCTCCACAGCATGCAAAGCTATCTCCAGCTGGCAAAGATGTTTTTCAGTCATTGTTTTTGTACCCTTTCTGCTTTCTCTAACAATGCTGATGAGGCTGGCAACAGAGCGTGGCTGGTAGAAATGGATCCAAGCAAAGCAAAGCAGACTCTCAGCCATGCGTATTCCCCCATGGGCAATAAAATGTCTTTGGTTTTGTAGGCACAGGAGGATCGGATATGTTGCCGAGGGACCCGCTGGGACCGTGCTCCTGTGAAAGTCCCGAAGCCAAGGAGGGTGCAGGGGTAAGTCTCCTCCCACTGCATCCTTGTGGGAAGCACAGGGATCCATGCTGTGCTCAGACATAATGCTTGATGGCACCTCGCACTTGGTGGGATGGGCCACATCTTCAGCTGCAAGGAGGTTGTCGTGGTGGGAGTAGTTTGCACACCAGACCCTGTTGGTGTAAACTGAATTTGCTTGACTACCACAGGGTCTCCTCCTAAATATTTGAAAGCCCAATGCAACAGCTGGGATTAGGAGGATCTTCAATAAAAGTGCATCTCTTGGGAGGTCTTATTAAATAACCCTGGCAACTCACTGCAGGATGATGTTAAACCAGTGCTCAGTCCTTCTTCCTCATCAGTCAATCCCCTGCATGTCTTCCCTTGCACATTCTCTTCTTCTCAGGCCTCTCTGTGGTTACTGCTACCCCACCTCCTTTCATCTGCTGGAAACCCACAGGCAAGCAGCTGTCAGCATGAGGGCAAGCATCTGAGGGATGTCACCCTCACCTGGTTGCCTCGTGTGGTTGGGTGGTGCATGGAAACATGATGCTTTGCTGGAGAAGGTGTGATGGGGATATTCCTTTTTCTTTGTCATTCCTGGTGTGAATGTGTGTAGCCAGGTGTTCTTAACAGCAGCACATATATTTGTCAGTAAGATGTTGGGAGTGGAAAGGGAGTCAATGAGCAAGAGAATTCCTGCAGGACCAAGATGCTCATCTTCAGGACTCCTGACACTGCTGACAGTGAAGCACATATATCTAACAACAAAAAGAACCACGTTAAAAACTAAAGACCTCTCCAACAACTTTTCATCAAAAACTGGATTTTTAAATAAAGATGCAAACTTGGATATACATAGCCCATATTAATGCCTAAATTTACTTTAAACTTTTGCATTAATTTAAATTAAATTATAATAGTAATCAAGGCTGTTAAACTGGTTCAGATGAAACTGATGAAGCACATTTCAGAGTTCTATAAAAGCAGAGGGTTTTTTTCTTTAATTACACTTACTTAAATTTAGCCTAATAACTAACTCTTTCATTTAGAGAAGCATTTAAAGATAAAAATGCAGCAAGTTCATATATTCTTCTGGCCTATGAGTAAGAACTGGTGTGAGAAGCTCAGATCAGCTAACTTTAAGATCTTAAAGGCTATGGTAACTAATCTGTTAAAGCCAGCATCTGCAGAAACTTTTTTAAATGAAGAAAATGTAAATGTAAAGCAGGATTTGAAAACCTTGTCTTAGATTTTTCATATCATATTTACTAGTTTCATTTATCATTAAAAAACAGTTACTAAGTTTCTTAAAATCCAGTTTTCCCACAGTTTTTATTTAAGTGCTAATAAAATCTAAAAGTGGCTGGACCGCTGGACCAACTGTTGCTTAAAGAAAAAAAATAATGAAACAGATCTGCTGATAAACAACAAATATGATTCTGACTAAATGTGGTTAATAATTTAGAATGACAATATAGCAAGGATTTCATACACTTGGCTATTAAAAACAATGACCAAATTTGAGGTTAAATCTATATAAAGCAGGAAACAAACATGTCCTCACAGGTATCTGTCAGTGACAGTCCACCTTTCTTTAGGCAAATAATTTACGACACAAACAATAACAGTAAGGTTCAAGTT
Organism: Falco cherrug; assembly: GCF_023634085.1. Lineage (NCBI taxonomy): Eukaryota > Metazoa > Chordata > Aves > Falconiformes > Falconidae > Falco > Falco cherrug. The sequence continues at coordinate 74,784,213 of NC_073720.1, read as the reverse complement.
GATAATGCAAAACTGTCAAAATGAAACTTTCATGTTAACATTAAATCAGATATTTAAATCATTCTGATTGCAGCTGGAGAATGGACTTGCACAAGCATTCCCAGACATTTTGTACATGTTGCTATCAGTGTTCTGCTCAGTGTAGAATCGCTTTGTGGCAGGTCATCTTTTGCAAGCAGGACCTGTAGGATGGCTGTGAAGGCTCTGAGCTAGAGTTTAATCAGTCCCTAACTTTCTCTGGCTTAAGTTAAGGTCATACTCAAGGAAGAGAGGAAAAAAGGTTCAATGACTGTGGAATGCAGTTTGTTTTAATAACACAGTACTTCCAGTGCTTGGGAGTGTAACAGCATACAGAAGAAAATCTGACTTAGCATTGTTTTCTCCTTGGTTTTAAAAAAGAGGTCTCATATTTTTAATAATCACACACACACCCCCTTCTGAAGGAGGAGGTTTAATGGTAGAACATTGTAAGAGGGAGGCTGACTCAGTGCTACCGTTGATGCAGCATGAGCAGAATCAGCAAAATGCTAGCACAGGAAAGTCAATAAAGTCCATGAAAGTCTCCTTACCAGCATGGAAGAAAATTAATTTAGTCACAGCATATGAAAAAGCCTTGAAATTTTCTGTAATAACTTGCTAACAGTTTGTAGAAGGGAGAAGCCTGGTATTGGAGGCAAACTCTATGAGGCAGCTGGATATAAGCTCATCTGAGCTTGTATTTGCTAAGAGAGACAAACATAAAACTATTGTCCTTTCTATTGCTGAACATTCAGATGGGCAACGTAATTTTCATATAAGAAAACCATCAGTTTTAGATTAAGTCTGGAAAGAATCTACTCAGACTTAGTTGCAATTATTTTATTTTTTTTTTTATGATACCAAGAGAAAGATTCTCAACAGAAATCAGGAAACAGGAATCCACATATCTCTGTTATTTTCAACAGCCTACTTTCTCCAAGTGGAGACCTAGACCCATCACAAAGTTCCCTTCAGCTTTAACAAACAAGAAACCAGCTACCCCTACGTCCAGACTGTATGGTTCAAGTCAATGGTAATTGCATAGGTTTCAATACAGTATAAAATATTCTTATATCTAATAGGTAATGACATCCACAACCAGTGAAGATAGGATATGGATCAATAAATGAATGTTAACACTTGATCCTAGTCATGAAGCAAAGTAATAATCTGCCTTACAAGAAAGGAAAAATATGGTTCTCCCAAAAGGCAAAGTCCTCAGAACTAGCCAAACTGGACCGACTGTTGAACAAGCCAAAGTTTATGAATAATCTTGGATTTTTTAATGTGTTTTCATTCTTTTCTAAATAGAATTTGTTGCATTGTTACATTGAAAACACATCCTGTTATGCCTGCAGCTCTTTTTGGAGTGCAGGTTCGGAATACCGCATACTCTATTATTGAGCCATTTTTGCAGCTTTTGCGCAAAAAGGAGAACACGTGTGTGTGGGAGTAGCACAAACTGCAGCTGTTTTTCTTTATTTTCCCACCATCATTACTGCAGATTAGTAACAAGGAAGAAGATGTACATATACACCATTTGGCTTCTCTGCAACACTACTGTACAGGAGGTTGGGAGATTATCTTGGTGGACAACTTCTAATTTCAGCAAAATTTTTATGGTCATAAAAGGATCAGCAGTAGGCTGAAAAAAAGTTGTCTTGCAGTCAAAAAGATGCTGCTATTTTGCTGGAATGTTTTATCAGAGATATAGAACTTCCATTTACTCTTTCATTGGTTCTATGAAAGATTGTATAACAGAAGAACCTAAGTGAGTCCAGGAATCTCTAGAAAGATTAATTAAATTTACTGGGCAGCTGCTTAAAAACAACAACAAAAAAATTCAAATGATCCAGGATACAACCCCTTCCCCTCATCCTCCTCATTTTCCTGCTGCCATAAATACATTGTGGCCAAAAACTTTACAGATAACTCAGAATGATGGATGCTTTGATGTTTTCAGCACTCTGGAGCGGTTTAAAAGGGAGATGCTTTTTCTGTACAGTGTATGTATATGAAGCTTGTGAGGCCAGGCAGCAAAATTGCCTGGTCATCTTTTGGAGTGTCAGCCTGGATAGCCATATATCACCTCCTCCCTGACTTTTCAGGCAGTTTAGGACATGTCTTGCTGCCATGCCACCCACGGAGGGACACTATTGCAATTCAGAGACAGATAGGCAGCAAAAATCCAAGGCAAGGTACAATCCAGTTTCAAGGAGTAAAATAATTTATTTTCTGCAGCTGACGTTTTCCGCAGTTGACTCCTGCCAGCTTTCATCACTGGTTTCCCAGGCCGCACTCTCCATCCCTGTTCCTGGCCACAGTTCACCTCATGCTGAAGTCAGTGGAGCTGGGCTGGGTAATGGAGAGGGGGATTCATCTGGGTTACTGAACCGCATGTCACAGCACACAGTTAAGAGTTCATTTCCAGTTATGGTCTCTGCTAATTGCCCTCAGGTGTGTCTTTGTATCATGACCAAGGCAGGCAACATTGGTCAGGGAAGCCAGAGGATCTTCAGTCATTCAAAGTGATCACAGACATTATGTTTGACCTCCGTCATTGTAATTTTATTTCTGTGGCTCTGCAAGGAAACTGTCAAAGCAAAGTAACAAGACGGTCAAGCTGCGGTGCCTGTGTAAAACACGTCCATCTATCTTCATATCCAAAGACAAATAAGACTCCCTGCTCCAACCATGTGAGTTAGACTTTAAAATGCACAGCAATTTTGTAGTGCAGAATTGGATTTCCATACAGAATACTGTGTATTTTTAATTAGCAAGCCTATAAACAGCTTGTCTTGTCATCTCATTAGTTTCATTTTGCCTTGATTTCACTTTTGAAGGTCAGAAAAGGCAGTGAAGCTAAGAGCTCAGCATAGTGCAGGGACAGCCAGTCCTTCAGACTGGCCACAGGTTTCATCAGTGGGCCTGTTCCCTTCCTAACTCAAGAAAGAGACATATCTTTAAGAAACTGTGATTGTGTTGTTGGAGAGGGAAAAAGCATTTTGTCATGAGGCTAAGAATTTCTTCTCTGAATATTATCCACTTCTCTGACTTCCTGAGGACTTTCAGGTAGGCTTGGTTTTCTCAGTCATTTCTAGTATTGCCATCCACCCTGCAGCAAATGACACATGCCAGTTGGAGGCATTTAACACCATTGCAATTATGCTGGAGGGAACGAGCATCTAGCCTTGAATATAGGGAGGGCTCAGTTAAAATGTGTGGAAAAGGCAGGTTAACTGCTGAAGATTTGTACTTCAACATACAAAACTCAGAAGGTATCAAGAATTTTCAGGACCTCTCACTAAGGCTGTAGCAACATAAAGGCGGAGATGTTAGGCATATGGCAAGAGGGTCTTACTGTTCTATGTAGTAGGGATTTCAGTCCCTGGAGGCTGATAGGGTTCCCCGTGTGGGAGTAAAAGCAAAGACAGAAGGATTTCTCTTCTCCATAATTGCCAAAGCAAACCTGTGGCAACCCTCCAGAAAAAGATGGCGTGACAAATTGTGCCTTTCTGCATTTAGTTAATGTTTGGAACTGGAGTAAGAACTGTGTTGGCTTTACCTGGTAATTAAATGTGCAGGATTTAAGAACACTGACTTGTTTCGGAGGCTGCTACTCGTTAGCTGAAAAAGTTACCAAAATTTAAATGGGATTATTTTTAATGGATACAGAAACAGTTGTGTGTATTATTATTTGTCAGGTTTTGATTCTCTTCTTTCTTTCATGGTATAAAAAGTTTTGTGTAAGGTCCTTCTCTGCTCATCACACTTCCTCCCACCAGACCCTGCCAGTTCCTCAGGTCTTTCAAAATCCACATTTCTCTCCACATATTCATCACAAGGGTCTTTTTTGTTATGACTGCAGCCTCTTCTAATACAGGCTGCTTTCCCAATTTCCACTTTTTACATGCAGATGTTTCAAAAGAACAGCCTGTTTTGACTGCTGCTTTCACTCTCCCTCTCCCACTAGATCTCTTTACAAGGTCTACCCAGACATCTTGAAAGCCTCTGATCAGATTCCCTTCATACTTTGCTTCTGGTGCAAGTCCCAGGTTGCATGTGGCTTAGTTTCTGCTAATTGTTCTTCTCATCTGCTGCCCCTTTTACTTCAATCTAGTCTCTTGTGTCTCACACAGCTGCTTATCATCTCCCTTGTCAGACTTTTTTTCCTGGGCTGACTCTGGCCCCAGTTTTTCCTGCAGGGGCAAATGTCTCTGCTCCTTAACACTCATTATTGCTTACATTTTGATAACATCTACCAGCCAGATAAGAAATCATTATGTTAAATGAGATAAACTTACTAAAGGAAAGCCTGCCTTTAGTCGAGGTCTCAGTAAACACTTTGGATCCACCTGAGAACTATAGCATAAAAAATTTCCAGCCTCTTTTTTCCATCATAGTCTTGATGATCAATGGCAGCAAACTATTTCTGTGTTATCTTTGTTTGCACAACTGCAATTTGTAGTTACATTTATAACTCAGTCCTTGCAAGTACTAAGAAATTCAATACTGTGGGTGTTCATGTGTAGATATTTAAACATTTCTGCACCGTCTATTTTGTGAATGGGCTACACAAACAATTTTGCTAACTCTACAGGACATTAACTATAGAGCCTAACATATTTAAGCTGCTGCAGGACAACACTGCTTTATACTCTGTAGAAAACTTTGTTCTTTGTCTTGTCATTTTTATTGTTCTAGTGGTAGTGAATAAAACCCTGCATCTGTTCCTCAGGAAGGACTTAATCCAACGCTCATTGAATGCATTGGAAGAGTCTCCATTGAGCTTTGGATCAAGCTTTTTAGTTCACAAACAAATGCTCTTTGTAAGAATATGCCATTCAAGTGTTGTTCAGAAGAGTTACAGAGGTTCCCTATTTCTGAAATAATGGTCGTTTTTTAAGCCTCTTTTGCTGTGCCTGTTTGGTTGGAGGAATATGCAACTGTACATAGTTGTTGAAGTACTGTAGTATGTGATTATCCTGCCCCAGCAGTTGATATAAATGTTGAATACGTAATGCTGTGGTAAAAAAGTAGTGCTATATTTATATGGCTCTTCCTATGCATGCAGTAATTCAGGAAATATATAGAAATATGCTCCCTGCCCCTGCGGATGTTCAGGCTCAATCAGACAAGCTGGACACAGGCAAGCCATCTTTCAGGACTGCCTTATGTGGATGTTATTGATGAAGCATACTTGAAAGAGGGATTTGTAGAATAAAAGAGGGATACTACTGAAAGGGATTTTTTTCTGCGCTGAGGGAAAGGAACAGATGAAAGGAGAACACAAAGCCCACAGCAGGGGAAAGAAACAGGGGCTATTGTGGAAGAGGGTACAAAAAGACTAAGATAAGACAGGTGTAATCAAAACAGAAACATTAGTTGGAGTAAGACTGTAAAGAGTTTTAAGCGAAACCTTACAGTTCCAGATTTGTAATGACCGCATTTTCCACAAGAAGGAGGGAGAGCTGTGAGTCACTTATGCGGTTGTATCCTCACAAGCTGCAATAAAAAAACATTCCTCCTCACAGCATCACAGGTACTGACTACTTCTTCGGATTTATTGTTAAGGGGAACTAACAGTTTCCATGAACCAAAGAGAACACGATGTCAGTGAAACTCGGCTGTTGTTGCAGTTACAGAACAGAGTAACTTCTTCGTGTGGGTGTAGATTACAGAAACAGTTACTACTGGATATTATATCTGTGACAGACCTGCTTGCAGTAAAATACACTACACTGTGTGGTAAGTGTTGGCAAGGCTACACACATAGTTTGTAAGCTGATGATGACTAGAACAGTTTATGGATCCAGTACTAAAACATTACTCACTCAAGGAGTCACGTTTAAGTCAATGAGATTAGTCATGTAGCTAGGTGCCCATAGAAATCTTGCCAAGCTACTCCACCACATAATAGAGATGTGTAAATGAGTCTGTTAGTCAGCTGAATAACTTAAGAAAATAATTTTAAAGTTCATACTACCTTAGTGCATGAACTCCCTAACCACAGCTGAGGTCCCATTACGTTCTACAAACACCCACTAACAGGCAGTCCCTGTCTCATCAACACACATAGACAAATAAAGGGGAAGTGATTTGCCTTCAGTCACATCACAGGTCATCAGCAATGGCAGGAACAGAACATGGATCTCCAGTCAGTTCCCTACCAGCAGCTCCCTGCCTTTATAACACTCAACATTTCATCCCCATACTGAATATAAAGCATTTATGAACATGACCTCCAAACTTCCCATAGCTCTTCTGCTGACTGATGTATCTCTGCATTCATTAGTTTTATAAATGCACAGAGAATACACAGAAGTACCATTTTCATCTCACACGCACTACTGCAAGCCAGTGCATTCCTTCATCCAGCTCATTTGCATGCTATTCTGCAGTCAGAGAAATACTCGGAACCACAAGGAAAGGAAAACGAGTCTAATCACAAAATTTCTGACAGTTAATCTAAGCACTTAAAAATCTGCATCCCAAGCAAAACTGATTTTTCATACTCAGTGAAATTCAGTGTGGAGGCTACCAAATCAGGCATCACCTTTCAGGACTGCATTTCATGTTATAAATGTTAAAAATGTGCTTGGCATATCCAGTATCATTATCACTGTATTTTCCTTCCTTTCTTTATTCTGCACTGCTCCCAGAATCTTTGGGAGTACACAGAGAACAAGAACAGTATACTGGGCTGTAAAACAGCAGCCTGAAAGAATGTCTTCTTAATAGGAGGAGGTATCCCCTTTGAATTATTCTCCATTTGAAGGTTCACTGCATAACAATAAAAATCTGCATCACTGAAACTAGGCTCCAATATACCAACAAGGTCCCACAGCAGAGAGTCTGAGTAACTCCTCTGTCTCCTGGATAAAGCAGCAGCAGCTGATACGGACATGGCTTCACTCTCTTCTCTCCCTGTTTCTCCCTCCTCTCCTCCAAACATCTTTGTCTTTCATTTCCTTCTTTTTATCTCTCCATCCCAAGCTGCTCTGTATCTCTTCCCCTTCATAACTCCAGGCACTCTTTGTTGGCATGGCTCTGTCCTCTTTATGCCCATGGAAGAGGACACATCTGTACAGAGGCAGATTGTAAACTAGGTCAGCTTGTGTGGCAGAGAAAAAAAAGAGTAGAAATAAGAGCCTTTTGATATAATAACAAGGTCTCACATGGGCATGTGGCCCAGTTGTCAGAGGTGTTGAATGTCGGTGGTTCCCAATGACTTCAGTGGCACTAGCCCTCTTATCCACAGGCTATGCATATAGAAAAACATCCTCAGTTTTGCAGCCCCCTACAAGCAGTAGTTCAGATACATGGTTGCACTTCCTTGAACTTTCCCAAGGATGTCACACTGATCTGAGGATCTGTTCTTGTTGGGTTTTCCTATGTGTTCAGCACAGGGTTGGGATGCATGATGGTCAGTCATTGGAGGAGGAATGAGGTAATAATACTGGGGGTGACATATCCAATTTCAGTTCACAGGGCACATAAAAGCAGGCCTGAAAGGGAATGACAGGCAAGGAACTGTCATTTGATTCTTAGAAATAACTGCTTTCATTGACAAACAGTGAGTTAATGCAGCTGATCTTTATACTCTTCCTACTTTCAGAGTTTCTAGGACAATACCAACTAATTTTTCAATTCATTATTTAGATAAATGTATTTTAACTTCACAGTAAGAATTAGGGGAGGCTGCACTCTGGCAAAGATTAATTCCTTCTTCCCCCAACCTGAAGCCCTCTGTAATTCTGTAAAAAAATTACAGAGCATTATCAAAATACACCCTTGAAACAAAACTTTTAAGACATAATTTTCTTCTGCTTTTGTAACTGTTGAAAATACAAATTAGAAGCAATAGGCAAATCTCATTAATATATACACAGTGAAATAACATGTGATTTCCTTTGTGGTATTTTAGTCATGTGCTATCTAATACTAAGTAAATGCATCCCTGTCATAAAAAAAAAAAAGAATTCGAACAGTATCAGTGTCATTTGTGATATTGCTTTATCTAGCGGAACAAAATCTGTGCTGCAGTCATGCAGTTCAGTCCAATCCTGTATAAAGCCAGTAAGCAGGAGAGGAGCAAAAGGTATTTGTTGGAACAAAAGGACAGAGGGGTGGGAACCCAGGAAGCAGACCTCTGAAGTTTCCCCTTTGGCAGTGTAACATCTTTGGTTGCCAATGCAGTATTGCCAGCCTCCAAAGCCTGAGGCCTTCAAAAAGCATGAGACTGGACTATGCTTATCTTAGTTATGTTTCTGAGGTCTGGAAGGGACCTTTCTGCATGGTTCTGAAGACTTCTGCAACTAAAAGAAGACTAATTTATTTTCTTCCCTCCTCTCCTTGTGATAATTGGCTTATTCTGTTTCTAACAACTGAAGTTTCTAAAACCCAATAACATATTATAGACCTGTGAAACATCCCAAAGAAATGCAGGCTCATGCTCCCCTTCCTCTCCTTTCTCCGCAGCCCCACATGGCCATTTGGATGGCATACTTCTCTGCGGGAGTACAGTCTTACACTGGTGGAGTAGGCTGGTGGGCATAAGCAGCAATGCACATCCATGCACAGTTGCTTCAGTCAGGTGTCGGAGGTGCAGTTTTCCTTTACTCCCTGACTACCCCCTGCAAATAAGCTGAACAGAGCTGCACTGCAGTTCTAGCACATGCCCTACACAGTAGCATGGTATCCTAGAAGGACAAAGTCCTGTGTTTGAGCAGCTAACTGAATTGCAGACATTCCTGGGAACATTCCTAGATGGTGTAGCTGAAAAAGCCCTGCTCAGAGCTGGTCCCCCTTCCTCCTTTCTGCGCCATATGCTAGTAGCAAGTAAAAAATGCACATTAAAAAAGACCATACTTGATTCAAAGAATTTACAGCAAAGTATGAAAGAGAGAAAACAGATGGCTGGACATACAGAGAATGGCACACATTTCCTGGGTGAAAGACCTTGGAGGGGTTTTGTCTGTACTATACCTTGTGTGCTTTCAGATACATATGTTTGCAAAGAGGGCCATGGCCACATGTAGGTAATTACTCAGATAGTTTCTTACTTACATTAATAGCACCAGCTTACCCCTTTGCAGTTATATATATATATGTATATTATACCATTAGCTTTTATTATAAGCCTTTTTCACTGTCACGGCATTCAGGTAGCAATGTGCCTATGTGTGAGCATCTGTGTCCTTGAATTCTCACCACAGGATGCAGCAGCTGAATTATCAACAGCAGCATGTAACCTCTCATCTAAAACATGGGCATCTAGAGTGGAGGATGGCATATGTGACACTAAACTTCAGTACAGACTCTGGAGAACTAGAGGTTTGCAAACCTTGTGCCTGTACTGTGCAAACACGGAGATACTAATTGGGTTAGAACTAAAGGACACCTGGATTAATGCAATCTATCTGAGAAGAGTCAACATGGTGCTGCTGTAAAGTCCTTCCTTAAACAAACCTTTTGGAGGTCTCTGAAAGGGCTAACAAAAACGTGGATAAGGGTGATCTAATTTCCGTAATCACACTGGGTTTCTAAAATGTTCTTGACAAAGGCTTTTAAGGAGACTAAGCAGCAATGGCAACAAGAGGGAAAGCCCTGGTATAGCTCAGTAATTGCTTAGATGAAATGCAAAGTACAGGAATAAATGACCAGCTCTCACAATGGAGGGAGGTGCTGGATGGTGTGGGGTTCTGCAAGGGTCAGTGCAGGGATGCTGTTCAGGGTACTCGTGTCTTGCCTGGAAATGGAGTGAAATAGCAAAGTTCCTCCATGGTATTAATTCACCCAAGTCAATAATAAGAAGAAAGAACTACACAAGGACATTATGAGGCTGACCGGGCCATGTAAGGAATTCAATGTAGGTAAATGCAAAAGAATATGGAGAAAAAATAATGTAAATGGGGGCTCTGAGCTGGCCATTGCATGAGTAAAATCTCAGGGTTATGACACAGAAATATCAGCCCTGTGCGCAAAAATTCTTTATAAAATATTGTGAAGAGAAAAACATCATTGTGCCACTGTATGAATCCATGTTTTGTCCACATCTTAAATATTGTGTATTTCTTTATCTCAAATCGGATCTCTTAGATCAGGATGATATTCAAGAGGGCATCATGGATGGTAAGAGGTACAGAATGGTCTATGGACAAAGGCCCCCATAAGCGGCCTACAACTTTTCAGCCAGGAGAAGGAATGACGTAGAAGGATTACAGTGGAGGTCTGCAAACCCATGAGCAGCTCATAGGGAGGGTTAGGATCTATTCCTCACCTCCAGCGTGGGATCTGAGGGGATGAGTAAGTTTGTATTGACACCAAAAAGAGGATCTTCATGGGAACCATGGCAGACCAGTGGAAATCCTTGCCAAAGCCTACTGCGAATGCTGCAAGCACATTTGGGTTCAAGGGACACTGAAGAAGCCTATGGAAGCGAGTTCCACCACCTAAAATATATTGGGGAAAAAAACCAACAACAAAAACCAAACAAACAAAAAACCCAACAAACCACAAAAAAAACCCCAAAAAACAAAAGAGGGGGGACACGGGACGACAAAGAAAAAAAACCCCAAACCAAACCCAAAGCCAAACCACACCAACAAACCGAAAAGGAAAGGAAAACAAAACGCCCAACCCGTAGCAAAACCACCTCGGCAACCAGGGCTCAGGAAACCCCCGCAGCTGCCAGCGGCGGGGAGCTCCCGCCGTGCATCCCCCCGGAGGCGGGCCGCTTCCCGCCGGGGCTGGGCTCCCCCCCCGCCCGCCCGGCGCGGGCACCAGTAACAGGAGAGGGCTCGCAGCCGGCCGGTAACCCGAGCGCGGCGGGGCGGGGGGTGCGGGGGATGCGCGGAGCCGCCGTGCGGGGCGCGTCGCCCCGCGGGACCGGACGGGACGGGGCTGGGCGGGGCGGGGCGGGCGGCGGCTTCGGCCCTCTGTCCCCGGCGTCGGCGATAGAGGGCGTCGGCGATAGGGGGCGGGGGGGGAGGAGGCGGAGGAGGAGGCGGAGGAGGAGGAGGAAGGGGGACCCGACGTGCCGGGGCTGCGCGCGGGGCTGGCGGCGCACGGTGCGCGCGTTGGAGAGGCAGCTCCGTGCGCGGGGCTGCGCGTGTGTCCGCGCGCCCTCCTGCCTGCGTGCGTCCGCGTGAGCGCGGCTCCGCGCGCCGAGCGGAGGGAGGCGGCGGCGGCTCCGGCAAGTTGGCCCTTGGCGGGTTGCGGCCGGGGGGGGTGGGCAAAGAGGGGCGGGGGAGGTGACGGGGGGGTCGGTAGGGATGCGAGGAGGGCCAGGGGAAGGGCGAGGAGGGCCAGGGGAAGGGCGAGGAGGGAGGGTGGAAAGGCAGGGAGGGGAAGGTAGAAAGAGAATGCGGGGAGGGGAGGGGAAGGGAAGAGGGAAGGGGGAGCGCTACGGGGCTGGGCCTGCCCTTGCCCTCCGGCCACGCGAGGTGTGCCCGCGGGACCCCCAGGCGTGCACGTTCCCGTGGGGCGGGAGGGGCTGGCGACGCGGGGGTGCGGGGAGCCCCGGGCAGCCGGGGGATGCTGGACAGGGCGGGCGGGCCGGCAGGAAAAGCCGTCTCTGTGCGCGCATCCCCCCGAGGTCCGCAGGTGGAGGGGCGGCTCTTCCCCCGCCTCGGCTGGGGCTTGCGAGGCCGGGGCGGTCTCCGCAGCCCTCCCGGGGGGCGGCCGCCGTGCGCGGGAGCCGGCCGGGCCGGTGGGCGCGGGGAGGGCTGAGAGCCCGCGGGGCGGCGTGGAGTGGGGTCGGCAAGATCCTGAGAAACCGTGACGTAATTATTTTTTAATCAGCATGTTTTTTTCATGGCCATCTCAATTTTTCCTGGACTCCCCTGTTTGAACCGAAAATTCCCTCTTATCTTTGTTTCAAGCCTTTCTATTTTTAGATTCCTCAGTAACAGCGAAGCATGAGTTTAAAATATTTTATTTCTTTTTATTTGGCTTCTGCTTAGGATCACTGCAATGTAAACTTCTCAAACACGGGTGTCTCTTCCTAAAAAGTTACTGAAATTATTACTGAGGTGGGCAGGCAGGCAGCTACTGTGAATATCAGTGTTTGAGTTCCTGATAACATTAATCATTAGCCATAAAAAGTGGTCATCATACTGAAGTTTGTTTTTCATCTTAAGATGAATTGCCTATCGGCTCTCAGAAGAGGTATGTTAGGGCAATAAGTACCAGCCCAACCTACCCAGCTGGAAGAGGTATAGCAGATGCCCAGCTGTGATTTTTTTTTACCAGTGAAATAAACGTGTTGTTTTATTTTGAGCTGCGATTAACAGTTCAATGTTGTAATGATATCCTCTGATTCTAGCATTGTCTCATAGCTCTGGTATGTCAATTTGTATTCATGCTGTGTAAGTGTTTTGCAGAGGTTTTGCGTATCTGACAGGGATTTATTTCACTTTCACAATTACATTTTCTGGTCTCACCAGCATCAGGAACCCAAGAAAGGTATATATACATCGATATCTGTGGTAGTACATGACTTCTTTTTCCTAAGAAGTGCCAGGTATTTATTGTATTTTTAGATCATAGCTTTTATGTCCCTGCACACAGCAGAGGATGAAGTTATACTGGAATTGTGTTCATTGAAGTGTATTCATTGTAAGTATTTCTGATCAGTTAGTATTGAGTGTTATTTCTTATCTTCGTTCTGTATCTGAATGTCAGTCCATTTGCTGTCCTTTGATAGTCTCTGCCAAAGGAAGTTTGCACAAATGTAAAATGTTACATACCAATATCGGCTTTAACCGCTACCTTGTTTTTCATGTTCCTTTTCAATCTCCTGTCCAAAGAGTACAGGCCCCGGGTGAGCTCTTAAGTAAATTAAGCCATATTTATAGATGTCTCATATTAGTGCTGCTAAGAAGTAGCTTTTGTGGCAGCTGATGGTTATGTTCCTTCTCTGTGGATGTGCAGCTTCTGTACTAAGGGATGTGTGCATAACTTCCCGGTCCTTCTGAATTACTCAAAACTCCTGTTGACTTCAGCCGGAGTTTTGGCTAAGTGAAGAATACAGGATCATATACACAGCAGAATCCTGAGCGGTTTGACGTATACTTTGGTCATGGGATAAGTTAATTCATGCCTGGTTTGTCTTGTCTAAACTGCAAAACTCACTTTTGCTACTGGAAACACTTGCTGATTCAGCAAGTGCTATTGATACTACATTTATAGCAAGACATGAAGAGCTGCATAACGCAACATCTAGAACCATCACCATTATTACCATTCACAGCGTGATTTTTCTCTCACTGGCGTGCTGCAATTACCGATTCTCTGGCAGTTCTGACTTCAGCTGACCGACAGTTAGTTCATTTGTGGTTGTGGGGTAAACAGGGTTCCTCAAGCTGCCAAAATTGTGTCTCTCTCTTCCATCCCCTTGCCCCACTTAAAAAGATAAAAAGCTTTGGCAGCTGCCTCACCTAGTAGTCTGTGCTGGAAGGACACATGATGGTTTTCATGTGTGCCCTGTTGTTTGGCTGTCTAAAGTACATCCTAAATCCTGTGTTACTTTGTTACTTTTCATTGCTTGCTTCCCATTTCTAGGATGATACTTTGTATTTGTTACCATGCCAAGAGTTAATGAAGGTAGATACCCTCGCAAAATTCTGGGCTCAAAATTCATTGAGGAAAAGTCCTTGCCAATACTCCCATCCACTAGTAGCAAATCCATTGAAGCTGATAGGTATAGTTTGACATTCAAATTATGTGAGAAAAAAAAGTTGGCCTGCTTATTTATGATAATGCTTAGTTACATAAGTATTGTGTTTGTTCCATAAAGCACTGCTCTTTAATTGACTGCTGACCTAGACCACTAGAGTACATCTCTATAAAATTAACTTTCATTATGAAATATAACAGCAGCACTGAATGAATGCCAACAAATTCAGTTATAGCTATAATTTATGTAATTCTTTTTGAGCCATATTCCACAATGGTACCTTCTGCATCTCCAAAATTTTAAGTTATGTCTGCTTAAATACTTGTAAGACTTTGGGTTGCATTGCTCTGGTAAATTACTATTGCACATCAGTCTTTTTCATCCTTGTGAAGGATAAATACTAATGACTTGTGGCAAGACGAATGCAGTTGTGCAAAGTCCATACTCTGAACTGTCCTGTCCGGGATTCTTCTGCTGCTAAGAATAGACTTCACAGTACTGCTTGATGGAGTGGGACTGGGAGAATGATTCTGCAGTTTAGTCTTCAATGAGGAAGCAAACCTTGCAATATTCCTCTGTCCTGGGGTAGGTCAATTAGAGTTGGTTTTCTTCTTCTTAGCCATCTGAAAATGAGTGTTCAGTTTGAGATGGTAATGTAAACTACCTCTGTGGTCCAAGAAATGTGGAAGTTGCTTCCAGAGAATCAGTCATCTAATAAATCTCACGCTGGGAAAATTTTCCCAAAATAGTCTAATGGTAACTTGTCATAGTAGCCATTGAGGTTGATTGCATGAACCTAGATGTTGAGTAAGATAATATCTCAGGGCCCTTCCTATACTGTTCTCTGTGATCAAGTGAGAATTATGGTAAATCAGTACTGAGATGTATAGAACACTTCAAAAAAAAAAGGATGCATTGCACACAGTAACTTTAGGCAACCATGAGTGTATCTCACTCCTTCCTGAAAAACAAGTCTCAATGCTCAGTGCAAAAGTTTCCCAGATGTAAAATGGAAGGCTTGTGTCTTTTTCTTCTCTACATTGGAGGATCTTCAAGGGCTGTTTTACAGTCTTTGCTCAAGCACAGTGTGTTGAAACTCAAATTTCAGCTGCTACTGGAAGAATCATTCTAGTTTATAAAGAAATCATAACTACTGTTCAAAATTATATACCACAGAAATACAGATTTTGCCATTCCTTTTCTTATCTCCCAAATAATCGTTTACATGATACTTGTTGTTCTGGTATTATGACAAAATGAACAGAACACAGGATACATTTTTCATATTAAAATTCTGAGTTAGCAATACAAATTTTTGGTGATGAGCAATCTTCAGTAGTTCATTACACCTGTAAGTCATGCCATCCTTAATTTTTAAAAAAGATCCTTTGACTTAAGTTTATAATTAATGAGACACTTTTTGTTTGATGACAGTAACATAATGTGTTTACAGGAGAAAGCAGAACTGTACCTTTAGAGTAATTTATCAGAAATGTGGTAAAAATACTTAGATATGTAACAAGACTCAAGTGTTAAAACACTTGATATGATACTTACATGCAATATACTGCAAAAACAAGGATTTTCCCTAGGTATTGTTTAGCAGAATGATTTCTTTAATCCCTTATTCATAACAGAAAAAAACAATGATGCATTCAAAGTAGAGCAAATTCACTTAAAACTTACACACATCTTCAGAAGGAATAGGAATATTACTTAAAAAAAACTGTATAAGCACTTGGGAGAACTTGGGTATGTGCCACTGAATCATGAAAGCCTGTTCTGTTCATTTTAGAATTTTCCTTCCAGCTTATCTAACTGACTTAAGAGATGAATCATGATTCAGGGGAAAAGGGTGCTTTTAACAATCTGGATTTTTTTTTCCAGAATCTGTCAATTCTACTGATGTCTTTTGTGGCTCTGGACATTTCCTTCTTCTACCATTTTCTAGGTGTTAAAAAGGAGAAAGAGCAGAAAATGTCCTGTGTGTAAATTGCTTATTTCACATTCACTGTATGTACTTCAGATGGGAAAGGTTCTCCATGTTTTACTAGCTTTTTTCTACATGTTTCTGTATTGCTTTATGTAACATCTGCTTGTATAATGTACGTATGAATTAAGAAAACTTTTTAAGAGTGTAGTGAGCGTAGTACTACCAGTAAAAGGTGACATATGTGTCATTTATTCCCTTTCTAGCAGCTAAAGTTCACTGGTTTACTCAAGTAGTGAGAAAAACTATCTCCTGTCTTGATAATCGCAAAATATCTTTAAATTGACGACACATTAGGATTGTGCTGACTTAAATAGAACAAAAAAAAATGCCAGCCCACCAAAACCACGAGCACCACTGCCTCAATCACTGAGTAACTTAGTAAGTATGACAATTCTGTTAACTGGGCCTGGGTGCAAATGCAAATGCACGTGAGGACATATGTAGCTTCCTTCCTAACAGTTCTTCTCAGGGACTAATAGCTGACATCACAGCTGTTATTTTTCATGTAGTAAATCCAAGAGTTCAAGTGGACAGCTTGTGCCTTACTGTTTGGGGGAGTGGCACCAGCATTGTTTGAGTTGAGCTTAGTAGCAGCTGTTTTTTCCCAGTATTCCGGGGAGAAATGCAGCTCCATCTGTATACATGCTTAGAGTGCCCCATTTCTGTGTCTTGTTAAATGTGGGGCAAGTTTAGCAGCACCAGCTGAGAATAATGCCCTAATAGGGTTGCTAATACACAAACGAGATCTAACCATCTTTGAAAAAAATTTTCACTTTTAAGAAGTTCCCTTTTTTTTTAATAACTCTTCTTGGGCAGGCTTCAGGAAGACATTAGACCAGAAATAGGAACCAGCTGAAATGTACAACTGCATTAGCATCCTGCACCAAACCCCACTGTCAAACTAATTAAAACAGTATAAAACTACGAATAAAGGTTGTGAATTTGCCACAAGTATAGAAGAAAAGGTTATTTTTGTTAAAGCAGGTGAATTTAACCAGCAATTTTTGTACAAACCTTTTGCTTCTCTAGTTATGTTCTATTAGGAATTTATTACAGTGCTCCCCTAGCTTTAAAAGAAAGATAGTGTGAAGCCAATCTCAAATCTTTAAATACTATGTTATCATCTTTCCTTGTAAATAGATGATTTTATTTCCAATTTTAGTGTTCCTTATTAGCTGCTACCCATCCCCAAGAGTAAGCACAAGAAAAGGTTTTTGCTGGTGATACTCTTGAGAACCCATATGTTGGTATGGTAATTAATATCAATAAATGTACAGTCATTCTAACCTGATTTTAAAACAGTTAAAGTACATGCAAGGTAACAGACCATTGTGGTTTGTGCCATGGTTTGATGTTCCAGCTGTTCCTATGTTTTTCAAGACACATTTTACTGGCACAGCTTGTTCTCACTGGGGAGAGGACTGTTGGCCAGCCAAAGTCTCAAGGAGTGGCTGGAGGACCAGGTGTGTGAGGAGGAAATGCAACCACAAGAGTTCAAACATGTTCAGGTCTCAACACTGCATTGTTTCAACTGTTCACAGCCCACAGCTGGGGCAGGGACACACCTGGGCAAGTTCGCAGTACATTGGTCTTATGTAGCTTGGCTGAGCTTGACAGAGCAGTGAGACTAGTCCAGTCCTTCACTGTTCCTTGCTCCTACTGGTGCAGTCATCAAAAAGAAAAAATCAGCCAAAGTTGTTGTGTGACTCTTTTAAGTCTTCTCCCTTCTTCTGCATATTTTCAGTATTTTAATAGAATCATGGAATCATTTAGGTTGGAAAAGACCCTTAAGGTCCAACTATAAAACCATTTACAGCAATTCTGTATTTTTCTGTTGTGAAAGCAGTGGATATATAGAATCTATGGAAATTGGCTTAATTGAACCCAACTTTTTTGGTCATTTAGTCAGATCTGAAAGAGTAGCACAGAAGAACCTGTGCCGGCTTTAGATGCTGTTGTTTCATCTGATAGGAGCCTGAGTCTGTCCTGCATCCATTTGATGTTCCCTACTCTCCACAATGCTTCTGATCACTATCTTTGGGCTGCCTGTAGTTTGTACTTCCACTTACACTCTTCTGGTTCAATTCCTAACTTTGTTTAATTTAGAATGTCCAACAGAGATACATTAGCTTCCTTCACATATCTTGCCAAGATGTTCTTGTTCTTCCTCTTCAGTTCTTGAGTTCATGTGAGTCCCTTCCAAATCCCTGGTGAATAGCAGCTCTGACAAAGCAGAGCAGCAGTCAGATTTCTGGGGAATTGTTTGGAATTTGGGTTGTTCCACCTGAAATGTTTTAGAACAGGAGCCAGCGTGGATTGAAGAAGTGCCCATTTGCTTTCTGAAAGTGAGGCATTTTGACAGCATTTTTGATGGGCACTCTCAACACCCCTATCCTACTGCCTGTTTGGCTTTCCAGGGTGATATATATGTGAGGCCCAGATTTATGCTTATCATGGTGTATTATCAACTTAGTTAATGAGAGCAGAAGTGGCATGGTACAATGAATCAGTATGTATGTTGACAAAGACATCTAGGAACAGTTCTCACTTTAAATTAAAAATACCTTTTAATAAGTTGACATTTTTGACCAGGTTATATTTTAAGCCCTTAAACTTCTTGCAAATCTTTTTCCATCAAATTACTTTAGAGACAGCAATGGGGAGCTCAGGTAATTTTGAAATTTCTAGAAGGATCAACCTTGGGGGAAAAAATTCACATTTGGAGTTGTCGCTTCAAAGCTGACAATAGCTATGGGCATATTTAGAGAGTCATGGCATCAGTTTGTGAAACTACTAGCACATAAGCAAGACTTGCCAGAATTTAGCATTGAGCAGCAGTTTATTCCACAGAGGTTTTGCTGATTTCCTGGAGGTGGGTGAAGGTATGATGGTGGCCAGTGTCATGTTTGGATCCCAAATAGTGTTTGGTGCTTGAGTCAGAGTGGGATTGACCAGTATGTAAATCAGTCTTTCAGAATAAGCTGTGCTGAAAGGAAAAGCCTGTGATAAACTAATGTTTCTTGTAGGGAGGTTTCTTGCGGTTGTCTCTGTCACATGTCATCAGGTGCCTTCTGCTCTGAATAAAATGTTTTTTGGATCTTCTGCCTCGCATTCATTCCCCAGACCTCTCCATAATTCAGGGCTCTCATCTGTATAGCAGCAACGATTCACTAGCAAAATTTCTTTGTTCTTCTCTGCTTCTTGTGGGATATGCGGGAAACCCAGAAGTTCTGCTCTCAGGCATGCCTTGCCTACAGTTCTTGTTGACTCTGGCAAGTCAGTGTATCCTGCTGGCCTGGGTAGAGGACGTGACTTCTCTGTGATGGGCTGGATAGGGTTTGTATTAAACCATCTCCTGCTGGAAACCTGTTTTCTTTCTGAAAGAAAGGGATGATAGGACTGTTCTCTTGTGTGCTCCAAGACTCTGGATTATCAAAAGCTTTCTGAAGGGAAATGAAGCCAACACCCTACGTTCTCAGCAGTGTTAACTGTCAAAAAAGGGACTTTCCAAGACAGCCCGAGAGGATATTGCCAGCTGATCAGCAACTGCCTGGGGTGTAGATCTGCAGGAGCAGAGGGGCAT
Organism: Falco cherrug; assembly: GCF_023634085.1. Taxonomy (NCBI): domain Eukaryota; kingdom Metazoa; phylum Chordata; class Aves; order Falconiformes; family Falconidae; genus Falco; species Falco cherrug. Next base: position 74,764,938 of record NC_073720.1, on the reverse strand, counting down.
GCCTGGTATTTTTTAAGCATTCCTCTTCCCATGCCTGTGGGACATGTATTTGCAGAATGGAAAATAAACTGGGATCCTGCAGGTGCAGATGTTACAGTGGGTGTGTCTGTCATCTTGTTAGGCACTGGTAAGCAACCCAGAGGCAAAAAAAAAAAAAAAAGCAAAAGTATGTAGAAAAGCCTTGTCACATCAACAACTCAGTTTTTATTAAAAATAGCGCTGAGTGTGGAAGAAAGTGAGTAAGAGGAGGTTACTTACACCAGTGTTCATTAAGTCAAGAGCCAGATGGCATTTAAAGCCGTGGTCAAGTTGCATTGCCCAGAAGCATTCACCTGTAGATGCAGAGAATCCAAGATAATTAAAGACTAAAGCACTTCTACCAATGTAACACATGCTGCCTGTGCCTTCACGTTATCCTTGTGATACGTGGACAGCACTCACACTACAATGCATGGTCTCTGGAGGATGGCAAGGTTGGACTGAAGGTGTGCCCCCCTCAGTTTCTTGGGAGATGCTGATTCTTCATTGCTTTACTCATTGCAGGTGCTTACAGTTCTTCAGAAAAAAAATGACACAGTCAGACCAAGGGTCTCTTCTCATACCTTCTCTTAGATGGTTTGTGTTCTCCAGGCACAGGTGTAGCTGCTGATGCAGACTGGCGGAGCAAGCAGTGAACATATGAACACCAAAATGCAGAGTTACCTTTGTGGCTATGTCTTTGTAGGTGGCGAGTACCTGTGCGTTTAGTAGGAGTGTAGCAGCAGTGCACTGTGGGACAGCTATATGTTATGGATGGGGACTGACTCTGTAGCTGAAAGGCCTGCAGGTGCATGTCTGCTTAGCCCAACATCCCACTGGCATCAGCTGTCTGTCAGAGAGCAGCTGTGTTGGCAAATGCATCATGCTGTTTAAATCTTCTTTCTAGCTGGTGGATCTAAAGAATACTTTATAATTTCGTTGGGAGACAGAAGGAAGGGGGAGAAATAAAAAAGGAGACACTGCAGGGCTTGCAGTTCTTACTGTGGCAAATGTGAGTTTGAAAAAGGATAAAGGATTTTTTTAAAGAAAAGGCAATGCACTTTCACAGCAGGAGGACTTCACTTTGCTAGGCATGATGCCAGGGTTTTGTAGCGACTTGATGGTTTCATTCCTCAAGAACATAGTGGTGGGCTCCAGCACCAGAAGAAATCCATTGTGGAGGGTCACGCTGACAAAATTTCATAGGCCTCTCCTGGTCAAGGCTTCAGGCATTTTCCGTAGCTGGGCAGAATGGGAACAGGCCTCTGCTGCTCTGTTGCATTTCACATTTGGGACCAGATGCTGGGCAACAGGGAAAGCGTTGGACTGGTGCAACATTTTGTGTGTATATTCTGTTGCTGGACATCAGTAAGCTGCAACACAGCAGTAACTGATAATTCATGCTGTAGAACAGTATTCATAGTTCCAGTAAATTCAGATTTACTTGGATTATGTGGGCTTGATACGGAGCTTGCTATAGATGATGTAAATTTCTCCACAGAAAAAAAGTCTCATAAGGAAACTACAATCAAGTTACTTTCTTCTTTAGCTTACAAGAAGCCCTAAGGAATCAGTAAAATCCTTTCTTAATTTAACTAAAAAAGCAGCTTCACTGATAACAAGTTTTGGCTTGTTAACTATTTTTTTTTTTTTTAATCTTTAAAGTTTCAGAACATCTCCTGGGCTGAAGAGTTAAAAACTAACAAAAACATTTAGAATTAAAGTCTATTGTAAAGATCAGAAGAATCGGAAAGAATGACTTCTCTGGAGCCTTTGTTCTTGTCAAAATGCTGAGGTTTATACCCTTCTTTGAAAAGCTCTGATAAAAGCTACCCCTCCTCCAAAACACCAAATTGTTCAAACCCAAGGCCCAAGCTTTCAGTAACGCCAATGGATATGGTTTGGCCAGAGAACACCCTATGATTTTCCTGTCTGCTAACAAACACATGAACAGAGAAATATGCTATTAGTCTCTCTCAGTGTGTCCTGCAGTCTGTGGCAGCATTGCCAGGGTTTCTTTGGTTTGGCTCTTGCAAAGGTAACAACAACAAAATTTGTCCTTGGAGTTGCAGGGCAGGGTTGTACTTCTCCTGAAGTCTGTGACGGGAAGGAGGTGCAGGGATGGGGGGTGACATCATTCCCCTGGAGCAGGTGACTGCTCAGGGGACACACCGGTGGAGTCAGCTTGGCCAGGACTGTGGTGTTGTCTCACATCCTTACTCAGTGGGAGCAAGCAGCTCCTGCACCAGCATATTTCCCAGTCTAAGTCACCTTTGCCCTGTCTCCCCTTACCTTCCCAAACAGCACTGTCTCCGGTCTCTTGTTGCGCAGGGCAAGGTGTCTCCTCCCTCCACCTTCAACCTATTTCTTGTCTTGCACCCACCTCAAAACTTTTCTTCTTTCAGTGTTTTATGAGTTTCTGTTTGAAGTGTTTGCTGCCATGGGGTGTCAAGTGTCTAAACAAGATTAAAATGTACATATCCTAAACCCTTCCCAGCTCTAGTCACTGTCTGATTTATGTGAATTTGAGAGGAATGTTTATTCATTTTCTTCAAAGGAGTGCTCTAAGTGTCCAATTGAAAGACTGGAGGTTTCTTGCACATGTAAGCTATGTGTTCAAAAAGTGACATGGTTTGTGACCAGAGCAGTAGGAGAACCCACGACATTATCAGCTGAACCAAATTCTGCTGCCAGCTGTGCATCAGCGAATGGAAGTAACTGCCCCAGCTGCTGGAGAATTAATACAGATCTTGTGGTGTGGCAGCGAAAAAGATTTTGATCCGTGTCACCATGACAGTCCATCAGTCTGGTTAACCACAGTTATTTGCGTTGTACCTTAGACCAGCTTGACTGAATGATATTTTTGCTCCTGAGATACTGCCTACCTTTACAAAAGCCTTCCTGGAATGCAATTACTAGGCAAGGCTTTTCATTTTGCTGCTACATCCTGTATCTGCATTTTCAACATTAAATATGTTTAAATGGCATGCATAACACTCGTTCAGAACATGAAGTCAGGAGGAGGTCTTGAAGGCTTGACCTTACTTCTGGTGTCTTCCCACAGTGCTGCTTCCTCTTACAAAGGGTAGACCAGGAGCAATGCCCAGGTTTTGGGGAGGAAAGCCTCTGGGTCTCACCTGACACAAGCTTCTGCAGGGGTTAATGCAAGCAGCCCAAAAGCACAATTCATCCATGCCTTCCCTTCTAGGGTGTTACTTTCTCTGAAAGAGCTGTGAGCTACTGCATCACTATTGATTATTTCAAAGAAAGAGCAGAGTTTTCCAAGCAAAAGCAGCAATCAGCTTTTTCACTATCAGTGAAAGTTACCAAAGGAAAGCTGCATCGCATAGCTTTTCATTAGAGAAAACATCTTGAAGGGAATTAGTATGAATAAAGATTTTAGGTTTTGTTCTTAAGTTCTTGCCCTTGTGTGCTGCAACATTGTTGCTACAGGCCAAACAACTGATTTGCACCACCTTTTTAATAACCAAAATTAAAAAGATACTTGTGAATACCTGTTAGTCGAGGCTTATAGTGGGAATGCTGCCCTTGTGCTGTTACCTTCTTCTTCCTTGTGGTAGTAAATTTGGCACTCTGTCAGAATGGAGTAAGGTCTTGCTGCTTGCTTCTTTTGTTATGTTATTTGGTGAAGTCACATATGTCTTTTTTCACTTTTAAATTCCAGTTGCTCTGGTCTTGTGTGTATACGTTGCTTGAATCTGTGGGCATTGTGTGGGTACTTTTGCTAAGGTTGGTGGCATGTCTGATTTCTTACATGACACTGGCTTTTACCTGTCCTTTGCCTTTCATTTATATGTGGCTTTGGTTTTTTTCCCTTTATAAACTGAAGTCAACCTGCTGGGATCAAACTCATTGCATAGAAGGAAAAAATGTGAGATGTTTCCTGCAAACATTTGATGACAAAGTCATTGTACTAAAGCTTGTTGAAAAGGAACTTTTTTTTTTTTTTGGAAGGTGAGAATAAAGGAATTTCCTCCTCCACCCTCGTGTTGTTGAGCTGTAAACTGCTATTGTGAGAGGGAAAAAAGTAACAAGGCTTCAGTTTTCCTCAGGATATTACCATGTGATTTTAGTGAAAACTTTTAAAGATAGAACTGTCACTGTAATTCCATTCAGAATTGAAAAAGTAGTTATTTGCTTTTCATTTGAAAGGATAGTCAATTCCATTAATTTCCACAAAAGACATGCCTTCTGAAGATTCAGAGATTCCTCTGGGTAACTCTATAGTTCAGTGAGAATAAAATCTTTTTACAGTGCTTTTTATGAATCAGTTTGGTCATTATTCGAGCACATAACTGAATTTGCTCTGGCAAAACACTGAAGCCATGCAAAGTTGTCTTGTGTTTTTTTCTGAGGAGTATGACTACAACTTGCTTTGTCAGTCAGTAGCAATTATGTATTTAGCATTTTGGCTTTTATTAGGGGCTTCTTAACCAAGTAAAGCATCACTGGGTTCTGACACCTGGTGCAAGTAGTTCATTCCTGGTCCAGCCCAACTCCCATCAAGGGAAGGGGAAATGCTTTTTAGGGGTGGTGGTGGTGGGGTGAAGTATATTCCATTTCTGTATTTATCATCCAAGATGCCTAAACTTAGGTTTAACACTAGTCTTTTTTAGTTTGTGTTGGAGTTACTTTTATTAAAGTACATGCTCAGCAGCAGGTCTGAATCCTGTGATGTCCTGTGCATTTATTTTACTTTATCAGATTGTGAGTAGGCCCACCATCCCACCTTTTCCTGTTTTCCTTGGTACTCGTGGGATTTCCCAGAGACACAAGCTGTTGCAGGAATGCAGATCCCAAGCTCTTGTTCTGACATTTCTCTCAAAACTCACGTTGTCTTTAATTTATTTCCCTGATGGTCTAGTTCCTGTTACCACTCAAGTGAAATAGCAGGGATAAGTTAATGCTGCTCTGAATATTATTAATAGTTCTTTGTTGCATCCCTAATTAAGATTGGAAATTGGATTTAAGTAATTATATAAACCCATTATAAGATATAGTTTCTGTCCCAAAATCTTAAGTAGGCAAAACAGACAATAAAGTGGATAATAGTTCGTTGCTCAGTAGACAGCATTGCTACCAACAGACTCCACAGAGCTGCCAAGTTCCAGCAAAGAACAAAATCATCCTGTCTCTTTGCGTACTAGTTCCAGTAAAATTCAAATCTAAAACATTTTTTAATTGTTGTGATTGATAGGCTGAAGTTTCTACAAGTCTTGGTTTGACTCTCAGTAACAAGTCAGCTCCTCTACCACAGATGAAGAGAAGAAGGATGTGGGGTAGGTTCTTAATTCCAGTCTCCTAGGTTAACTCTCACTGTTTCTGGACATACTTTTAGAAGTCATACTGTATTGCCTCAGCAGGACCCAGGTGGTCACAGAAGTTAGAAGGAGCCGTCAAAGTTACCAGCTTTTTTTCCATTGCAGCAGGGCAGGATCAGACATATTGCTTATCCAGACTTTTGCATTGCTAGGACTTAGTATTCCTTGGTTATAGGTGGAACAAATATTAGTAGTTTAAAATGTGTAGTGGATTTGGTGGTTCTGGACTTGTGTTACTCCACCCTGAAACTGATGTAAGATGAAGCCTGGGAAGTGCTTGAAGGAAACAGCAAGGCAGGGGCACAGCAAAAGGAAGCTCTCACGGTCTGAGGCTGGGATGTTGTCAGGAAGAATAATTGTTTTGTACTCTTTAATTGCTAGCTTGAATCATGCAGCCCCAGTTGACATGGGTGGGGAGGTGAGAATGCCTTGTGCTGCAGCTGCACTGACTCATGGGGCAGTAGTCACCTGCCTGCTTATTGGTTTTAGCTTGGCCTGTGACTTAGTTGCTGTATGTGGTGATAATTGAAGCAGAATGGGAGTTGATGGCCTTATTGCTTTTCAGTGGAGCAGTGGTAGGACAAACTTTCAAATCTGCAGTAGCCTCTCTAGAGGCACATAGATAAGTGACTTAAAAAGACCTTGTACTTAGTTCTTACAGCTTTCCTGAAGCATGTCTATTTTCTGGCCAGATGATCTATTGCAGAGAAGTTCAAGGAATATGGCATGTTAACTGTAAGGCATTGGTTTTAGTATAGCAGTTGTAGAACATCACCTATATCCTGCAAAAACACGAATGTATTCAAGTAAAACCAGACAAAAGTTAGCCTTTTAGACATGTTATATTCTCAAATTGGTGTATTTTAGTTACCTTAATTGCATATACAGATAGGTTGACTAAAATAGACTTAAGTGCTGAAGCATGGGGATTTTGAGGCTGAATCCGACTCAGAGATTTAGCTAGAACAATTTGCAAGGGGGTCTGCAGAAGGAGGGTACAGGGTTACTTAATTTCAGAGTAAGTTTCCCCTTACTTTTCTTCTTAGAAGCTAACTGTCCTGAAATGTGAGTGGCTTCTGGCTTTTTCACAAACATTTTACTTCTGCATCCACTCGTCATCTTCATAAAGCGGACCACATGAAGCAGGTTTGTAAAGGGGTCTCCATGTCAGTGCATCTCTTTTCAGACAGATGTTTCTACTTGTATGCCTGCTGTTGAGTAGTGACTGTTTTCTTTTTAATTGGGGAGATGCAGATGAGTATTTTGATTTGAAAGCATGTGTGTGGTGTGCACCATTTTGCTGGGTCTTCAGAACACTCACGTAATTGGGAAGGGATGTGTATGCCAAACATTTGGTTAGCAGCATTTATGGTTTCCTTGATTTAATACCCATTTCAACGTATTCTTTAAAGCCTGCTTCTCACTAAAGAAAGAGTTGCCTAACAAACTGTTCCCATGGTATGTCCTACTCTGGAAGTGTTCCCAGCAGTCTTGCCAGGCAATGGGGCACAATGGGGGCTGTGCAGAAGCAATGAAGCCAGCAAAAAGTTTTCTGTCGATTTCAGGTAGATTTGGATTTAATTGCCATTCCCCTACAGATGGCCTGACTGATTCAAGATAAGAAGCTGAAATTAGAGGCTGGGGGGGGGCGGGGAGAGAGAGAGAGAGAAGCGGCCTGGTTTAAAATCTGATTAGGGCCACTGTGCTGCTGCTTTTGATCAATCTGTCAGTGCTCTAGATGAGAAAATAAGGCTGATCAAGTTTATAGGAAGAATCTAAAGCCAGGATAAAATATTGTTATATGACCCTTCCTATTTTTTAGTCAATTAAGACAATTTGGTGGAAAATTTTTGAAATTTCCCTAGTGATGCAGAACTAGGACAGTATTGAACATGCAGGGGAAAAAAGGGATCTTAAAGGTTGACATCTGTCAACAGAAGCTAAATGGAAAATATGTGGGACAGCATTGCGCATAAATGATTGAAAATCCCAGGGGTACAGCAGTGAATGACACAAGTTTGAATCAGTAAGGGCTCATAAACATGTAGCTTCAGCAGTTATCTCAGCTAGGGAAATAATGCAGCCATGAATAGGATTCTACTCAAATGCTCAAGGTTTCATTTGCCTTGAAACTTAAGGCTTTTTATCAGCAACTTCAAATCCAATTAGATTTAATCCTCTGCGGTTTGGAAATTTCACCATTGTCATGCATACATTTTCCAGCTCGGAATTTTACTAGCCCTCAATACATCCATTAATTATCAATAGTTCTTCACATTTTTTCCATGTGGAAATTCTCCTTGAAATAAGATCTGAGTTTGTGTCCACTTGAATTTCAAATTATTCTCTCTAGTTCAGTTGGTAAAGAGTATCTTGGTCAGAATCCATTTGTAGTAAAAGCTTGGTTTGGTCTGGTCACCATTAATTGGAGTCTTTCTGATCAGTGAATTACCTTCTGTTGCTCGTTTTTACACACAGATTTCTTACCATGTATGCCCTCCAGCTTCATGTGACAGCTTTTTTTTTTGTTGGTACAACTTAAGTCTCTGGGTGCTGCTATAAAACTAACATACTCCTTGCTCAGCCAACTAATTAGCATGACTTTGGCAAGCTGCCTGAGGTCTCTGGGTCTGAATTAACTCACCTGTGGTGTAGGGGTAGACTTTAACAACTGGGTGACAGAAAGAAGGAGGAGTTCTAAAAGAAAGGCGTTAGCAGGACAGAAATGCTTTCTTGCTCAAGTCAATGATCTGAAGAGAGCAGTGAGTTGCTAACAGCCAGCTCTTCTCAAAACGGGCTATGCAATCGTTCATTCTTCATCTGCAGAAGGCAAATACTTCAAAGAGTATTTTGCAAATACTCTTTACCAACTGAACTAGAGAGAATAATTTGAAATCTGCAGAAGGCAGAAAATAATGTCTTGACTGAGGTTGTGCTTCCTTACGCTTCTGTGTATATTGAAAACTTATCCCACAGGTCCAACACTGCCAAGTCTTAATCCTTGGGATTGAAGCTCACACCTTCCCCAAGCATTTTTTTGTCATCTCAAGCAGTCAAGGGATAGCTGATAGCAATGAAAAATTACTTGCACAGGATGGGAGGGAATGTCTCGCACCCCAGATGAGCTGCATCTCCGTGGGGAGCAAGGCAGTCAAGGAATGCAGCCTGAGCACGCTGTCCAGCCTTACATCTATCAGAAATGCTCACATGTGCTGCTCGGGATGAAACAGATCAACAGATGGTCCATAATCCACATTCTCTACAAAAACGATCATGTATGTCTCCTGATCCATTAATGAGTGATAATAACATGTTTCTTTTGCTGTTCATAGGACTCTGATTGGGCCTTCTGGCAGGCATGAACAGCCCCCCTCTGCTTTCCCCTCTGCCTCTCTAATGCTGCCTTTATGCAAGGTCAGAAAGGAAAAAGCTGTGGCATGTGCTCTGAGAGCCAATAGGAATCCTTTCCATTGCTCTGTCAAACTTTTGTAAGTTTACATGCCTCTTCTCCCTTCAAGCACTCTCTAGGTCTTGTGGAGCAGGCAGGATCCTTTGCCAGTTATAATGAAGATTATTCAGGTCCGATTTTGCTGTTGGTTGTGCTTCCATGACCCAGCTAGCATCAGCCCCACCACCCAAATCAGATGAGTAGCCCTGTCAGGGAGGTACTGACAAGAGCAGATCTAACGTAACTGTACTATTTTGTCATGAATGTTGCTGCAACAGTGATAGCCTACATGGAAAACCACTGTCCTGCCAGAATTCTGGGTTTTATCCTCCTTACCCCATAAGGGAGGCAGGCATGACTCTGTTTCACCTCAAGAGCAGAGCTCTTAAGGTAAGAGGGATTCTAACAGATGTTGTATGTGCCAGAGTCACAGTCAGGTTTTGACCATGAATGTGTTCAGGAATAAGGATGCAAAACCAGACGGACATGATGAGGAAGGTAAGAGCAAGCAGTCCATATTTTTATTTTTTTTCAAAGTGGGTGGGAGCTTTCCTAAAATGTGGGAGGTTTCAAGAGTGCATGGCCAGTGGTGGGAGAGGCAGAGTTGAGAGGTCTGCAGCCTGCTGCTTCCCACAGTGAGTTGGTACCAAGGCTTATTGCCAGTGTTTGCTTGTTTTCAGTGATGTGTTGAGGAACCGTAGTTTGCATACATTTTGGAAGAGAAGTAAAAACATTTCCATCTGAAGATAAGGACAGCTGGGCAAACTGTCAGATGAGACTGTCAAAAGTTGGGAGTCCGAATGACCTCTGGCTAATCTTAACAGTGCTTCCTATTTAGCCAAGACAAAAATTGGAGGTAGCACCCTCTCCTACTTGGCTTTTTTGTTCCAGTGTGTTACTGAATCATTCCTCATATATATATATATATTGCATGGTGTGGGGTTTTTAATGCCCTTATGTGTACTAATATTTTTAGGGACAATATCTGTGATTCTCAGGTTTACCCTGGAAGTCATCCGCTCTGCCTGCAGGGAAATCTAGCACAAAGAGCATGTATGGGAAGCATAAGTGAGCATGAAAATGGCCACGACACATAACTGAACACAGACAATCATCCAGGGAGGAGTGTCTGGGAGACAACTTAACAGCTAGAGAAGGGGTGGTTGGGTTGTGGCAATATGCGTGCTCCCATGGTTGCTTTTGCCTTACTGGAAGAGGCCAAAAAAGTTTGGAAATGAGGCAGGTTGGTAATACTTTGGCTACCTGGGCAGAGCAGAAAAGATGAAGCCATGGTCATGGTATCCATGAGTTTCAAGAAGGAGGTGGGAACATAAATGAGGGTTGACATTTGAGCTGACAAAAGCTGGAGCCAGCTCAGAAATCACAACCAGAGGTTTTCATCTCTGCCAAGGTGCAAATAGCATCTTCCCACTCCAAACATCCACTTCCAGTAATGTAAAGGAACAGGTTACTCCTACAGTCCCCACCCCTCCTATGTGCTCTCTCCTCCATGACAAAAGTTAGAGGGGGATTTTATTCAGCTGCTTGATAATGCAACAGAGCTTGGATCACTATCAGAATTTTCATCTGGTTTAGTAATATGTTGCTTAATTAAGCTAATACACTGTTCTGCGCTGAAGATACAACTGTCAAGGCATTGCTCAATTAAGTTAGTATCTTGTCCTGTGCCAAGGCTACGGCTGTCGCAGCACAGCCATCATTGCAGCTGGAGGAATGAGCAAGAAAACAGCGGCTGAGAGGCTGAAGCCCTGTGCACACATGCCCATGTCAGTCTGAGTTTGCCCTTGGAGCCAAAGGAAAGCCTCTTCCCAGTCTGGCATGATCTCATGCTGGGCTGTGTTCTAGTGGGAACCCTGTGAATCTTCTCCCACATCCCTGATGGCCGCCGCTGGGGTTAGGGTGGGCTGAGGGGGAAGTAAGCCTTCCTCTCCGGGAACACATCTGGGTTCTCCATTTTGCCTCGGCCTTGGGAGCACTGCTTACTCTTGCTTACCCAAACGGCTTGCACACCTGCCCCAGCAAGTGCAGAGGTTTGCTAACCTGACCATTGGATGTTTTTTAAACCTGATGTTTTATTGCTAGTGCAATGCTTTCCTTCTGCGGTCTTTTGGAACATATCTGTTTACAGTCATACAGGAGCCCCCAAAGCAAGGCATAGCCACTACCCTGTCTCTTTGGCTCTGCAGCACAGGTGAAGAACTGAGCATCAGCAGAGCCAGCAGACACTTAATTTGTGTCTGATCTTCTGCCATCATTCACCTAGCTCATTTGCACGCCCTTGCAAAGTTTATCTGCAACAGTAGGTTAAGCCCATATTCGTTAATACTAGGAAACTGAAAGCAAACATGTTGTGCCTCATTTATTGAAAGCTTTAAAACAAAGATGTCCCAAATGTGATTTCATTTGTAAGTAGACTGATTTTGTTCTGCTTCTGGGTTTGTTTGGGGTTTTTTTTGTTTGGTTGTTTTGTTTTTTTTTTTTAAGGAAGTAAATATTTAAATGTTTTCTGCATCTGAAGTAAAAATTTTATGACCATCATTAGCATGTGTGCAGTTTTCAGTGAACTGGGCCTAAAAATAAGCAGCATTCCTTTCTCTGGGGTAGATTTAGTGGTCACAAGTGTTACCCACTGTTACAACACTTCAGTGGATTTCCTCAGACCTGAGGAAAATAGTACTAAGTCATAAGTTCTAGTTTATACTATTAGAAGTGTACAGATCTAAGCTTGAATTGTTGCCTCCTGAAAACAGTTTTGTTCCTGTCTTCTAATTTATTTTTTTTAATTAATTTGATTCACTTGTGGCAATGGCAAGTTTTAATGGGATTTCTTTTTAATTAAAGCGAGAGCATATGAATCCCAGAGGGTAGATTCTGCTTTTGTTGAAAACTGCCTTCATACAAATAGGATGCTGTTCCATTAACAGTGCTGCAAGAAATAGATTTGAGGATTATCACCAAGGCACGATAATAGCACAGTCCTGCTCTAAAAATGTCTTGAGATTGAGAGAGGCCCTTTTCCATCTTGATGTGCCTTTCATGAGAGAAGATAAAGGCAACTAAATATAGTGAGGACAGAAGCTACAGCTGTTCATGAGGGAAGAAAATAAAGCTAATGATCTTTGTTATCTGGGACAATTTAAGTGCCAGGGTATCCTTTCAGTCCAAAACTAAATGCAAACCTGTACCAAGCCTGAGCCTCTCGTCCTTGTCCCTGGGACTTACATGTCTGTCTGTGTGAAGTTGAGAGTGGGAACTTCAGAAATGAATGCTTAGAAAGCAGGTTTTAAAAGCAAAATACTGTATTGGGGTTTTTTTTTTTCCTCCTACCCCTAAAAATATCATCACTTCATTTTGAAGAGGAAGAAAGGCAGGAGACGGGCGAGCCCTGAGCCAGAGGAACCTGCCCAGCCTCCCTACATGCAAACTCTTGAGTCTGTGACCTGCTCCATGACCCTGGAGACTGACAGAAACACTGGATAAAGCCCTCACCCTAGTTCAGTTAATGACAGATACCTCACCAACTCCACTGGGACCAGAATATCACCTGTTGCATTTCTCTGGGTATTTTGTTGTTCTTACCATGTTGCCTTTCTGGTGCTGTGCACCACTTAGATTGTTCAGCTCCGATTCCGAGAAGAAGGCCTATTCTAAGTTTAAAAAATATTTTTTTTTTATTAGTTAAAAGGGAAAAAAATCAGCTTACATATATTGGAGAAAGCAAGATAAAACCTGTCACAGGAAATCATATTATGTTTTTTTGTTAGGCTCAAAGAAATGTGTTTTGTATTGTGCAAACACAAAACAGTTTGCTCTCTTCCTGCACAGCTTGCCATCTTTTTTCTTTCTTTTTTTATAAAGGTTAGGACTTAGAGAATGCATGTTTTCTGGAACATTTTTATTTTACTATTTAAAGATTAAGTAAGTCTAGAAATACTGATCTCAGATGTCCTTTTTCTCAGGGACTGTGGCAAAACTAAGAAATACAGTGATCTGCAGTCAGACTTTCTTGTATGGCAGCATTCCAAATGATTAGTCTTTGCAAGTCTCAAATAATTTGTAAATTACTTTGATGGTGAAGTGAGTAAAATTAAGTGATGACTCTCTGAATCTCATTGACTTCAGGAGTCTGTCTAGGGAGGAAGCAAGATGACATATACTTCAGTTTTAATTTTTAACAACTAAAATCTGATCCATGAGGCTCTGCAAAGGGAAAAACAAATCTTTTTTTCTGTATCCCACTTTTAATTCAGTAGCAAGAACAAAATTAAAAACTCTATTAATGCCTTTCATGGCTTGGAGAATACTAAATTTGTGATTTTTATTTTTTTTTTTGTCTGTCACTACTATGACTATTCCATGTGCCATTAGTGGTTTTACCAATCTAAAGTCCCTGTACCTCCTTCTTCACCAAAATGCCAGCAGTCCTTAAAAAAACTTAAATGAATACAGATTTGATGGGGGGACAAAATCAGTAATTGCTGAGTCATGCCTCATTTTCCTGCAGTCCTAGCTGCTAACATGTTCTTACTAATCAAGTGACAGAGGCTTTCATTTCGGTGTGTTTAGATATTTGCACAGCAGTGCATATTTTATGATGGAAATCCCTTGTGAGTTACCGGTTTGTTTTTTCGGTTTTTTTTATCAGCCTATTTCTTCTACAGTTAATGGCTTGGTTGGAATTTACAGAAACACACAGATACAGAAGAGACATTGCAGCAGAAAGAGTTTACATTTGGCCAAGCTGGCATGCTGCTGTAATTATGTATTGCTGTAATCAATCCAGCATCATCTACTGCAGAATCTTACCTGAGCAAGAAAAGTCACTGACCACGATGGCTGATCTTTTAATTGCAAGCAGACCATATATGAGCTTGCTGACATTTCTCAGTGCTTGCAGAGTGGAACACAGCACGGTCATTCCCACCCTACCCCCAAACAGTCCCCTGTGCAATGGGACACTCCAAGAAAAGCGGTGCACAGGCTGTGTGTGGCAGGTTTAGAAGAGGTGAGTTTGGCATCTGATACACCTGATAACTAAGCTAGCTATATATGTCTTTCAGCTCCTTCAGCGCAACAGGGGGAGCCTCCTGGGGAAGTTGTGACTGCAAATATGGACTAGGGAAAAATGCTGCAAAGGCAGTGACCACTATCTGAGATGAAAGCAAACCTAGAACTTTTAATGAATAATTCAAAATTAATGTGGCATGCACAGAGTATTTTTAACCCTCTTTGCATTCTTTTAGTGAAATACTAGTTTGTCTTGTTGCAAGTGTCCCTCAAACAGAAAAACATCACACCATGCTCCTGATTCAAGGATACAGGAACTCAGGGCAACTTGTCATATAGGGCAGATGGTGAACATGCACTGGATGTTTTTGTTGTGTTTATGGAGCAGAATTGAGAAGCAAAATATTATCATAATGTTAGGCAATGAGATAGCCCTCCCAGGTAATTCGTGCTCATTACCTCTGTCTTATTCAATCCATGGAGAAAGCTTTGTTAAAATAACAGTATTATGCACCATTTAGAGGTGGGAATTGCTGTTGGGGACTTTCAGGACAAATCCTGTCATGTACATTTTGTATTGTTCTTTGGAATAGGAGACCCAGAGTTACTGCACATAACCAAGATCTCCAAATTTACTTAAAGATACAGCCAGAAGGGTTCTTGAAATACATTTGAGAACAAAAATAGGTCAAGACAAAATGTTTTGCCTTTGGGTTTTCCACTAATCATTTGGTTGCATATGTTTAATATTATAAACTTGATTTTATTCCATAGTATTACCTTTACAGCTTCTGGGTCATGTTCTGTTTTTGCATACAGCATTCTCAGCTGTTATCAGCATACTTGAGAGCTGCACATTTTGGTTTTGGGGAGCTAAACTTGGCCATACAGAGACCACTGACAACTACATGCTGTTGATTTCTTGGTGTTCATGAAGTAGTCCTGATGCACATGAAGATTTTCCTCTTAATTTAAGGCATACTAAAAGCATATGCCTTGCAGAAGATTTTATTTCTGGTTAGGAACAAACAGGGTATTTTTAAATAGAACAGAATAACTTGTCATTGAGCTGACCTTAAAGATAAATAAACTTCCTGTACTTTGTTGTAGCAGGTAAGTTCAGAGTTTTCATATGGAACGTATTTTCTTACTTTTTCTCTGTATGCCTCCAGGATTTATGGCCTGGTTATTACACTAGATTTACACCTGGAAATTGTAAAGTCCACTAAATTTTTCAGTGTTCTCTTACATCGCTTAAAAAACGCAGCAATGGAAATGTCTCCTTAGGCAGGACTTAATTGCCTGTGGGGTTGGGTTGCTTTATTTATTGGGGTTTTTTTAGAAGGGTTTTATAAGTCTGTCAAAGCAAACTGCTGGATTTGTGCAAGAATGTTAATGGATCTTTTGCCTTTGAGTTGTTTTCAACAAATACGATACCTGCTCCTGGCAGACCAAGAGCAGTGCTTTCCTGGTGCCTGCTTCCAGGGGTGTGGAGCCGTTTTTAAAGGGCTCTTAAATATCATATGAGTTCAGGGTTGACTAAATGCCATCAACAGTTAGAGCAGTTGGTAGTATCATCTACTTAACCTACAGTTGACCCTTTCTGCAAAAGATGGGGTTCGTGGCAGATAAAGTGGATTGAATAGGGAGAGCTTGACCGTTTCAGTTTCACCGGGGGAATGGTCAAGACTGGCCCCCAAGCACTGGTGGTTCAAGCAAGAGTGGGGTGCGATGCCTCCTTTGGAGGCACTCATGGCATTGTACAGCCAGCGTTTCCCCTTTAGATGGGTGAATGACAGCCTGAACCCTGCCATCTAGGGGGATCATAGACTCCCTGTCACATATCTCAAAGCACGGCAGTCATAAAACATAATGCAGACCTCTCACCTTCTGTTCTGTGTGCACGTGTGCCACTTCAGCCTTTTGGAGTTAGGTGACAGGGGATGCTTATGCGGTCTTTCACATGCCCAGATACATCCAAAATATGACAGGTAAGAATAGAATGAGGAGAGGTGAGACAAGTTAATTAAGATAAGTAGCTTACTGTTGATTGCAAGAATATATATCCCGCCACATAACTGCAAGTCTATCTATCACATCACCAAAACTTAGATGTCCTTTGTTGTAAGAGTAAATATGCATTTCCTCTGTGTGCCAGAGTGCACATTATGTGATGCATACTCTTCTGGGCTTGTAAGTGAAGAGGGTGCAGGCCAGCTGAGGCTAACGGTTGTATTTTGCATGTTTGTGTGGTGTGTAGGTACTTACAGCTACTTCCCAGACAGAACATCAGTAAAAAAGGTGTAACCACCGCACCATAGTGCTTACCAGCACTAAAGGTTCACACAGAACAGGCAGAAACTTCAGTGAAATGTGTCTTTATTCCAAATGGTCATTGCAGAAGTGGGTTTTTGTTGCTCATCGATTTGGTGGAATGAGGGACTGTTATGGCAGGAATCACTGTAAATTTCCAGGAGCTTTTGAAGTGAACAGTGTTTTGGTGATTGTACGTCACTGGGTGATTGTTCATGTGTGAGAGGCAGCATAAAGTAAGTTAGAGTGATACAGGGTCTAGGGAAGAGAAAAGCAACTACCAGGACTAAGATTCATGGAAAGATAATACCATAAGCAGTGCAAGAGACACCAAGGTACAGTTGGAGATCTCTGTCAAGCAAATTTGGTTTTCTGAAATACACCTAATGGGCTGGTGAGAAAAGTGCTCTTTGTGGATGGGAGTGGTACGAAGATGTAGGGAATGGTGGTGTGCTGGAGAGCTATGGGAAGATGCCAGCTTGCTAGCAGTGCTTCATACAACAAGAAGTTTCCTGAATTTGGGTAACACCAGAGTTAAACATAATTTTGCCATATTCAGAGTATTGTGTTCAGTGAGGCTTATCTTCCTGTGTCTTGTGAAGATCAAACAAGCATAACTGCTGCTGATCAGACACTGAAATATCAGAAACTTTAAAAATACTTTCAATTACTGTCAGTGGACTCAAGCAAGGCAGAGGCAGAAGGTTGTCTGGATGGCTTGATGCAATCTTTTGGTCCTCTGGAATCTCTTACATGAGTATCTATAGCTTTCTTGTCATTGTCCATATATATTTTTTATTATTCTTATTATTTTAAATTTTTTATTATAGTGGATCTGACTCTAGAAGAAGATAAGTGACAGTACAAAAAAAAATAATCCTGCTGAGTTATCAAACCAAATTATCAGGCTTTTAATTCATACAGGATGGTGTTCTCCAGGGAGCTTTAAGGCAAGGCAGCCGGATCACAACCAACCTTTCATTTCAGTCTTTGTTCTCAGCACAGAGCCCACATTTTTGCTTTCAAGATTGTGGTTCATTTACAGATATACAAAAGATTGCATAGAAAATCAGCAAGCAAATGCTTCTGTTATCTCGCTATCTTAGAGGAAGGAGATATTCATAAGCATCTATGTATCAGCAAGTACAAGTTGGAGCTGAGCTCTGTACTTCCTCCTGGTCAGGAGTTGTGTATGTGCCCATTGTTATGCAAGATCTAAAAGTGTATTAAAAGATACTTCACCTCCTTCCAGGTAAGGGATTTTAATATGTGTGCCGGAAGAAGTACGAAATAATTTACAAAAGCTACTTACATACCAGCACCAAAGCATGGAAGTTTCAGAGCCTCCTTGATTACTTGTGCCTTGTTGAAAGGACTTTCAAAACAAGAGAGATATTTTGAGGAATATAGATCAGTTTGTCCTTGTGGATGTTATTCTGAGACACAAATACTTAGACCATTCCTGTCTTCCACCCCATTCACTGGGAGGTGGTGCTGTGCTTCAGTCATGCACTTTTGCTTCCCTTACAGTTCCAAGTAGTGTTTACTTTGAAGCAGACACACCATTATCAAGTGTACAGTCTAAGGCAGAGTGAGATTGCAAAATGAGCAAGGAGGAAAATAAGGATATTGGGGGGGAAAAAGTCCGTTAGCTGTATCATACCACTTTCAGCTTCAGGAACAGTGGATGAAAACACCTGGCCAGGCAGGAAGGACCAGCAGTGCACTTCAAGAACAGGCAGATTTCTCCTGTCTTTCTTGGACTTTACTTACTTGCTTCTCCTGAGGTAGTGCTGGTAAGATAGGTATTGGAGGTGGGGCAGAGAATATGAGATTAAGTTTTCTTGGACCTAAGTATTATATTGATACCACCCAAAAGGAGAGAGAAAAAAATAACAAATGAAAAAGGAAAATGCTTTCCTAGAACAACTGATGAGTTTGTGAGAAACAGTGAACCTTGCCATTTAGGCTTCATAATTCAACTGATTCGAGATCCTAACCATGTCTGGGAATATAAATGTTTCTGCAGAATTACTTCATTTTAGTCATACTGTTCTGTGTGTTCAAAGCAATAACAGTCTCAAGAAGACCCATCCTTTTCCTGGATTATTTTTTGCCCTGTGTCCATGAATTAGTTTAATATAAACAAAGTCACAATTCAGATTATGCAGTTACTCTTTTAAGTAAGAACTTTTGTCTCATACATTACTTCACGTAATTTTTCAAAATACCCTTCTCTTTTCATACCAATTACCCCCATGAATATATACTTTTTAAAAACAGCACGTTTTTTCCTTAAAGGCACACAACAACATCCTTTTTAACTAATATAACTATAATATACGCATATTAAGCTTTTAATGGAGCTTAAGGAATCATAGAAGATGCCAAAGGTGAAATGCAACATGAGATCAGTGAACAGTAGAGCAGTTATCACTAAGATCAACCCTTGTGAGTCGAAAAATACTTACTTTGTAATTAACCTATAAAAATGTTGTAATACACTTTAAAAATGCTTTCTTAGTTTCTTTTGACCGTTGAGGCAGTCACAGCCTGTAGATTGAGGGAAGGGCTGTTTTGCACTGCGCACTGCACAGCCATTGTGGGGAATTCAGTGCACACAACTGTGTTTAGCATAAGGAGGTGATGTGGGGAAGGACAAAGCCATGGGTGCATGCTGTTATCTAACACAGATGGCCTTTCCTCCTGTCCTTTTGCAAGGTTCACAAACCAGTATCCTCCAGGACTTGACCTCTGACAAGAGGCAGGCAAGGGGAAGTAGGGTTGCTGCTTGGATCCCCTCTAGTTCTTCTGGTAGATCTTCAGAAAGGGCTTTTAGGATTTTGCTTTAAGTGTTCCTTTCATATGGAAATAACATGGGGTGGATCTGCCTCAGAAGTGCAATGGGTACTGTGGAATTCGTAGTGCCTTTGTCTGTTTCTCCGGTGTGAAACAGGGTGTGGGTTTAGCAAAGGTGCTTAACATATCAGCCAGGCCTTTGCTTCGCTCCCACTGAAGTCAGGTGAAGTTCTGCACCCAATTTTGATAAGACAAACTGTGATTAATGGATTAGGCAAAATTGGCCAGTGTTGCTGCTTTTGAAAATAATTACTCCCATATTACTTCTAAGATGCACCAGACAGCATCTCTTTATCTCTGACAGAGACCTCTGCCTAAGCAGTAAGAAAAAGCTGGTGAAATCAGAGGGATTAACATTCCTGGTAGGGAGAGCAGCAAAGAATGAGAAAAATGGGGTGGATTGACAGGTTCTCAGTGAGCTTGGCTGGGAGTCCTGGGACGCAGCATTTCTTGTTTCTTTCTCAGACAGGTCTCTGTCACACCAGATGCACCCAGCCATTCCAGCTTAAGTTGGGACAAATCTCTGTGCTTGCTCACAATTTAGCTTGCCTGACAAGGGGAATAACACCTCCAGCTGCTGTCTATAAACACAGGACAGAGTCCTGCACCTTCATGCAGTGCAAATAACCAGTCTTCCCTTTGCATGAACGTTTCTTTGATAATTGTCTTTTGGAGTGAAAGAGAATGGCTTTCCTTTTGACTCAGCAGACAGACCTGGTTGTGCTCAACATGGGGTGATAGTACTCATTATCAAGCGTGATGAAGTGCTTTCCAAGTCCTTGATCCTGATAAGCCAGTTGTGAAAAGGTAACAATGGTGTGAAAAATAGAGTGCCAGGAGGAGCTGGAAGACTTACTTTATGTGGCAGGTAGGTTACAATTTCAAGTATTTACAGCCTCTCCTAAGCAGGTGGCTGAACTGCTTGTAAAGTGTTGCAGGAGTCCCTGCCCTTTGTAGCATGATGCCCCAAGGCCATCCTTAACCACAGAGCAGCTGTGTGAGAGTACTATTATTTGTGTGCAGCTGAGTAGCCATCATGAAGAAGAGGATATAAGCAAAACACGTTCCCACCCCAGCTCTTTGCAATGCGTGCACCTTCTTAAAGGCTTTGCCTTTCTCTTCTGAGTGCCTGCTCTGCCTCTGAACAGCACATCCCCCTTATTCCAGTGACTTGGGCAGTGCCCAGTCTGCCTACAGCACGGATGTGCTCCGCATTTGCATCAGCTCAGTTAAATCATCCCTGAGTCCTTTCCAGCACTGGGAACAGAATACCCCAAAATGGTGGCCTTGCTGAAAGTGGTGTTTGCTGGGTGACGACCAATGCTTTTTAATGAGAGGAAAGGATGCCAAGCAGTTCCACCTGCACAGTAACACAATGTATAATCTAGTTATGCTAATAATCTAGTCTGGTACTTCAGGGGGAAAGGTTTGTTGTAAGCAAGGGGTGGGGGCTTTTCCCACTAACATGTATGAAGGGCAGACACAATAGGTTACTCTTCATTAATACCTTCAGAGTAAGCACTTGTGCTAATCTGTTTTCCGTTTCTTTTCCTGCTGACCATAAACAGTTATCTCCTCAGCACAAGCAATTACCAGGGAAAACTGCAGTGGGACTGTCAGAAAAATATATAAAAACTACAAATACATAAGGCTTAGCCAAGAGACACAAAGTGAAATATGTTCCCTGCTTTTCCATTTGGTTTTAGCTTGATTGTGCAATGGCAAATGGTTCTCTCCAGCTATCTGGAATTCTTTAATAGCTTGGTGAAGACTACATATACTGACAAAACTGGATGTTATGAATGCTGTCTTTTGATTAGTTATCTTTCTCCCTTTTTGCCTGCTTGTACACCTCCACAGTCTTAGCATCAGCTTTCATCTCTGAAGGGAAGTTGCTGTGTCTGTTCCCATCTGGCTCTTCCACACCAGTGATGCTTGGCTCAGTTTCAGTGACCTCTGTCACCGAAATCAGAAAAAAGCAAGCTCCTTAACACTAATGTAGCATTAAGAAGCAAGCGTTCTTATTGCAGCACTGGATGTACGGTGGATTGCTCCATTTAATGTGCATGGCTTCCTTCTTTCAGGTAGCTCCTTTTATGCAGTACATGTATATATATTGAACAGATTTCCCAGAAAATACATACGTATCCACAAGATTACCCAAAACTAATTTTAATGTTTGCCCTCGCCCTCACACATGCCCAATTGTCCAGAGCAGGGTGTCTTCGGTGGTCTCAAGGGTCTCCAAATTCACCAACTCCTCTATTCAGTTGGCCAGAGTTCTCCTTTGTAGTGCCCATATATGTCTTAAACCAGGTGATCTTGGTCTCTTTCTTGGCTTGGAATTGCTGGCCTCAGGCCAGTTTTCCTTCATCATCCAGGGCTACCTCTTTGATAGAACCTCAACTTACTGCTTACGTGTATACAAAGATTAGTTTCAAACAAACAAGGTACCTTAACACTAACGGTTCAAACCTAGGATACGTGACTACTTCTAAATTCTTCAGATTAAACCTTAACCTTTCTGTAATACTTCCGTCTGCCTCCACCCATTAATCAGGACCTCCAGAGGAATGCAGGGAAAGGTGTCACCAGAACATCCACAGCATCCCAGACCCTTGAAATTGTTCTGTGGAGTAAGGTATAAACCTAAGAGAAAGCTCTTGAGCCATTCTTGCAGCCTTCCTTCCCAGGAAGATTTCTATGCTTAATCTACTAGAAATAAGGAAGTAAGCCAGGTTCAATGACAGCCATGGAGAAGTGCTCCAAGAGAAATTAGAGCGGCTGCGTTTCACGTGCCTCCATTTCTGGCTTTTTCTCACCAGTACCAGTTAAAGGGAGACACCTTACTGCTTGACTGTAATAGAAAAGTGTTTCAATTAACTGCATGAAGAAGCTTGGACTGACCTTGACTTTCCTTTGCCACGCTTAATACAAAAGATGCAGGAGTAAAAGCACTATTAAAACCAAGTCACAACTGTTTAAAGAGTAAATACAGATGGAAAAGAGAAACATGAAAACTGTTCAAGCATAATCTCTGAGGCTTTTAGGGTACATAAAATGGGGTTGAACAGTCTTTCAGGAAGGGTCTTGTTTCCTAATTTAGGGGAGAAATGTTGGAGCAATATTAAAATCTGGAACAGCATCTCAGAAAGGGAAGATGATAGCAGTAAGGTAATTTTACTGTCTGTAAAGATGCAGGTGGTTCCTTGCTCTCACTGTCTAGTTCACAGGCTGGCATTGTTAACTTGTGCTATGCATTGCAGCTCACTTCTATGGATCTGCTTCCACCAGAGATTTGTAAGGAACAAAAAGTTTGCATTTCTCCTAGGCCATATGCATCATCATAATAAGACGTGCTTCATGAAGAATACCTTGCTGGAAAGCAGTGTAGGGGTACCAGGGAGGGAAGCCTGTGACCCTGAGGCAGGGAATAACAATGGGTGGGCAGGAGAAGTGGTGAAAATGTTGCTGTGCTTTCAGGATAGCCTTTGTGTGGGCTTGCACCTCAACACTGGGCTGCCCATGCTTTCTTCCCACCCAGCACTCTGGAACAGTGCCCATGGAGCATGGGGGGTGTGGGGGCGGGGCGTGGTGGGGGGTTGCTGTGAGGAGGATTCTTCAGATGATCTCTGTCGAGGGAGAGGCTTTCTGCCCTGTTTCAGCTTGCAAGGGCTGGCTCAGGCACTATCTGGGTGTCAGAGTCTGGTGTGCAGGCTTTACAATAAATACAAACCCGTGCATACCTCCACAAAGCCCATTTAAATAAGTAATGCAGCAGTGGAGCTCCTGAAGCTGGGTCTTTCCCAGTGAGTGGACCCGAAAGCACAGGAGCCTGATTTCATACAAGAAATTCCTAGGTGGAGTTACATGCTGAGAAACTTGTTCAGGCTGAAACGTCTATCTTGTTTTGATGGTATTTTTTTGGTGGTGCTCCTTAGAAACCAAATGGCTGCTTCCTTTCTGGCTCAACAAGGCACTCTTAAACAATACTAATCAAGCAATGTCAGGGTTTCCTTTTAAATGTTGCTTCTGACTCTTCAAGAGGTTGGCTGCTGTTTGCAGCCAGCACCTTGTCTCCCTACATCCAAAGCTGCTACAGTTAGTGAAAGCATCCATTTCCATGCATCTTTGCCTCTCACCTGTCCTTTGCTTTTGTTTGCAGACTATGCAGGGTAGAGAGATAGTGTTTATGTTTTGCTTTCCTTGCCAACAGCAGTAGTATTAGGAGCACACAGCGTGCCTCTGCATGAGGGCAGGAGTGTCTGAACTAGGAATGTGTGGGCCACTGCAAAATTGCAGTGCTGCATTTAAGATGAAGGAAGTGAAATCGGTGAATTGACCTTTTTCTTGTTTGAAAACCAGATCACATATACCTCATACTTACCTTATACTTTAGCCATGCTTTATGATTATTGTATTAGCTACCAGATTTTAAAATACATGTGTTTGGTTTTGAATGAGGGCATACCGCTAGCTGCATGATTAGGTGCACGAATCTTGACTTTCATGAATTGGTTTGTAGCAGTTATTCAGTGTTGCACTTCAGAAGATACCTTGAAGTGAAATGTAGCTGTTTTCTAAGGACAAGACTTATCTCTCCACTTAACAGCAGCACCACCCAGTTCTGGGAAGTTTAGATCCCTGCTGAATGTTGGTGGTTGTCTGTGAAAGGTAAGATCAGTCTATCTGAATTGCTCTAATATAGCAGATCTTCATCTTTTTACGTTATGCCCATAACTCTGAATGGCAGCTGCAAGCAATGATAAAAAAGGCCTGCAAACAACACCTTACCTCAGCCCAAAACTGTTGCATGCACAGAAGCAACCTCTTGAACTGAATCTGGGATTTCAGACTAATCTATCAACATCATTCTTCACATGTACTCAAATGACAGTGTTTCAGCCATAACACTCATCTGTGGAAGGCACAGCTGCTCTCGGTATCTGGAGGCAAAGCAGCCTTTGTGGCTGTGTAATGACTAGCCATTCCTAGTACCCATACAGCACACCCAGCCAGCTAGATGGAGAAGCTGGTGCAATAACCATATGGCCACCATGTAAATACTGGTAGCAAATATTTTGTCGTAATGCATTGCGGCTACTCAGTGTGGGCAAAAAAGCAGCATGCAACTAATAATGCTGCAAAGGCATCATGGCATGGCATTAGTCAGGGAATTAGTCCCACTGCAGGGTCTCCAGGCAGTTGCTAATGCCTGGAGTGCTTTCATCCTTGAAAATGCTCCGTATCTTAAGTGACACTCTTGTGGAATAGTGGCCTTTATCCATCTTGGCAGGGACAAGGTAAAATGTTGCGCAAGCAACATGAAATTATTGGTAACAATAAGTGCATACTGCCACACCAGAGACCCACCATGTGCCCACACGGCCATAGTACATTTCTTTGTGCACCACTATAGATACATACATGTTTGTGTCTGTGTGTGAGTATACACAGACATCTATAAGTTACTGGGTGTGTGCTCCCACACAGCCTTTTGCCTCCTCTTTCCCCCTGCAAAGGTTAGTTTCTGTAATTGTGCCCTACAGCAGCGACATCTGGCATTAAGAGAAACCTCTGACATGGCCTCCATCTGCTCTGGGCAGACACTCATTAAGCTCAATTAATGCCATAAAGGGAAACCTTCAGTTGCCATAAAGAAAACTCAGATTGTGCTGCATGTTGGAAATGCTGTGCTTAAATAGCAGCTGCTGTCTCACAGCCTCAGTCAGAGGATGGGAGCAGGAGGTATATGAACAATTGTCCGCAATTATGGTCAGAGATGGTCTTTTAGTAGAAAGCCTTCAGTGTCAGAATTTCTTTAGGGGTTCAAGAGGCAGTGCATTAACTTTTCATAGCTTATATATAAATGGTGCTTCATTATAACTAATTAATGGGCAGAAAATGAGGGGATTTATACAAATCCTGTTACAAAATTTCTCCCTTTTTAAAGGATTGGGCTAAAACACAGAAGAAAAGAACCATTGTACTGGAGAACGAGGAAAAGAGTGTGCCCTAAGGCAGTTGAGTGCTTTGCACATGTTGGGAGGCTCTTGTAGCTGTTGAGGTTTAAAATAGGATGAGACTTTCTGTATTGATAGAAAATTGAGAAGTAAAGAGGGTGGGGTAGGGCAATGCTGAGCATTCATCAAAACTACATAAAATGCCTGACACACCTGGAGAGACGTTTTGCCAGAGTTCCATAAATGGAACAGTTATTAATTGAAATGGTGGGAGAAATTGACACAGCTGGATTTTTATTGATGTGTCCAGCTGATTTTTACCCCTGTGAAAACCAACCTGCCAAGGCAATTGTGTTGTCGTATCTCTTCTTCTTGAGACACATTTCTACACACAGCCTTGTTATGGGTGAATTCATGGACCCTTGTTCCTTACCCACCAGTGGTTCTGCAGCACCTGAGGATATCTGAAGATACAGCACCTGAATACATCCTTTGGAGTCAGAAATTCTCTTCCAAAGACCTGAGTAGGGCACAGGCCATTAGCTATAGCAGCTTACTGCAGGAAGGACAGGATCTAGGCAACAAAATACACAGTTTTGCAATAAAATGAAAGATTGAAACAAGGTAGGTAGAAGGCATGAAGGAATTAGGAGGGATGAGGCTAACACACTGCACGTTTCTAAGATTCTGGATTGAGTGGAGCTGGTCCCCGCTCCCCATATTTACCCAAATTATGTTTAGAGATTTATTTACTTTTTATTGTACTTTTTGCATATGGATGCAAAATCTACCTGCTCCAGGGAAAACCAAATTAGTTTCAGGCTCATGTTTCACACTGCCAGCATTTTCTCCAATGAGTTGTGTGATCTAACACTTTATTTGGCACAAATATGTGTGGTGTTATTCCTGTCCCCTAGGAAAAAAGAGAAAATGTAACATAGAAGCCGTAATACACCATACCATACAGCTGGTGATCTTCACACAACCAGTGAACAGGAATGACTTAATGTGGCCGGGGCTGCTTAAGACCTTCCAGTTGGGACTGCATCTTTCCCTTTTCCGTCTTTGCATTCCTGGAGCTCTTATAGTGAAAAAATAAATGCACGTGAGACCCAGATGTAGGTTTTACGAGGAATTGTAGGAGGGAGGGGGAGACTGAGCGAGCATACGAAGTTTTCCTCATACCCAGCTTCGCAGCCCCAGCAAAAAGCATGACAACATGCATTGTTCTGCAAGCACCGAGACCCGTGTCACCATGCATGAATAACTTCTCTTAAACCTTCAGAAGGCCAGTGTGGATTACTCTGCTTCACAGCCCTGAAATCAACATGGCAAACAGCCTTTGAATGCCTGCAGACAGCGTCAGCGCTGCTCACCCACGCATGATGCTGTGCCAGCAGTGCCCACGCTGTGCTCGGCCATGCAGAGGAGGTGGTGGCAGAGGGGCTGGAGCACAGCGGGGAGTGGAGTGCCAGGATGGTTGGGGCTAGTAGCAGGGCAGGAGTGGCAGGGGTGCTGCTGGTAGCAGAGTGGGGTGTGGTGCTGGATCCAGGGAGGCTTGGATCTGCATTTACTCTGCAATAAAACTTGGCAGGACAGTGCCTGGTTGTCTGAGAGGTGATTGATTTTGTGGCTGTGGTGCTACAGACTGCTCCGACACAAAGTGTTAGAAAGAGCGCAGTGTGAAGGGAAAAGGGATTTTCTCCCTGAGTTCCCCACTAGGTTGTTGAAACTTTCTCCTGTGTAAACAAACCAGTTGTGTGAGCATCCTCAGTTTCATTTTTCTCTTCTGATGCCATTTCATGCAAAGGAAATGAGCTGCAAGTGTTTAGCCTGGCACTGTAACTTTGGTAATCGTATCCAGGGCATAGAGTAGCATGGGCTGGTGCTTAATCATTCACTCATTAGCTCAGTGTCGGTTGAGCTTGGAAGACAAATAGAGGGTAAGAAATTGTGTCAGCTCGTCTGAGAGGAGCAGGTATAAGCTGGTTCAGGAAGGATGACACATTTTCTGGGCTTCTTCGTGTGCTAGCTCATTGCCTCTCCAGCACAGCTGTTGCTGCTGCTACCAGTTTTGGAGAAAACATCAGTATTTGAAGTGCCCATCTGCTTGCAGGTTTTGTCATATTTTACTTAGTGTAATCCTGTCAGATGAGAGTAGCCCAACTGTGAGCATCTCCTGCACTATCATCTGACTGCCAGCAGCTCCTGTGTCATGCACTCTTTTTGTTGTTACACTTTTTGTATAAATACTTCCCTTATGTACCCAGGGAGTCTTTGGAGGGCTGTCTTTGCTTATGTGGCAATACAAAGAGGATTTCTCCCCTCTCCAGCAATGATTACTTACCAATCAGGCCATTTCCAAAAGGGGTGGGGGACACATGAACAGTGTTGTAGACACTGCTGGGAAGACCATACCTGGAACACCGTATGCATTTCTAGCCACTCATGCTCAAAAAACACGACTTGACATTGCAGTGGATGCAAGTGCAGGAGTCTGCATAGACAGCAAGGAGATGAAAGCCTGACATGCAATTTGAGATTAAAGGAGCTTTACTTGTTTAGTCTAGGAAAATGCAGACCAGGATATATCAGAAGTTTATATATGCATCAGGGAAGGAAGCATTAAGGGCAGTAGGTTACTACACCAAATGGTCTGTACTGGAAAAAGAACAAACAGCGATGACCTAGCCGTTAGTAGACGTAGACTAGAAACTAGAAGCCAGCCCCTAGGTGTTAGAGCAACACTCCCATGGCAACAGTGGTGACAAATTTTCTTAGCTGTTTTAAAGACAAAGCTTGACTTAAGTTCATGAAGAGGATAGGCTGACATGCTTTCCTGCTGTAACAGATGATGGGACTGGATGACGCAGGAGATCTTGTTTGCTCCTTGTATCAGTCTATTCACAACATGGCTTTATTAAAGTCCCTGCAGCACTTTTGCAGTGGAGCCTGAGATACCTCCAATGGACAACATGTTCATGGATTTGAAGTGTACACAAACAGTATTTCAAACTATGAGCTGAACAAGTTTCATGGGATTGGGAGGGAGATGTCTAGCAGTGGCTTGGTAACTGACCACCCAAGGTAAACATGGTGCTTAGAAAACTGCAGTGCCAGTTTATGCTGGGTGATGTTTGTGCTTTTTCAGTTGGAAGCTGAATTCAGCCAGACATGAATCACCCTTTTTTTTCCTTTTTTCTGGGAATACTTTTCAGCCATATCACCAGACAAGACAACCGAAACCAGCACGGTTAAGAAGGAGGTGAGCAGGGATTACAGCAACTCTTCTAGGACTGGCTTGCACTGCTGTGTGACTGTGGCCACTTGCTCTTGCGTCAGTTATCAAACCACAGTGCCAGCACCATTGTAAGTGCTGTTGGGCTAATGAAAAGGCTGTTTTTCCATGGTGATGCTACACATGATCCTGACTGCAGTTATGTAAGTGCTTGTGATATTTTCTGCCAAACCACAAGAGGCTGCACTTTCATGATTAGTGCATAATCTCTAAGGTAGACAGCCCGGGGACAAGTTTGACATATTACCTACAGAAGGACACCCTAGAAAACCTGAGAAGGAGAATTCTTAGGCAGTCACTCAGTATCTTCCAGGACAGCCAGTTTACATCCATTGCACGCTACCTTCTGATGTGTATGTGTTCCTCTTTTTCTTTTTATATTGGGTGTCTCAGAGATGCTGAGTTAGGAAGATACAGATAGATAGATAGATATAAATTCCTGGTTACAGTGAAGAATTTAAGTTTCCTCTGCTAATTGTTTCAGGATTTTTGTCATCTTTCCCACTTGTAAAAGTGTTTGGCTTTTGGTCTTTCAGAGGTTAAAAGGTGGCCAAGCAGCAGTTGGATCTGATTTGAAAAGAATATGAGTGAGAATTCAGGATTTCCTGCTTAGGGAGAGCCATGTGAGTACCGGTGAATGAACACAGTCCGAAGCTCATTGCACTCTACATTTAGATACCCATTTAGTTCCATGTGTTTTGAGCCATGCCTTGAAAGCATGGGTTGCTGAGATCCCAGAGCTAGTCTGTGGCTTCCAAAATGTCTTCCTGCATTTTTGGTGGCAGGATTTGTTTGAAACATGCTAGTAATCTTTTACAGATCTTCTACCAAGCCAAGTCATTTTCTGTATGATGTGAAAATAATTCATGCTGCTGTATCATCACTAGTTGTATGCAGTACACTGATGTATTCAAGAGAAGTTTTGCATCCAGTGGGTGATAACATCTTAGTCTTCATGATTTCATGCATTCCTGGTGAAAAATGTAGTTAAGAGCCACACTTATGTAAAGCTGTGTTGCAGAGCATTTGGACTGCCTTTTTCTTACACCTTTTCTTACTGTTTTTCCTTTCAAACAGAAGGTAGAAAATTGTGCTCCTCATGTATCTGCCATTTAAGTGAATTATTCTTTCCAGATAATGTTAGTCCTGTCCGTAGTCACCTAGTTAGCCTTTTCCCCTACCACCACCTTTCTTTTTCAGAATAAAGTTTTTTTTTCTCCTGATGGGATAAGCTTTTCTAAGTATTGAGGAAATTATTTGGTACTGAGCAACTGCTTGTCTCTTGAAATACTCCTTACAGTATTACTTCTTGGAGCACCAAGCATCAGCTGATGTATCACTACACACTGTGTTCTCCCAGAGATGGCACTTTTTTGTTAGGATAGACATTTAATAATAGCAGTGTTGCATCCACAGAGGTTTACCAGGCAACAAGGGTGACAGGTTTTGTAGAAGGAAGCAATATCTTTTACTAGACTGACCAAAACAAGTAAGAAAAAAGACCAATGTTTTGGGCTCAGCATGCAATCATCAGCTCATGTGCATGATAACTTGACTTTCTTGCATGAAGTAAGAGGATGTTTTCCAGATTTGCGTGCTCCAAGGCTTCCCATCCAGGCCCCAGATAAAACTCTGCTGTTTTTTCCAAGCTTTTCCATGTATGTATGGAAATAAGTTTGGCCTTTGGGATACGTGATTGGAAAAGAGAGGCTCCTCATATTGCTGACATTGCATATCTTTGGTGAACTGTCTGAGATCTTGCATAAATTGTCTGGTGGTAGAGATAACTCCAAATGTGATCTATTGTGTCATCTATAAAATGGGGATAATAAAATTATGTGCAACAGAAGAGAAGAGGTAAGATGAACAAAGTGATAAATTTAAACCAAGAGATTTAGAGACTGGCCACTTTAAAATTTCTAGCTCGCTTGTTTCCATCCAGGAGGTAGGAATGGAAAACCAAGTCTGGTTCCTGTAGGAGGACTATTCCCCTAGGGAGGGAGGAGCAGTACAGCAGAACCATAATAAAAGTAGTAAAAATAATAATAAATAAGCTACAAATACTAGAAGTAGCTGTCTTCTAGTATTTGTACTAGAGGAGCTCACCAGGCTGAATTCTCAGGCTTTCTTATTCAGTCCTGCAGTTCTTGTTATTGCAATATTTTGCACATAAAGTTCAGTAATTACAGATTGAGACTAGGCAGGATTAGAATCCTGAGTACTTTTGCCTAAATTTCAGACCATCAAACCATATATTTTGCTGTTGCCAAACCTTGCAATTACTTGAAGTCTTTGAGTGCTCATTTCCAGGACTGACAGAGCCTCTGGCTCCTATATAGTAGTGTCCTATGCCAGCCAGGCTACATTCTGTACAACAGGTAAGAATCCAGTTTTCTACCTTTTGTAAGGGAAAGACAGAGCACAGTGATGCATTCTCACACCAGTTTTGTGTTTGCACATTGCATACAGCATGGTCAAAACCAAACGCATTCCAGGAAATTGCAAATATCTTTTGTGTCAAATGTCAGATATCAGAAGTGGTAAGCAGAGGAAGCGGGGCTGAGGTCTTCCTCACACTCCTGGGACTGTATCTGCAATACATTCTGCTGCATGAGATGTGGCATTTCAGTGGAGCACTAGGAGTCCAAAAAAATGGAGGGAACCATTTTAATGGGGAGTAGAATTAAAATTGAAAACCTTGGGTTCTTTGAATACGAAGTAAAAAAAAAACCAACAACAAAAAAAGATACTGTGGGTACTTATCTTACATGCTGAAAAGATTATATTTTTCTGCATTCTTCTAAGAAGGAAATAAATGATTATCAAATGTCCTCATAAACATACTTTTTGCAAATAACGTGTAAAGTATGCTGTAAACACCTTTTTGATAAAAGGCATGGTGAGATTAAGTGATTTTTCCCAAGACATCAGAGCCTGGGACTGGAATTGATCTCATAAATTCCAGTGGAACTGGAATTGATCTCATAAATTCCAGTCTAGTATTTTAGCCCCATTCATTTTTCACAGCAAAAGGTTTCATCTCTTTGATGCAGTGTCTCATCTTCTTTACTCATGGACCACTGGAAGACAAACAACTTTTATGGCTTCATCAGCTTGAGTAAGTTCTTTACCTTAGCCAAAGGCTTTGTATTTATTGGGAAGTAAAAGGAGGTGTAGAAAGGCAGCACTGGTAAATCATGTGCCGTCAGGAGTCTCACAGGAAGTCGAATGACCCTTGCTTGGGAAACACAGACCACAAATGTGGCTGTGTTATTTACTGGTATGTGCTTTGCATTCTTCTGCAAGGACCAATTGCATTTTACATCAGTACAGTAAGTCCTGCCTATGCCTTTCCAAGATTTCAACATTAACTCTTCTGAAAACAACCTACTGGAGAGAAATGCTTTGAGGGTTAGTATTTTGACTTCTGACTGAGTCCTGGAAAGCTCTCACCTGGTGTTAATGATTTCTAGTAAGGGGGAAGAAGGATGGGCTTTCAACACAGTGAGCATTCATTGGCATATATCATGTTTCAATAGACCCTGCCTGGATGGCACAGTCACATCTTTCTGGCTTCCATTTAGTATATCTGTTTGCTCACAGTGTCTCCCTGAAGACAAGTCAACAATTGCATTAACTTTCTGATCTTGGTATGGGAATGTTTATGTTAATTTCCTGACATCAGTGGCTCTGTGATCTCTCATTTGAAATGGGCTATGGGGGAAAGCTGTTTCAGTATTCCTGTTTTTTTAATTAAAAAGAGAGGGGGAAATGCCCAAAATGAGAGGTGAAAAAGAAGGCTAGCTTCTGTAGAAAATAAGCAGGTTATATTTTTATGGGTGCAAGGTCATAAAAATTCAGATTATGTCTTTTTAACCATTTACCACAATGAGTATTTCCTAATACAAAAGATGTGGAAGTGTCTTTAATGTCTTGTTCCCAGTTAATTAACTATCCTAAATATGGCTGATATACCACAGTATTTTTTGCTAGCAGTTTCTGAGCTATTCAAGAGCACTTAGTTCATTCACTGGGAAAATCAAAGATCAGAGGTCTTCTTTCTAAGAAGCTTGTTTAATGTTCTGTATTGGGCCAAAATGTTTTGTCGTTAGGATGTTCCATGGGATCTCTTAGGTTTCAGATGTTTGGGCAGACTTAGTTCACTGTTAAGTCTGCAGAATTTTATCTTAGTACTTAGGTTGATCCTTTCTGTACCTATATTTTTATTTACCTTCAGAATTACATCCTGTGATACAGATTTCATCATGTAGATAATGAGCAAGGTACATGATCTTTAACAAAAAAAAGAAGATATGAAGAGGCTACAAGGTGAAGATGCACGTAGACAGGTTTGTTTGCATTTCATGACAGTTGTTTGTATATCTGGCCATGGGAGTGTTCAAAGGCTGTGTGGAATGGTTATTTCTCACCAGAATCTGCATTTTTACCCTTGGCTATACCAAAGTAACTCGATGTTACTTCAGCAGAAGGCACTTCATCTATTCCATGTTTGTAACCTAAGTCCTCCTGTAATCCATTTTAGAGTCATGTCCAGATTCTTTCTGAGGAACAGGGTTTGTAATTTGATCTTTGTCTGGTTGTTAAAAAAAACATAATTGGTGAGGTATTAGCTATGGTACCTATGTTTGTTCTGGCTTAAATCACTTTTGGTTACTAAAGAAATGACCAAAGTCATTTGTTGCTTCCAACATTTACTTCAAAAGTGTCAACGTAAGAGGTCAAAATACAGAGAAACGTGAAAGAAAACTGAGTTGTTCCCATGACTGGTTGTCAGGCAAAGCTACCTCAGTAAGCTGAGCCAAGCCAAGGATTTATGTGCTGTGTAGTTGAGGTTGTATAGACATTGCTAAAGCCACGGCTAAGTGATGTGTGTAGTGTATAATTTCAATAATTTTAAACAGATCTGCAGGTTTACATTTTTTGAATTGGTGCCATGTCTGTGTTGGTTGTGTACGTACAAAAATAAGGGTATAGTAACAAACTTCTGAGCTGAGCCAGAGCTCAGATCTGTGTTTGGCAAGTACTTGGTGAAATCATTACCTCACTAGTTGTCTAGGGTTTTTTGCGTGGCTGTCCATCACTTCACTGTCAAGAAAGACAAAATATGAAGAGATACATTTTCTTTGAGAATCTGTTTAACAAACACTGAGTGTGTTGGAGTGCTTCTGCTGGTACTCGTGCTGCAGTAGGACTCGCAGAGCAGCATTAGGAGTGTTTTCAGTACACTGACGGGGGAGCAGCACTATGCACAGCCACCTCAGTTCTCTGCTAGAAGTACCTGTAGAGACGAGTCTTGTGCAGTTCTTCCTGCATCCCTGTAATGTATTTTGGTGGGATTGCAGCAGCAGAGGTACTGGAGGTGAAAGATACTGAGGATCACTGAGTCAGATCTGAGTCAACATAAACATAAAATTACTTCTTCCTCTACCAAAGGCAGGGACAGGGAGGGGAAGCCAGGTTAAGTTAGTTACTCGATCTGTGTGGCTGGATTTACATTGGTGATGGTTTGTGAGTACAACTGCCGTAAAAGGAAAGCAGATGTGACCATGGTGTGGACACAGCATCCCACCATTTTCTGACCAGCAGTAGGGTACAGAAGTACCATTTCAGTTCATCGCTGAAATCAGATAAATGTAGAAAATAACTGACCTTTACTCTTTTATCAGTTTAATCTCTTGGAGACTAGATCTTGGTCTTTGACTGAAAAACTGACAATCTGTTAAGGAACACTTAACCACAAGCAAGGCAGCAGCATACCATATTTCCAGCGTTGCAAACAGCTCACTTCAGAGTATTCGGGAGAAAACCTTTCAGACTCATTTAAGGTGGTAACTTTTTATACTCTATATATCATGGTTTTAACATAAGAGTAGCAGCTCCGGTGTGAATTTATTTAACAAAATCATGCCAGTTGCCACGTAGAGATCAGGATGCCTGACAGGAGGAAAGGGAATCCCTCCTGACAGGAGGAAAAGGGATTTCCTTTGAGCCAGGCTACAACATAACAGCAGAAATAAAAAAATGTAAGCTATAGATGGTCTCTGATAGCTGCTTCTGGACTTCTGAAGCAGAGTTGAATGACAGCAGTGGAAACACAAACTCTAGATTTGCAGGGGAGGAAGTGACCCTGCCATGATGTGCTGTCTACCATCGGCTCCTCTGAGAAGTGGGAGGTTCAAAGGCTACCATGCTATTTATGCTAATTGAGTTTGAGCTAAGCTCTTCCCAAGAAAAAAAAGCCTCTTATTGAATTAGTTATTCAGTTCCTCAGGGGGCCAGTGGAATGGCTGTAACGCTGTCTTAGAGTCTGCTTGGGGGGCCCTTGAAGAGTACAACTAAAGGATTTCTCTGATTTAAGCATCCCTCAGATGAAAAGCAACCAGGAGACCTGAGAGAGTTGCGTGCCTTTTGCTGTTTAGACTGTCTGCAGAAGGGGCCAAACATGTTCAGGTACACAGCACCCTGGCAAGTCCTCTGCTTGTCCATGGAACAGGGGCTGAGGGTAAGAAACATTTATTTTCATAATATTGTTAAAAAAGCATGATTTGTAATCTTAAGAGTGTGTTGTAAAAGGGAGGCAGCATCAAAGCTACCTACATAGAAAATGAAGGACCTGTAGGGATGTGCAGTGTTTATTCCTTCATTGTGTGTTTCCCTGTTGCTGTTACTTGAGGGAACAAGTGAGAAGAAGTAAACCTCGTAGGAGTTTTAGGAAATGGATGTTAAGGTGGCGTTGCAGCCTGGAGAACTTAAGTATTTTATTCAAGGTCATGCAGCAAGTCAGCAGCAGATAGGAGAACAAAATCCAGATCTTCTGATTCTAAGTCCTTCTAGTTGCTTAATATCTGTTAGTTGTCTTCTAAATTGGATTTTCTTCAAGACTGTTAGCCTTGAGGACTCATGAAAGTACAATTAACTGTAGCAGAATAGCTATGGGCAAGACTGACATCTGAAAAGTGTAAATTTAAATCAACTTGGCCTGTCATTATTTCTCACAATACATTGCAGTATTCTTTTCTGTGAAAGCAGTCTACGAGCCTCTGACAGCATTTAATATGAAAGAGTTACATTACAATTCAAAAATACCAATTAACATTTCCAAAGCTCTCCGGATTTTATCACAACTCTTGAAATATTTGCTAGTTTTTTTCTTTCAAGAAATGCCAAATGCCAGAAATACCTTTAACTTTTGAAAATAGGTTTCTAACTTCAAAAATTGCAAAGAAATACTGATAAATACAGCTTTTAAATACTACCCCCTCATCTGCCTTGTTCTGCCACCCCTTCCCCCCAAATAAGGCAAATTAAAATTAATATGCTGATCTTATTATTTTGTTTTCACAACTTGCAAGACTTGTGTCTCACTAGCTTTTTATGATTTTGAAGAATGATTTCTTTTATCAGTCTCTATATAAAGTGCATACTTGGAAATGGAATGATCAAGGTCTGCCTACACAGCTGTTTTTCTGTGCAAGGATAGCTTGCATTTGTTGTTGCTAAGTCCATTTTGACTATTCCTTTTCTAATCCTTTTATCTTAAAGGATCGAAACTATGCAGATTGTATAGATCATTTATCAGTCATTATGTAATCTTCTTTGGGATTGAGGTAGGATTTCATGCTGTCAAAAGGGTGGCACCAGGATTTCCAAAGTGCTGGTATTTGTGCAAATTCCGCTCCCCCTTCCCTGCCCCCAGAATGGCCTTTCTGGAATGGTTGTGGGATTTCCTTCTGCAAAGATTTTAGTTTTTTAACTAATCTGTGCTACATTATAAAAGCTCACTTCTGGATACATACAAATCTGCAATATATGTGGTACTGACATTCACAATTAGCAAGTCTCTTAACACTGTGTTTTTGCAAAAGCTTCTCCCTTCTTTTTCCCCATGGTGTCTTAATCAAGCATTGCTGAAAAATAATACTCACCAAGTCCATGAGGTGCTTTTTTGGCCTGGTTCTATTTTAATGTAGAAGCTCTGCAGTCATAAGTTACAGCGTATCTGAGACACCCAGTATATTACCAGAAGCTGTAGATGAAAAGAAAATTTGGCAATGTGTCCAGCGGATCCCTGAAGGCTGGCATTCTTCATTGAATAGTATGCAATGCAGAGCTGTTCAAGTACTAGAGCAATGATAATAAATTTTGGATGTTTGGATCCAAACGCATTAAGGTGTCAGAAAGCAGAATTGCCAGCGTTGGCTGCAGTTCAGTCTCTGGGCTCCAGTTCAGGGTGTTGCCTAAGCCAAAAATTAAATAAGGTGCCTGGGGAACTCTCACGTCAAATGAAGTCAGGTGCCTACTTTCTGTCAAAAAAGTTAAAAGATTAAATGCCTTTACTGTCCTTGTAGTACAGTCTTGTGGTTGTGATACTAGCTCAAGCAGGAAAATTTATATTACTGTTCTAATTGAAATCCATCAGGGAGATGGCTACTTCATTGAAGTAAGTGGTGCCTTCGGCTTGCTTTCTTTCATTGCTTGCTCAAAAACTGGCAGAGATGGCTTTCCCCTAATAAGTGATACTGCACCCCCATATGGATGAAGTCATGCCTGCTATGGCTATGCCAGGCTATGAAGTCATAGCCTGCTGTCCAGATAGCATGCGTTCATTACACGTGGGCATGGCCAATTGTCCAGCATCAAGCTGGGAAGTATTACATATAGCTGTGCTTAGAAAGTGTAAATTCCACAGGACTTTCTCTGAGTAGTGCTAGGATACTTTGAAACTTCAAGTATGGCAATGATGTGGAAGCTGTCCATACCTCCTGGTTTACAATTCTGCCTTGTACCTGTTGAAAACAGACAAGTACAGTTTAATATAAATATTTGGTTTTGTAAGTTACTTGCATTTCTCTATTGCAATGAGCTAATTCAGTCAAGCCAGTGATAAATTTCACATTACCTTTTGCCTGTGCAGGCACTGTTGTACGTTAATATTTATGAAATCATATTAATTAAACAGCTCATGAGAGTATACCATTGACCTTTCTGAATGAAGGCTACAGTATTTCATGCCTACTCTTAGGTAAGCCTGTGGTCCAGCCAAAATCACCATTTAGCAGCAATTTCATACTTGGAAGACTGTACAGCTCACCTTTGATTTGTATGAGAGCTGTGGTCAACATTCAGGCTTATAGCCTGCTCCTGCTGAAGTCAACGGCAAAACTCTCCTTGGTTTGAATGGGTGCAGGGCTGGATGTACAAAAATAAAGTGACAGTAGTTTGAAGGTACTATTTATAGTGATATCAAAAGTGGAGAAGGTTTGCTGAAACTTTACTGCTAGGGGCTTTGTAGTTAGCACAGGTATGTGTGAAAAGACAGGGCCACCTCTAGTCTCTTGGTAAATAGCAAAACTGTTGTAACACTAATTAGGGGCACATTCAGGCAGTGCGGTATTACTAGTAATTTGATTTAATGAATACTTTCATTTAAAAAGCTGTAATCTGTGCTCAGCCCTTAGGAACTAAGGAGGAACTGCAGGAACATAAATTCCCTAAACCACAGGCACAGCCTTTCCAGGTGTGTGACTGAAGGACCTCATAAGCCTTACCAGAAGCAAATAAAGACTGTAGATCATTAGAATTCTGCAGTTGCTCTGGAAGATTTGGCATTCTGAATTTTGCTGAACTGTTGGATGCTGTATGTTTGCACTAAATCATCTTGAATTTAAGATCAGATAAAAATGAAAAGATCTTGTCGGTAAAGGTAGATGCAGTCCTTTAATATCATTGGGGTGTATTTTGCTTGACTGGGTGGTGTTCATCCTTTATATATACAGCTATTTATTTGTTCTAGCATCTCTAGATTTTATTACTTTATTAGGTGATGTGGTAAAGGCAA
Organism: Falco cherrug; assembly: GCF_023634085.1. Taxonomy (NCBI): domain Eukaryota; kingdom Metazoa; phylum Chordata; class Aves; order Falconiformes; family Falconidae; genus Falco; species Falco cherrug. The sequence continues at coordinate 74,726,810 of NC_073720.1, read as the reverse complement.
GATTTGGGAAAAAATAACAAGTTTTGATTACATGCAAATAATCTGCTTTGAGCTGATGGTTACCAGATTCCAGCTACCACCTATTAACTCCAGCACTGACATCAAGTAAATCTGCATACCTAACCAAAACCATTCTTATGTCCTCAGTGATTCAGATGAATTAACTCATGGCTTGTTCTCTTCAGACTACAGAGCTGATAAAATTTCCTGGCATTTTTCAGGAAGGAGGCTCATGAGAGTGTTATCTAACATAACACTCCAGCCCTTATAAAAACCTGTGTTACCAGGCAAATAAATAGCCCAAGACAGTAAAAAAAAAATCATCTTGTCTTACAACTGAAGTGGCGTTTTCAAACCAGTACTATATCTTGGTAACAAGTAAATCCCAAAACATCTTAGGAGGAGCTGACTTAGGCTTAACATTATGTGGTAGCCGAAAATGGCTCTGATTGCGTAGATCAGGTCAGGTACTGCCAGTCCTCTTCTCAAGGTCCTAGCAAAGCACCTACATTTCCTACAAAGTAAACAGAAGAAATGGCAGTGGGTGCCCGGCATGGCTGGATGGTAGTTGCTTGTGTGTAAGTGGTTCTATCCTCTCCGTACTTCCAGGTTTTTTGGTTTTGTTCTGTGTGTTGGAATAGTTGGCATTTCTCTGAAACTCAGTTCATGCAGTTGAAGGAGCATAGAAGAATTTCAGTTTGCTTTGAAAATAATTAAAGAAAAGTTTCTAGCTTTTTCTGGTTGCAGAGAAGAGCTTAAAAAAAGACTGACCTCTGAGGGCTTAAAAAGCATGAGGAAAATAAAAAGGATTATCTAGCTACATTGTAGTGCTTTTAAATGCACTTCTTGGCTTTCTGGGACTTCAGTAGTAACATCTAAGCAAGTGAAATAAGTGTTACTGCTATATGATTAAGGATGTTTAGTACCATCAAGTGCAAGCAGTACCTGTTGTGCATATTAATATACTTGGATGGGTCATTTTATCTCTGCTCTTGGTAGTCACTCAGCTACAAAGTGCCTTAAACCACTTCTAGCTTGTTGTTTCTGTTGCTACATAAGGTCCATGACTGTGCCTTTCAAAAGTGCTCTAGGTTCTCTTCCACTTCCATTTTCCCTTAGTCTTCGCCTTTTAATGTTGACGCCATGCGACACAGGTCTGCTCAAGTTATAGAAGTATTCACTGCCCTTTCTTTTTCTTGTGACCAATGAGCAAACTATTAAATTTTTAATAGATTGAAGAGAAGGCTTGTGGGAATGGGATTTGAATTGTTGGCATTTAAGGATTTTGGGATGCTGTTTCCAGGCTGCATGTTCAGCAGAAGACATTTTCAGTTTACTCTTGAAAACTGCAATGTTATTTGTTAAGCATTTCCATTTTTATAAAAAATTTTAAACAGCTGCTCTTTTCTCATATGTTCCATATCTTGGAACTTAAACCCTAGGGGTTATAAAGCAAAAATACAATCAAGCATGCTTCAAATGAAAGAAAACTAATGGAGTGGAAGAGATAAGGTCTCGTGATATTTACCTGGTTGTCCCTGAGTAGCCCAGCAATCTGAAACCAAGAAATGTTGTTCCAAAATTAAACAAATACAAATGACAGAACCACATTAATTTGAAATAATTAATACGGGATCCCAATATCTAATTTACAGAAGCATCTTCTAACAATAAGAAGGCCTGATTCTTTTTAGAATTCCTTACTTTCTAGGTTGTAATAATAGTCCCTGCTAATTTTTAGCAATGTAATTTTAACTGCGCACTTCAGAACCTAAATCTGCAATTCTCCAAGGCCTTAAATGCCCTTTGACTTTTCTTACTGTTTCCTTCACTGTAAAATGTATCTTCTTTGATACTGAGCACCATTGTTGGCCAAATGAGAAATATTGTCCTCAGTATATCAGCATCAGTCAGCTTGAAGATTGCTAGGTGATTTTTGAATGCAACATCAGAGCAAATCCAGGGAATAGTCTAGACACTGAAGCATGAATTTTGCTGATGCTAATAAAAATCAGGAAACCAGAAGCCAAGAGAAGGGAGCTCCATACATCTACAGAACTTACTACAAACATCAACAAATTCATAACATTTTGCAGAATATCATGCATTCATCTCAGCTGAGTTCAGCCTGGATTTAGGGTTTAAATCTTCAACACCCTGCATTCTGATTACTTGTCCACCAGTGGGGCAGAAAGGAAATAATGGTGGCAGCAGACCCTAGAAATGATGGAAGAATGGAAGGACCTGAGTCAAAGGGAGGAGAACATAAGGGATAAAGAAACGCATCCATTTGGGAACAGAAAGTATAGGAAGGCCTTACATGAAATAAAGGTCCTGGTGCCCTTGGTATTAAGAGACTGGAGAAGGCAGAAGAAAGGTAGTAATGATCAACTGAGGGAGAGTGATGGATCAGCAGGTTCCCTGACCGGTAACCAGAAGCTGGCCAGCAGAAGTCTCTTAATCTGTTTTTATCTGGCTACCATGCTCACTGTCCTTATTCAGTGAGAAAGATGTTCAGGGCCCCTTCTCCAGACAATTATAACTGTATGTGTAAGCATGCAGCTGTATGCCTTCACTGCCATTTTCTGGCACTAATAAGAACCAGATTTTGATGATGTGTTCATAATTTATTCTGAGCCATTTTGGTATCCATTCTAAATAATTAAAACTTGGCTCCAGTTCCCATTAAAAGATTTTGTGCTGGGAAAGCATACCTGGACTTAAGGACAAAAAATGCAGCTTTTGCTGACGTCAATTTTTTATCATAATTCCTGGAAGAAGAACTTGCCGAGGCCATGACAGTCATTGGGGAAAAAAGTTCTTGAGCAAAGTCACAGTAAAATACATCATTAATCTTAACCCACCCACATCCAGGCACCATATCACCAGACACTTCATTGGAGGAAGGAACAGTACTGTTGGTATTCATGACTCATTATATTCCTGGGTTATAAGGTTTAAACAGTCAGCTGTGATCCCGTTATGACTGGCATTGTGACACAGACCACTGGATTTCCCTAAATTGACTTCTGTTTGGATTAGAGCTTATCTTCTGGAAAAACATCCAGTTTTGATTCCACATGTCCTGCAAGAGAGCATTCACCACAGCCTGTATTAAATTGTGCCTTCATTAATTATACTCACTGCTAAGAGCTTCCTGTTAGAAGATATGCATTATTTAACTCTTGGTCTCCCTGAACACTCCCCATGCAGACAGAAACGTCCTGTGCTCCTTTCCTCTCTGAGGAGTTGGCTTTGTCTGAAGATTGTTGAGTGATTGCTTTTCCTTGCATAACCTGTGGGCTTGGAAGAAGTTCTGATTTATGGCTTTAATTACAGTCGGTCCAACCATTCAAAAAACCTTCTCAACATCTTCCTTCAACTCTCACCCTTGTTGTGGTGCCAACATGCACCTGTGGCTGGGAACAGTAATGTTGATGGTGCGTGCATGGCCTCCACTTTTTATCCATACTACTTCCACCTTGTTGTCACAGGGTATTGCACCCTACCTTCACATGTCCACCTCTTTGTCGGCTCTGGTTGGAGGCTATGACTAGATTATTATCGCTGTGTTAAAAGTAGAATAGTGTCTAGTACATTGAGGTCTATGTCTGGACTGTGCCTAGAGCTTCTGAGCATTAATCAGATTTCCTGATGAAATACATGGTCCAGGTGAAGTGTCTTGTTTGGAGTTCTTTTTGTTGTTTCTGCATAGTTTGGGGCTGTAGTTACGTTACTGTTTCCACTACAAAATTGAAATGTGTATTGACATTAGAGATATGCATCCTTATCCTTTGGATCAGATGAGGACCATCGGCAATCACGTGCATCCCTCGCTGCAGAACAGGCAGGTTTAGAGGTGAACGCAGGAGCCATGTGGACTCCAGCCTGTGTTACTAACCTAGAATGGTACTTTCGCCAAACTGACGAATGAGGTTTGTCTACAAACCAGAGTGGTGATGGGTTGCAACATGCAGGTGTGAGTCTGGGTGAGATCCACTTTGAAGACGTACCCTTAATTACGCTGCAGGTTTCGGCAGTGCTTCTGTAACAGCTGGCTATCACACCTCAGAAAGCTATGATCTTTTCTTTATCTTTTTTGAGACACACTAATTTAGTTGGTGAGAAGAGATGTCAGTGCTAATGGACCAATAAGCGTATCAGCCAGGCTGTTACTTAATTGCCGAGATGCTCACAGTTCCCTAATTGAAGGCATATATTACCTTTGGGTAAATTCTGCTTAGCTGACTTAACTCAGTGAATCTTTGTCCAGATGTGTTTCTGGAAGTTACCAGCTGACATAGTATAAAATACTGTATGCATGTCTATACAGCATTCAGATTTGGAAGGTGCAGCCAAGCAAGATGGTGCCCACTGAGCAGAGTACCGTAGTGCTATGAAAACCATTTCTGGGTGGAAGAACATGCTCTTTCCATGCCTTGACGGAACAGCTCAGAAGTCCCACCCAGCTCCCACCCAGATCAAGCTGAATTACCCTTTGGCAAGCTGGGTACTTCCTCTCCTGGTCAACAATGTGAATAATGATTGTCCTTGGTTTGGAGAAATGTCAGCTCTTGGACTGTGGTGTGGGTGTTTTAAATTTGACATCAGCAGACTTTTGAAGTAGTCTGGGTAACTTTCTTATTGAGGTTGTGAAGAAAATAAAGTAGCACTGTCAGAATCTCAGATTCCCAAGCATTATAAATTATGTTAGTGATCACATTGGCCTCCTGGCACATATTTTATTTTTCCCCTTGATGGGACCTTTGACAAATCCCTAATTTGCAAAGTTGAATACCTGAAATTCAGCATTTAAATCTAAATGTATACAAATCAGTAATGCCTAGATGTATCAGCCCCAGAAACCACTTTTTTTAAGGTGTCAGGAACTGAATCTGGGAGTTTAAGCAGCTGGGTTCCAGCATTTTTGTTTTCAGAGTCTGGCCTGCAGTGTTTGTGGTTCCAAAAACCAATGAGCTCTGCTTTCAATACATCTGGAGCTTGTCCAGCTCTCTCTGCTGTTGTCCAATGTGCAGTCTGCCGCTCACCATTGCAGAAGAGAGGCTGATTCCCGTGTTCATCCCACTTGCAAACAGCAAAACAATTTGATTTTCTTTAAGTTGCTTTTTTTTTAGTGAATGACTTTTGAATGGTACATTAGTATCCTTGTATTCATAGAATTGTTGAAAGTTCATGGTGATTTTGAAGTAGTGCTATGATTATGGGTTTAATTTTATTTGCTGTTTAGTTCTAGACCTGCCGAGAGGATTTTTTTTTTTTCACCTGTGATGTAAGTAATGTTAAATGCTGTCTGATAAAAATGCATTTGTTATTTATAGGTAAATCCAATTATTCAGTTAGTTAATGGATCTTAAAAATAGCTTTAAGAAGTGGTCATTCATGTATTTTCCAGCAACTGACTGCTACTTTACCCCATGAAAAACATCCATTCTGATAAATTAATTGGTGGGCATTCAGCTTTGTGAAAGGAAAACCATACCTGGTAGCATAGCTTTATGTTACGTGTCGCAGATAACAGATAAATGAGTGCTTATTGAGCCACCCTGTAATTGCATTAGTCTGTAAACTTCTGGTGGCCTGGTTTCCTCTATTATTAAACTGAATTAGTAGAGTTGGAGACATGCTTGGATACTTGCACTTGTAGATTAGAGATTTCCTTTTTTAGAGGTCTGCTTTACTGGGTTGTTTTTTCATTAAAAATGAGACATGGTTTTGGTCTGGTGTTATTTTTTGTTCTGCCAGAAAACTGTAATGCATTAAGTGCTGCATGTAAAAAATGTTTGCTTGTTCTAAGCTAAGTTTATTTATAGCTCACAGATCTCACATGATGAGGACTGCCAGCTTTAAGTCATCATAAAGAATACAAATTGAGTTCTGAGATTAGCTTTGTATTTATTTTTCTAGTTATGACAACTAATTTAGATCCTTGCCTTATTTTGAATGTGTCAGTTTTGATAAACGGTGTTCAGCTGATAGAGTACACACGGCTGCTGTCTGTCATTTAGTGAGTTGTAAAGTACATAAGAAGAAAATTAAAATGCACTTTTTATTCTCTTTATAAAATTTATTTTTGAATGAGCTGGTTCATGTTAACCTGTCAGTCAGAAAGGGGAACCACACAAACTTACTTTCAGTTGGGGGTGGGGGGCAGCACTGCATGTTTTTTGCTGTGTGAAAATCAAGTGAGATTTTTCCCAGCATCCTGAGCTCCTGCTTCAAAACCAGAGAAGCCACCTGGGGGCAATAAAGTTAGACAGGTGCTTAAGCATGTTTTAGGAGCCTAAGGCAAGGGAAGGAGTTTTAGGTGAGGGGAGGGAGTTTTGAACAGGATGCCACAGGCACACATAGCTGCTTCAGCAGGCAGCTGCCACTGCCCTGGCCCCTTCCCTCAGCTCTGTGGCTGCTCCTAAGGAAGTAAACAGCTAAGGTTTGTCCCAAATCTCAGTATGACCGGACAATCCTGTTCAGACAAGATCTTTGCAAACACCAAACAAATGCAGTTTGTGCTCCAAACATCAGGCTTTCAGTCTAGAAGTGATTACCGTCCCCGTACATTTACAGTAACTGCTAATAATGTAAAAGAAGTCTTGGTGTTAACCCTTTCCTGCAAGCTAAACCCCTCCTTACTAACCAGTTGGTCAAACAAGTGGCAATGAGAAATAAAAGCGAAGCTAATACTAGATCTAAAGTTGTGATCCTAGAAAGGCAGACAGTGCCAGAGATTCTATGGAGTCCTCCACAGTTACTCTGTTGTGCTTCTCCATGGGTATGTGTTCAGCTATGGAAGGAAGGAGGATCAATATAAAACCCTGAAAAGGGTTGATGCTAGTACGGGCATTTAGTTTTCCTCTGGTGGACAGAGGACAGCTGTCATATGAAATTTCTCATAAGTCCCACACTGCATCTTGCTGACAACCATCCTTGCCCTCCTTATGGTTGTCTGTGTGCAGGGTCATGGGAGGAGTCTTTAAAATGAGCAAATTTTGTCTTGAGTTTCATGCTAGGGTTAAAATCTGAGAACAGAGGTGTGATTCATGTGGTTTCCCCCTTTGATGGCTACTTTCACTTGGTGGTGCTCCACAACTAATTCACAGGATGGTAATCCAGCCCTTCCTACCTGAGTCTGAAGCAACTCTGCCTCTCCCACTGGATCTTATTGCAACTTTATGGTGAAATTTTGGCCCAGTTTACCCTATTGCAGGAAAGGACTTAATACATGAGAGAGAGGGCAGGTGTAATCATAGAGCTTTTCACCAGTAGCTCCCAGGTAAAACAGAGTGGAGACATCTCAGAGGCTTTACAGCATCTTGGGTGTAGTCTCATACCTAAGACATTAATGCCCAAGCATCTGATTTGCAAGTTTGTTTCCTTGCCATAAGTCAGACATTTGACATGTTGCTTACGCTCATTGTTTTTCGAGCATTCTCCAGTTTTAGGTTGTCCCAGTATGGTTGTCCCGGTATGGTGGCTGGCTTACTGGAGAGAATTGGGGGCTGAACCTCCACACTTTTGCCGAACTGTACGAGGAGGGCAGTCTCTAAGAAAGGAAGACATTTTAAAAAATACTGATTTAGATCATTTCGTAAAATGGAGAAAATTTCCTGGCACGTTATGAAGCACCTGGGTGCCTACAATGTGGTTTGAGGTCTTTGGTGGGACTACAGATAAGCAGGGTGTTTTGTCCGTTGTCCCTGTAACAGCAAAAGAAATACAGATGGGCTTTATGGGTTTCTTCTTGTGCCAGCTGCCTCTGTGCAGACTGTTACATTAATCATATAGGAATACAGGTTGGGAAGACACTTTAAGTTAGGCAGCCTTTCCCAGACCTAGAATCTGCAATGAGATAGCATATATTGGTGTATGCATAGATGCACGAGATGAAGCTCGTCATAAAGTCATCCTATGACCCCACAGTGAGGGCTGCTCCCTCTCTGTTTCCCTCCAGCTGTATAATAGTGCCAGGAAGAGGAAGAGATGTGCTCCTTCTCCATGTAGGTATGATCACTCTGATTTCTGAGTGTATCACTGCTGGAGAGAGCTTTCCAGCGCTCCCAAAGACAGTTGCAGACAGGGGACACAGGCTAGTACGACTTTGGAATTGCTTTCCAAAACCCTGCATCCTTGTCATTGTTAGAGCCTTAATTTGCTGAGCAGCTGGTTTGAGCCCAAGAAATCATCATGGGTTTGATTTTATTGTTGCTATTGTTGTAATAGGAGGAGGGATTTAAAAACAGAAGTCTCAGTGCCGATGTTTGCCTGGAGTGTGAGCACATTGGTTTAGAGACTGATATGTTACCCCAGATTGTAGCTGAACACTTGAAAATGCCAAGCAGGAAGACTGCCGGGCTGTTGATGAGTTGTGTTATAGCATTGCATTCAACATGGGATCCATACACAGAACCTTAGCAAGAGTCAGCTTGGGCAGAGGCAGGATGAATGGGCTCAGACCACAGGGATCTCATTATTACAAGATGATGCATGAAGGAACATGGTGTGAGGCGCTTATCATGACCTCTTTTACCAAGATGCAAACAGGTGGTGGATAAAGGAAGCCAGAGGAGGAAGAGGGGTAGCTGACAAAAGAAAGTCTGAGAAAAAACAAAGACCAATAAAAGGAAGATAAAACATTCTGGAAAAAAACTCAGGAATGTTGGACACACAGGTTTATGTGGGTATTTATCATTGCCAGTTCTCCCATCTCCAAGAAGCAGCAGCTCCTTTCTCTATCAGCAGTGTTGGAGCAGGGAAGATCTCTGCCAGACCTCCCCCACGGAGTCACTGTGATGCCCGGGAAGAAGTTCCTTTTAAGTAACATAATAGTGGGAGGTCTCGTATCACAGACTGTCATCTCAGGGTCTGGAACACAGTTGGCAAGTCTTCTGTCAGTGGCAAACATCTTCATTAATAAATGTAGCTTACAACAGTGCACCCAGTGCTCAAGCCCCACATGGATGTGGCAGAGCACCTGGAGGACAGACTTCAGTAGTTGCAGAGCCACCTTATTTCTTCTCATCTGTGGCAGAGTGCTGCAGCTGCATTTGCTAGATCCTGCAAACAGAGATAATGAGGATTAGGAATACAGAGAGATCTTCAGAATGAACATTTTGTGTTCACAACCACTGCAGTGTCTTTTTATCTTGTCAAAGAGATGTAGACAAGTCTTGGTGTGAAGGAGAATCAACCCTGTGTGTGTGTTGCCGTGGGTGGGGTGGTGGTGCGGAGATAAACAGTTGCCCCAGATAATTCTGAGGTTAGTAAACTGTTTCAACAAACAGCACAGTATTTGAAGGCCTATGTTGAATCTCCAGTGAAAAGAAACTGACAAATACGACAATGCAGTATCAGCAACAGGCCTATAAGCTCTCTGCATTTCACCTAAGAGTACAGATTTACAGAGAGCTCTTTGACATCAGTCCTTATATGAGAAGTAAATTTTCAAGAAAATAATTTCAATATAATAAAAATCATGGCATCGAGAAATCATCTTGTAATGTTCTTGCACAGTAAAAAATAGGCTCTGCCATATATTCTATGAATTAACCAATTAGCACACAAATAGAAGATACTTGTAGCCCTCTCTTTAACAAGATTTTGGTATTACACATCTTTTATTTAAATTGATATTTCCTTTAAAATGTACATGACTTTCATAGTCTCAGATACATTTCAGGATTAAATATGTGCAAACCTGTATGCATGTGTTTACTGTCAAGAGTGCCTTGCCTTCTAATTATATGAGCATTCAGCATCTGCTTTGTCTAGGACAAGTTGTGCTGCCTGGAAAATTCTTGTCTTTGTGTGGTTTTTCTGCCCCAATACAGAAAAGCTCCTTCAGCATTCTCCTTCACCTCCCTCTTCAAAGTGTGAAAGGCAGTTCAGATATTTCCAACCCAGGATTTTTTAAAGTAAGAAAATATTATTGCATCAGGAGGAGTATGCTTATAGTGGAACATGGTGCTTGTTTCAATGCATTCACTGTTGGCAGGCTCATTCCTGTTTTCTCCTGTTGAGCTTTATAGTTGAATCTTGTGTCTCAGAAGGCAATAGAATTTCAGGGGGATTCTGTAACCCCAGAATTCATGGTGTATCACAGTTTCACCTGCTTAGAGAGTAACTGTTTACTTGCACTGAAGAATTAATTGAAGAATGAACTAAGTTTTAAAGCTGAATTTATGTAGAATGTTGTACTGCTATCATATCTGTATCTTTTTGCACACAGCCATTAATTCAGTGAAGCTCAATTTTATAGCAGGGAGCATTGTAAGAAAATTATAATGGCTAGGAAGATAAGCCAGTGCCTCAACACAAGCTTATTGGTAAGACACTCCTAGAAAGTTTTAAATAATTGCCTCTAAATACTAGAAAATCACTGCAACTTGAGAATGCATGTTCATGTTTCTTTTGTAATTAAAGATACCTTAACATTTCCTGATATGTCCTTGTTCATTTGATAAGTAGCACAGTGCTCGTCTTTGTCTGTATGCCTGGAGTCTTGCTGGGTAGCATCATGCTCTGTTGGTGTCTAAGATCTAGGTTGTGACCAGCAGACATGTTACTTGTAGTTTACTTTTCCCACACCTTTCTGGAGTCACAGGAAAGCAAGATTGTGGATTTCTGAAAGATTTTAGTGAAATAAAATTAAGCTGGGTTTGTAAAGCAGAAACAGCCTGCCTATAACTCCTAAGCTATGTATGGATGTTTTTTAAAGGAAAATGCAATTCTTTGAATCCTGGACTCTTATGAAGTCTAGCCTCAGAAACTGTTGCCTGTCAGGAGAGACTTAACGTCATTTGACCAGCCAGCATCATCTTGCTGCTGTGCAGGATTCCCTCTGAACACCCAACTCTGTTGGTGCTGGGTGATGGTGAGGGGTAGGAAGGGGCTTAGAGTGTGAGGTGGGAGAGAGGAGGTCAGGGAAAAGGAGCCTGGATGGTCTTTTCCCTTCCATAAAGTGCTTTTATTATTATTGTTTAATAAACAGAGCTACCCTATTAAGAAAAAGATACCCTATTAATAAAACAAATCAATTGTAATAGAACAAAATGTGGTATGTTTTTGACATTTGCCAATATTAAGTATAGAAGAAATGACAGCTGAGTAATTACAGCAAAAGAACCATTAAATGCAACTTGAAATATACACAACTTTTCTAAGCTTGGGGCTGTTTGACGTTTTGTACTGTTGATTCTTCATTTGTAATAGGCTAGTCATATTCAGTTTATGTTGATGAGTTGCCCTGTGCTTCTTACTAGTCTCCTTTAGGTAGACAGCAGATAGCAGTGGGTGCTATAGTTGCAGCCACGTGTTCTTTTCTTCCCAGACTGCTGGGATTTCTTTTCTCATTTTCTCTCGGTATGTTTAGTTAAAGTGCTGTGTCTGTTCAAAGCTACTGGCAATGCTGCATCTGCCACAACCCTGTACGTTCTTGGGTTACACTTAGAGGAACTCACTCTAAGTCTGTTTTATTTAACACACTCAACAGAGGGGAATGGGAGGCTCTTCTGGTAAGACCTGACTTTATTCTGAAACCCCAGGGAAACTGCAGACAGCCTGAAGGATTTTCACTCTGACTTCAGACTTCTAGCTCCCTCAAAATTCAGTAGGTTTTCTATGAACATGGGAAAAAGGTTTGACTCCATTGAAGGAATCCTGACTCCCATAAACCTGAACTATCCTCTCTGTTTTGCCTGTGCAGGATATGGTGCAAGACATCACCAGAGTTAAAACACTTAGATTTAGGCTGTATGAATAGAAATTAACAGGCATAATCCCAACTTGCAGAACTAGGAGTTACCTAAACATTTTATTCTGTTTTAAAACAAACATTTTTCTGTTAGCTTTTTCAAAATTCCCAAGGATCTTTGTTTCCGGTCACCTTATCTAAACAAATCAAAACAAATGCTGTGCACAGATTCCTTGCTACCACAATAAATAGCTTGTTTTAACTTGGGTGGTTGTGGAATGTTGTTTTTGGGGTTTTTTTGTCTTTTTTGTGTTTGCCAGAGAAACAGCCTCAGCATGTAGAATGACAGGTCATCTCAAGAGCTAACAATATTTAAAATTAGTCTGGGGGGGCTTCTTCAATCCATCTTGCATTTACGGAGAGGCAAGAGCCTGCACAGGACCATTCCCATCAGGCAGCTGATAGGGGACTGCTTAGTTACCCCTTCGGTGTGTGTGCATACCTAACACATGGGAACACAAAGCAGCTGAAGATGACTTGCAGCAGGGCAAAGTAGCTTCCTACTCCTATTGCGAGCGCAGGTTGGGTCGGATTCAGTTACCTTACCTTTAACACTAAGGAGAAGGTCATCTATCTGCTTGCATACCTCTCCAGCGAGAGACGATGAAATGAGCTTTAGACTTTTAAACCTCGGAAGAGTGTAAGTGAAAAGTTTACAGTGAAGTGGCTTCAGCACACACCCACAGGAACCCCACTGTGTGGCGGTGATCACATCTGCTGTCACAGGTTGTGGACTGCAGTTTTCACCCACCTCAGCACATACAGCCGAAGCCAGTGCTTTTGAGAGGTGCTGAAAAAGCAGAGGAAAGACAAGAGAGGAGAGGAAATTTTTCCCCCTTTATATGGCTTGCAACAGACATATGTACTTTGTCATTTCCAATTCCTTGTTTGCTTGCCAAAGTAGGTAAGGAGATGAACAGCCAAACATAAACTGTAAGTATATGAGGAAAACAAGTGGGATGCGGTGTGATTTTTCTCACTTGTTTTTCCAGCTGTCATCATCTTGAGAAATGTTGCACTGTCAGCTGATAGGCATTTATGGCTTCAGCTCTTGGAATTTTGACCAAGTATTTTACATTTGCTGTGCTCTGAGTAGTAACCATGCCATGTGCCACTTTCTGAATGGGGAATGCCCCCAAGCCCCAGTTTTCAGAGCAGGCAAGTGTGAACACATCTTTTAAGAAGTTTTACCTGTTCAGCATGGGAAATAAGAAGGATAAAGAACATTTATAGCCTTGGAAATTAATTTCAACCCAAGCAGCATCAAGAGAGGGCCTCCAGGTATTCTTCGAGTTGGGTTGAACATAAACTCTGTTTTCACCAGGGTTAAATGTTTCTGAGATGTGAGTCCTACATACATTACCCAGTCCTTGCTGCCAGCATGACTAGACATTCATGCAAGTCCAAGTACACACCAAAGGCATTTTCTTTCTGAAGAAGGTGTAGTCCTTCTCCATCATGAGATGACACAGTCCTGACAGCAAGCTGTGACAGCGCCTGGCACTGGTCCCTTCCTCTGTGAAACTGGGTAGCAGCAAGCAGCTGTGCTGCACGTCCCATTGCGAATCTCCCAGAAAATGCAAAGCACTAGTGAAATGTAAGAGCCCTGTGCTTCCCTATCAAGGTTTAATGTGACAGTTTCCTCTTGGAAATTTGTTTTGGTGGCCATCCTTGGGTAATTCATGCTGAGCAGTTACTCTCCTACTGCTGCGGCAGCAGACGGGACTTTGAAACGTGGGTGTCAGGTGGGGGTTCTGCCCTGCAGAGGTTTGAGGTGTGAACCAGCTGTCCATGCAGCCTATCCTCAGAAACTGGTTTTATTTCTGTCTCATCCCAGTTGTCTTTATGAGAACAGCAGGTCTGGTTACAGCACCAGGGGAAATTAAACTGACAGAGCCAATTTGTTCTTATAAAATAAATAGAAGTGACCTTTGGGTTTAAAGCATGTGATTTCCACGAAAGGAGGAGGAAGAACAATTAAGATTGCTCACCAGATTATATTCTTTGGTGGTTACCAAGTAGGCACTTAAACATTAGCAAGTGTCCAAGAAAACTATTTATTTTTAAAAAGTGTTTGTTGCCAGAAAGAATTCTGTCAGATCAGCTTCCCTAGCTGCTGTGATCTCTCTCTGCTGAAAACTGAAAATTGGCTTGTGAGCAGGCGTGACCTGACCAGCATCCTGGGTGAATGGGCACCTGCACAGAAAACTGCCTCCCTCTCCTGACCTGTGCTCCCTGAATCTCCTCCTGCCATGTGGGACCACACAGAGAAGTCAGAAATGTTTTACCTGGAGGGAAAGCTGAAGGATGGGCCAATTAACTTAAAAGCCAAAAACCACCAAACCAGCCAGTGACAGGGCTAGCATTAAAAGCCTTACCGTATCTCCTGTATCTTTGTCATTTTACTCTGCTCCCTTGCTCATGCCATTCTCCAGTGTTCACTATCTGCTGGCTTGATAGGGTAGGCTTGTGAAGGATGTATTAAAAATGAGAAGGACATCCTTAAAATGTTTAGCAAAATTCAGCAGTTGCATGCTTAAGCACCAGTTTTCCCTCCAACAGCCAGCCTTATGGGGCACTTTTCATTTTACAGTCCCAGACAGATATCTGTGGAGATAATATAGTTTGAAGATAACGAGCTGAAATGGTGACTCTGGTCCCATAAGACCTTCCTTTGTGTGCAGGCAACTTTGCTGTGATACAGAAGAGAGAGAGAACTTTCTCTAATGAGCTATGTCTCATGACAAAACTGTTTGTACAGAAGGACGTAAGGGAATACTTCTGCTATTTGTTTTTTCTTCTGCTGTTGCACATCTTGAATGTAGTGGTCACATAAGTGTGCTAGCCCAACAGGCTCAGAAAGTCGGGCAGGGTGATTATTCCCTGAACAGACTTGAAACTTGCTATACGCTTTCCATAAAAAGAAGCTTCTCTCCCCGCACTCCCCCCCCCCTTTATTTTTTTTTTCCTTCCTTCTCTCTGAGCACGTTTCAAGAATGGAATCAGTCCTTTGCAACAGGTTGTAACAATGACCCTGTGGTTCAAATGGTGCAGTTATCTCCAGCACGGGAAGGTCTTTGGGGTGACAGAGAAACATCTGTGTCCTGAGGTAGCTGAAGGGGCTTGAGTTTATATGACTGCTGTAGTTTTGTTACTGCTTAATCAGGAGGTATAACACTGCAGATCTTTGATTCTGCCATATTATAATTTGGGGCCCCTGCTTTGTGTAACCATAACCAAAAGTTGCAACTAGCAGCTAAAATCTGAGATGGCTTCTTTCAGAAACACAGCATAGACTGTGCCCCACAACCTGTCCCTCATCACTTGTCTTGAAGGTTCACAGAGGAGGGCTGTTCTGAATTAAAGAAGTCTCCCAAAGTCATGAGGCCCTTACAGAGAACATGGTGCTACCTACCTACATCTTTTTCTTTGGCTGGTTGAGTTCTTGCTTACACATCTCATCAGCCTCTACAGGTGGCCTCCTGACATGAACAGAGCAGTCTTGTGGCCATTCAGCACTAAAACTGCGTATGACCTGCTGTTCTGAGAGAGAAATTTGGCTGCAGACCTGAGGATCCTTAGATCTGCAGCCAAAAATAGGAGTTGCCTGCCTCACACTAGCTTTTCATATGCACAGATTTAGCTACATCGTAAGGATGTACAAGCATCCTTGCTTTAATGTGCATTTGTGCTGCAAATCTGGAAGATTAGAGGCCTGAAACAGGTAAATGACTTTGAAATGGACCTTTTTTCTTAGATTTCTGAGGCCAGTATCATTCTGCCTTTTATAATCTTGCCCTTCATGCCTCCAGAGGACAACACTTCCTGATTGTTCAGTGGGTCTGTGATACTCATACAGATTCTCCACCACATTTCAGTCTTGGTACTCCTACTGTCTTTCAGTATGCCATGATATACGGGACCCAGGGACTGCTGATAGTCATGCACGAGAGGTGGTTTAAAATGCAGGCAATGTCAAGAATCTTTGCACTTCAAAAAGTTAAAAGGAATCATTTGAAAATATTCTTGGACTATTTTGAGGTAGACTTTAGCATTTTTATTTCTTGATCATTTAGCCATTTCAAGTTTCTGTTCAAATTCTTCACTTCAACCAAGAGTACTGGAAATATTTTTTTTAAATAAAATTCAGGTTCTGTTGGACAGAACTAAAGCTTTTAGGAAAAACCCCAAACAAACAACAAAACTGACAAAACCCAACTTATTTAAAGTTGACAGTAACGGTGGGTCTGAATTCCTGATGGAGAGAAAAGGTGGTTTATTTGAGGCCAGTTCTAGCAGAAGAGGGTTTAACAGGGTGTATCTACTTTTACTATGAAGCTACACTGCTATATGTATACAAGACCTTCATTACTTATTCATCCATGACCTGGCTGAAGGGGCAGAGCGCACCCCCAGCAAGTCTGTAGATGATACAAAGCTGGGAGGAGTGGCTGACAGACCAGAAGGCTGCGCTGCCATCCAGCGAGACCTGGACAGGCTGGAGAGTTGGGTGGGGAGGAACCTGATGAAGCTCAACAAAGGCAAGTGAGGGTCCTGCACCTTGAGAGGAACAACTCCATGCACCAGCAGAGGCTGGGATGTGACCTGCTGGAAGGCATCTCAGCAGAGCAGGACCGGAGAGTGCAGGTGGACAGCAAGTTGCCCGTGGGCCAGCAGTGTGCCCTGGTGGCCAATAGAGCCAGTGGGATCCCGGGGTGCATGAGGAGGAGCATGGCCAGCAGGTGGAGGGAGGTGATCCTGCCCCTCTACCCTGCCCTGGTGAGGCCCCATCTGGAGTGCTGTGCCCAGTGCTGGGCTCCCCAGTTCAAGAGAGACAGGGAACTGCTGGAGAGGGCCCAGTAGAGGGCTACGAAGATGATGAAGGGACAGGAGCATCTCCCTTATGAGGAGAGGCTGAGTGAGCTGGGACTGTTTCGCCTAGAGAAGAGAACGCTGAGAGGGGACCTTATCAATGACTACAAATACCTTAAGGGTGAGTGTCAGGAGGATGGGGCCAGGCTCTTTTCAGTGGTGCCCGGTGACAGTCACAAACAGCAGCACAGGGAGTTTCACCTGAATCTGAGGAAGAATGTCTTTACTTTGAGGGTGACAAAGCACTGAGACAGGCTGCCCAGAGGCTGTGGGGCCTCCTCTGGAGACATTCAAAACCCACCTGGATGTGATTGTGTGCACCCTGCTCCAGGTGAACCTGCTTTAGCAGGGTCTTGGACTAGATGATCTCCAGAGGTCCCTTCCCACCCCAAACGTTCTATAATTCTGTGATTACTGACAGCCCAGTTAATTCTTGCAACATACAAGTATATTAAGGAAATGTTGCTATTCCCATTTTCCAAAACTAATTGATATAAGAAATAAATGACTTTTTATAAAAGCTGTTTTCTAGTGCAACTCTTTCAGGTTTCAATGAAAACTGAGCATTTGCATGTCAAGTGGGCAAAGCCTGTGAGTCTGTAGCACAAAAGTGTCTTGAGCACCATCTCCTGCACACCTGGGTAGTGTTCCAGTTACAGCTCTGTCCTCCAGTGACCTCCAGGGCATGTGGGGCTTTAGACGGTGGCAGGGAGAGTACATGAGATAAATGTCTTGTGACCTTCTGCTCCTTCAGTAACCACATGTGAAGCAGGGTTACTTGAACTTCATATTTAATCAATAAGAAATTGCACTTCAAATGCATACAATTGAATACAAAATTTAATTTCTCCGTGAGGCATTTATTCCTCATCATAGTATAGAATTCTTGGATCATCCAAGGGGGAAAAAAAGCTAATATGAGAAAAGTTGTAACGGTGTATTACATTATCTGCCCCATGTCCAGTATGAGAGGTGGTATATGAAAGCACACAGTATTTGCTGTCATTATGGGCTCACCAAAGCCACTCTTTATTTTAGGACAAGGATGTTGATTATCTTTTCTTTTTTTCCTGTATGAACCTTACTTCTATTCTATTTTCATAGATGCATTCAACAGGTGACAAGGAGCTTCTTACCTACCCATTTTTAAACTGTAGAGGCTTGACTTGCATAATGTAACATGGCTCAGGCAGGTGGTCAAGCATAGGTTGAAGTGAGCTACCACTGCTTTCAAGGGTTCTTGCATCAAAAATACCACTGCTGTTCTTTTTCATCACTGCTAGTTGAGGCTGGCTATGCCTTCCCTTTGCTGATGCCCTGGAAGTAGTGAGAAAGCAAATTAATCTCTTCATAATTCTGCAGGTGACTAAAGTAAACTATTTCAACACTGAAGCTATGGCATCTATAGCAACATGTGTAAGATGGCACTAAATTCAAGCCATTTTACCCCAAAGTCCAGAGGGCCGTCGCAGGGTATACTTGGTCAGCATATCCCATGTTTTTAGCTTTAACTATCAAGCCTCCAGGAAACCTAATCCAGGGGTACTCAAATGTCACTAGCCCACAGGCAGCAGTAATGAGCAGGTACTGTGCTGTAGAAAACATTGTGTTTTTTTCCCAGTTACCCTTCCTTACAATTTTTTTTTTTTTTTAATGTTCCCTGTCTTGGGTTGTTTTCAATGCAGCCAACACATTTCGTACAGGCTGGACACCACTGCCCTGACCTGTGTCTTCTGAAGCAGAACGTTACTAAAGGTGCTCTAAGCACTTCAGCTAACGTTTAAGCCTCTCCAGTGGAAAGAATATAGTAAATCCTTCTTTTGTTTCCTAGTGGGTAAAAATTACTGCTAATTACTGGCTGGAGCTTGTGTCTTTCAGAGCAGCCCTTTGTGTAATTGCTCCTTTCTA
The DNA here is from genome assembly GCF_023634085.1 of Falco cherrug. Taxonomy (NCBI): domain Eukaryota; kingdom Metazoa; phylum Chordata; class Aves; order Falconiformes; family Falconidae; genus Falco; species Falco cherrug. The sequence continues at coordinate 74,708,266 of NC_073720.1, read as the reverse complement.
GCAGAAAGCCAGCCACATGCTGTGTGGCTAAGTTGTGCCCTCCTTCCCCCACAAAAAACACAAAACAAAAAACCTGGAACAGTAAAGCCCTGCTTAAGCTAGCTGAAAGCAGATCTCTAGGTCTTTTGCTAACGTGATGATTTTGAAGGGATCTCTAAGGAGGTGGTTCGCTTACAGGTTAAGTGAAGTCATGCTCTTTTTGAGTAGTGTGAACTGACGTTTTCCTTGTAAAACAGCCTCTGTGTGAATGGGCTGAGGGTGTGGGCTGCTTTTTTTTTTTTTTTTTTAAACCAGCTCTCCCTCAGACTAACATCGTGGTCCTGTTAGGAGCTGGGGAAGGAATTTGACTTAAGGAGCAAAAAAAGTCAAAGGCTCTTGTTAAAAACAACATTTTGGGGGTTTGCTTTAGAGTTTTCGGGAACACAGAGAAAGGGTAAGCTAAGGTTTCTGATTTGCGATTTTTATCTTCATTGAGCCTTTATCGTTTGATAGTGGAGGAGTATTTAAAATACCATTTTTCCTTATGATGTCTGTGGAATTTGTCACTTTCTGGCTTGTCTGTTCACTGTAAACGTTAGGCAGATCTTTCTGGAATTTACAACTTTCTACTTAGGTGTAACACAGGACAATATTGTTCCTAGGGAGAAAATGTACTTTTGTATATCCTGTGCATGTGATAACTAGGAAAACCACCCACATGTTCAGTGTCTATATTCTTTAGGCAACACCTGTGAAGTCTTTTGGGTGAATTTTTTAGTTGTTCTGGAGGGGTATGTTTCCCAGTAGTTGAGTGCGTTACGCTTCTTGACACTGCAAAGCAAACTTCAGCTGATAAAAAGGCTTTAAGGGAGTCTGTTCGGCTTCGTCTTTTACTTGTTTAGCACTGAAGGAAATTAAGCATAGTACTGTGCATAGTCAAATTTAGCAGCAACAGCATTCCTGTTCCTATGGCATTTGATGCACATGGTAACATGTAGTTCATATCTCTGTGCATACACCAGGATAGCACATCCTTTAGCTTGTGAGAAATGAGGAATGACATTTTACGGTAAAGAATCTAACAGCCAAGATGACATGATCTTCCCTTCTAGCCTGTGCTTTGGGTTTTATGTGTTCAGGCCCCGTAGCTGAAGTCTCATGCAGTCACTTCAAATGCTGAAAATAGAGTTACTGCTCGTGTGATGGGCTAGTAAACAATACTCTTTTGAGCAGATCTAGTTAAGCCATTTTTTTCTGTTCCCTCTCTCCCCTAAAGCAACTTGACCTGGAATGTGTCAAACTTCTGTATGTACAGAAATGTGAGCTGCTGCTTGCAGTTTAATGGGGAGCCTTTTTACAACTGTTTAAAATACCTCCAAGCAAGCATTTCCTATCAGATAGCAAGTTGCCTGAGAGATACAGATGACAGCACCCCTTAATGTAACAGCTTACTTGGCGTTAATGATCTTGCCAACGTTAAATTAATTAACTGATATTTATTTCATTTTTCTGTAATTAGGAAAAAAAAAAGAACCCACAACCAAGGGACTGGAGCAACCAAACTTTTCAAGCAGAGCAGTTTGAGCTGGAATAACCAGTTCAGTTAACACCATTTCCCGCCACCATTATCTTAATTCCTCACTTGCTGAAAGAGCAAGTGATGAATGCCTTAATCAAATAATATCCTAATGTAGTCCAGATGTGCTTTAGGTCATTTAATCAGTAGCTTTTCAGCAGGAAAAGAAGGAATAATGAGTCTTTGGTTGGAAGAGGGGAGGGGAGCAGGACCGGAGGGATGGGAAGTAGTAAGTGCTGAAAGGGAACGGCTTATTCCCCAGGACTTCTCAACTGCCTTTTTCCCAAATAAAGAATTAGAAAAAAATCCTGTCCAAGTCTCACTTTCAATGAAATACTCTGCAGAAGACAGCGAGATGACTGTAGAGCTTAGTTTGTGTTACGAGCAAAGCCTAGATGAAGTTGCTAACTGCTCACAACATCTAACTCACATGGCAGGTCATATTTATAGCCTGGGGACAGCAGTGGCATGTGGAGAATTTAGCAACATCCTCTTTTTTAAAGACTGTACACATTTGGCCTCTTACTAGCAAAACTGTTCTGTAGGCCCTATAATTTGACTTCTTTTCCTATTAAATACTACTTATTCACTGGCCATTTGTTGAAATGGTGTGTCATTAAGTCCTGAGATCATGTTGGCTACATTGGACTCATCATTTAATGACAGCGGTTTTCATTTTGTGGGTTTATTTCTCTGAGTGGGTATTTCTCTACCTGAACCATCCAGAAAGTTAAATTACATGCATGCCCTTAGAGGAAAAGCTCTGTGAATTGCAGCCCACTAGAGTTACAAGGTTTTGCCTCTTCCATAAAACCTCTAGCTTTTATCTCAAATGCAGTTTTCACTGTGGCATGTTTCTGGAAAAGGGGGCTGGAGTGAAAGCATTTTTGTGTGGTGGTTTCCTGATGGGGTCTGAATGTGGTGACACATTGGAGAGCATGACTCTGGAGAGGTGGTGTGTCAGGCTCTTGTTGGAAGTGGCTTCTCTCCCCTACACACTTGTGTGTGTAACACAGCTATTGGCAGAGACTTCAGTGACATCCTTTGATCACCGTTGTATTTTCCCACTCTCCACTTTTGTAATTCAAGTGATTTTTGAGCTAGGACTAAGCTAGATTTCCTCTTGATGTCCTCTCAGTTTTCCTTTGAAAATGACCCGGTGATCTGCTTTTGCCTGAGGTAAGAGCCTTTTCACATTTTAGGTGAAACTAAATATAAATTGGGGCCTTTTTAAGCCACTATGGCACTGTCTTTATAGTGAGTTTTAGGGGTCTCTAGCTTTAAAACAACACCATTTCTTTGAAGAACTGGGAAGGCGGCAATCTATAGAGTGCTCAAGCCAACTGGCTGGACAGCCCTGGCACTGTGACCCTCCCAAGGCTCACTGCTTGTAGTGAGATAAACATTGTCCTGTTCTTGGTGCTACAGGCAGAGCAGGCTACCATCAGGTGAGATGTGCTGCACCATGCACGGCTACCTAGGCATACCTTTGTTTAAGGAGATTTTGCTGTGATGGGTCTTAAGCTAATGCATGAGAGCAGCTGTAAGAAGTTCTACTGGCAAGAGGCAAAGCATCAATAATAATTTTTAATCTCCAGCCCTGAAAGAAAAATAGATGTTCAGCATTCCCCCTTACCCCCCATATCTGAGCAGAATTTGTTCCTTCAGCCCTGTCTGCGTCATCATTCCTAACTGTCAAACTCCAGTAGATCTTGAACAGCAATGCCCTTTAGAAGTGTAGCAAATATTAACTAGGCTTTAGGAAAAAGTAGTATGATCTCTGGCAGTTGGTGTTTGTGAAGCAGAGAAGTGAAAAATAATCTGGTTTAGGCTGTGTTTTCAAAGGTTTCTAGGTGCTTGCATCAATTAAAGCATTCAGTTTCTACTGTATTGCCCTGGAAAGTAAGTGGAGAAAGTGCTGCAGCAGAGATCATGTGTCTTTGTTCAGAAATTGTAGTTTAGGCCACTTAGAAAAGATTTGTAGAACTGTATCAGCCAATGAAAGAATCTGTATCATTGGAAGACTTTAATTTAATACTAATACATCTTAGAAAGCCTACTTGTGTGCTTATGGCAGGTTTATCTCAGTTCCTTGAATATATTAAAACAGTTTCCTAGCAGCCGTAAGATCTGCTCAGAGAATAAGTAAACTGTGTGGCCTTTTGTCTCCATTTACAGCCTTCCTCCTGTCCCTGCCTAACCCAGATTCCTTCCTCAGGACGTCCCTTTCTCATGCACCAAAATTATTAATATGCCAGTATTTTTTTCCAGATCTCGTATTTACAGAGGAGGGTTGTATCTCTGTTCTTTAGGTGGAAGAGGAATCTCCCACCCCTGATGAAAAGACTGAGGAATTTTGGAAATCCCCTTGTCTCATTGGTTTTTTGCAAGTGACCGTAAAGGTCACCCTTTCCTTGTGCTGACATTATCTATCTGGGTTAAAGAGTATTAAAAGCAAGGCTTAGTTTAGCGTCCTTTCCCCTCCCCATTGGGATTAGGTCACGCTTTACCAGAGCAATTGTTCTATCCTCAACATGTGTTGGGCAGATTTCAGCTGCAGCATTTTGTGAAACAGTGATTTTTCCTGCATATATTCAGAAGCCACATTCTGCTCAGCTCAGTATCCATATTGGACATTCTGTTAAGTTGAACATTTTTCTGTCTTTATTCAACTGGGATTTCTTGGCTTTCACTTAACATCAAACCAGTGGCAGAACGTGAAAGAGTGCTACTAACAACAGAGCCGTGAGCTCTGAGCTCACATCCAGCAGCACAGACTGAGGGGTGCCTCTCCAAGTGGACTCTGCACATGCAATGGTTCATGGTACTGGACCTCATCTGTGACCTTCACCTGTGAAGAGGAAAATCTCCTTCTGTTCCTTAAGGATTTTATTATACCTTGTATTCCCTGCCAGTAGTGGACAATTTTCTAATCGTCCTCATTTCTAATATTCCTCATGCATTAGTGGGATCCAATGCTCTTCATTTCCTCCAGCACACCGTTGCACTTCCTTAGGTAACACTGGAGACTGCTTCAGGAAATTGTATTTACCATTTTAAGTGACTTAGCACCACATGCTCTGTAAATCAAATGTCCCAGCTGTTGGATGCATTCATTCTTTAAGCACAGACAGATTTTAGAGACAAGCCGCAGAAAAGCAAGCCTTAGGAAAAGTGTCTAACACAGTTAAAAAGTACTAGAGTATCTGTGGTGGTGTGGTTGATTAATACGCTGACACATTTGTATTGACCTTGAGTCTAGTATTGTCTCTTTGCAGCATTCCCATGCCCTCACACAGGGTGTGCTGTTCTGGTCATTCTGTCCTCAGGAACTTAGTGAAGCAATAGAAGAAATAATACTTAATTCTGCATTTTTCTTTTGAGATGGAAAACAATTTGGAAATGAAAGGAGCATCAGGAGTTGGATTTGAACTGATGGGAGTGATGAGAAAACCACATTTTTCTGGATGAAACACCTCTTATGCATGCATTTCCTGCTCTAATTCAGTTGCACTTTCAAGCTGACCTACATTACAAGAAGCCAGCAGTGCAGAGAACAAAAGAATGATCTTTTGAATGCAGGTTCTTGTACCTGAAATCATATTATCACCAATTTACAGATCTCTTGAGTACTAAGAGCTCCCAGTTCTCCCTATGTGTGTGAACTGCAATTCTGGAGCTCTTCAGGGCATCCTCTTATCTGGATGCTGATAGAAAATGGGGGGATGGGGAGGTGGGGGTGGGGGCATCAGAGGGGGGGAATGTGGCTGAACCAAATGGTGCTGCAGTTTCTGAATGAAAGTTTAATCACAGCTTACTGTAATTTCACATTTGCATTTTGATTACTGTAGAACTGAACAGAGGTTTCACAGCAAAACTAACCAGCCACACACACTGTAGTATCCAAGTCTACACCACTTGAACATATACTGCTTTCCCTGGTGCCAGCTATGTAATCTTCATCCTCTAATAACCTCTGTGGTAAATTTTCTTTATCAGAGGTGTTATTTCTTTTAATTCAGAAGTCAGCAGCCCTTTGTCCCTAAATATTCATTTCTGTATAAATCATTTTGTCCATGAAGGTGCTTCATGCAATTACAATTCTTTGCAGGTATGGGTATGAAAATATTTAATAAAAAGTTGTTAGCCTTTTAGGTTGTTTTTGTTTTGTTTTGTTTTTTACAACAGCTGCACAAGCATTTAATTTAAAAAGGAGGATATCTGGTTTTCTTGCTTCTGTAGCAATAGTTGAAATCCGGTCATTAGGGCTGTAAATTCTTCACAGAACAGGTCTATATTTTTAGGGAGCAAGAGAAAATAACAGGCATAAAAGAACAAGTGGCTTCCTATCTCTAGAAAACTGCTTACAATACATATACTTTGGAGTTACTGGGAAGCAGTAAGGGTTATTATTTCCTGGCTTGCCCAGGAAAAACTTCAGCTGTTTAGAAAAATATGGTATCATTCATTAGGTATACATCATTAAAATATCCTACCATATAGTATATGTTTGTCATTATTTTTGAGCCGTTTTTCTCAATCTTAATTTTTGTTATTGCAATCAAGTTATTGCAGCAACAAAAGAAGACTGGACTTTGATTTGATAAAAGAGCTTTATAGTGTATCACATGGGGAAGCTGAAGCCTGTGGCTCAACTGGAATGAAAAAAGAATATTGCAAGGACTTTCACGTGCTTTCTGAGCATATGCACTCACAACTTCTTCTCTAAAACAGGCAAAAAAAAGGACATACAGAAAAACACTCAGAAAATGTCACACAGCAAGTTCTCCAAGCAGCCACTTGTTCATGCGCTGTATCCCCCCATCCCTTACTACTGTCTGTATTCCAGAAGAGTCCCCCACTGCTTCTTAGGGGGACGTAGTATAAAATTGCATTGATTTTTATACTATACTCTTCCGATTCCTTAAGTGCTTCGAAGGAGATAAAAACAGATAAACCAGCTTTTTATAAAGAAAGTGTGCCTATTGTGCTGTCTGGCTACCTCAGACAAGTCACTGAAGACCATAGAGAGCTGCTTATGGAGACTGTCACTTGTGACACTCAGTGCTAAAAATTTCTCATTATCATCAGAAATGGTTTCTGTTTGCATATTGAAGACACTGTGTACTACACTGAGAGGAACAGGCCAGGTCTTGCTTTTGTGTGCAAGTGGGATTATGAATGGAACTATTCAAGGTGGTGCCAGCAAGTGCCTCACATGTCTTAAATTCAACAAAATTCGGCAACAGGAATTGGGGATTTATTTTCTTTTCTGAAACTTGAATGTTATCCAATTTCATCAAGTGAAAAATTGTAAATTTTTTGGACAACACTTTCTGTAGTATTCTTAAAATCCTTAGGAGTCAGTATGAAAATACTATATGGGAAAATGGGACCTGTTCAGACAGAAGCAAGGAGACTAAGCTTTGGTTTGGGACTTTTTTTTCTTTTTTTTTTCTTTTTTTTTTCTTTTTTTTTCTTTTTTTTCTTTTTTTTTCTTTTTTTTTCTTTTTTTTTCTTTTTTTTTTTTTAATGAAAGGACATGTTTCTGTAGACAATGGGACTAGAAATCTCCTTCCTTTTCTTGAGCTCTGCATTATCCACTAGTATCCCTTTTCTTCCCCAGCTCCAGAATCTTTTTTAATTCTCTGCCTCTGCTTTCTCTCAGCTCACCTGAACAGAAAATTTCCAAAACACAGTGTTGAACCCATTTCTTCAGAGTGCTTTCTGCAAAGGCTCCCACCTGGAGCATTCTTACCATGTCAGTGACAAGGGGGAACACCACATTTCTGGAGGTGAACAGGGTGGCAGCCACCCTACAAGAGCCTGGTGTGGTAGCGAGGAGGTGCACCAGCTGTTATGGGAAGGGACAGTGGTCTGGGCTGTCATTCCCGTCTGGAATGACATGGGATAGTGGCACCTTTCTGAGCACCTGTTGTGTGGTAGTGAATGTGAGCTGCAAGGGATGGATGCTAGCACCTTGTCTGAATTGCCTTTCTTGCTTATTAAGAACTCCAACACTTCTATGCCATACGATTCTTCTACAGAAGATGACTTCTCTAAAGAAATACTTTCTGTTGCTGGCAAGAGCAGAGCAATACCTGTGTTGGCTAGGGGTTTTGTCACTGGACAGGGTGGCCGTCTAAAAGCACAGGTATATATGATGTCTATATCTTTGCAGTGCTTAGGACTGGTTCCATCTGTGACGCAGGTGGTGACTGTGTTCTTCAAATGGGTGAATTGAATGAAAGCAGCTGCTCTCTTGAAGGTTTGCCAGTCAATTCTCTAGAAAATCCATGGTTTGGTTCCTTCTCCTTTACAAAGAGACGTTAGAGAGGCAGGCCAAGACAGCAGGTGAAGAGGGAGAAGGTGACTGACATCAGCAGGGAGTTGTGGATTAGCCAGTCAACCTAATGCAAATGTCACGTTAAGTTACGCTATTGTACTAAAACTGCTAGAGGTGTGCCAGGCAGAACAGATCGAAAAGCAGAGGGGAAAGTATTGAACAAATCACTGGCTTGGTGATCAGGCAGTGGGAGGAGAAGCAGGGCATCTCCAAAGGAAGATGAAACCTGAAGAAATGGGAAGTCAGCATGCTGATGACACCAGGAGACCCACATCATCAACAGCGGTCCTGAAACTTGGCTGTAAGGATTGGTAGATGCCCACAATGAGGAAACTGTGTTTTAGGTTTTTTAAACCATGAAGTTTTTAGTTGTTTAATCTTTTCCTTTCTCTCCTCCACCTCCCTGTTGTTTCAGAAGAATGTTGACGTGGCTCAGAAGGCTTGCCTCCCACTTGTTGTCATATGCATTTTGCATCACATCAGACAAAGGAAGCACTGGCAGTACATTTGCTGGGTCTTGCTAGTAGCACACCCACATTTTTTTCCTTCTAAAAGAGTTGGTTGCCCAAACACTTACACTTTTGTAGACAAAGAATTCAACCAAGGAGGAAATATGCTAATAATTCTCTAAGCTGTTAGTAACTGCAGTTTACTAAAGTGCAGCAGCATTGTAGAAATGACGGTAATTACCCAGTTCCATCTTGACTTAAACAGAAATGAATGCACATTCAGAGACTGTGTAAAAGTAATGGTGACTTCTGGAAAATCTGGGTCTAGCTGAGCAGTGTATGGGAATTACTGTGAATGCTGTATTGCTGACTGCAGCCAGAACTGAATGCAGCCCTTTTCCCATTTACAGGCCTTTGTAATGGCGGAGGCTTTGAAAAGCCTTCTCCCTGTAGGCGGCACATACAAAGCTGTTGGTATATACTTATCACCAGGGAGCAAAAGCAGCCCCCTGGCAGGCTTGCCTCCTGCTGCCAAGTGACTGAGGCAGGGGGTCTGTGTGCACCCCACCACCCTCCTCCTTCTCCTCCAAGCCTCCTCCCACTCATGGTATTGTTATCCCGATATGTGCCATTTTCCCAGACCTAGCCAGTTATCCTGGACAGGCTCTGTGGCCTGGAATGTCTTGAAAAGCTTGGTTTTGTCAGCTGCTTCTATCCTTATGATCTCAGTAATCTTCTTCAGGTAATTCATCAGTAGTTTGACTTCTGGTCCTCACAGGAGTATCTGAAGCGTACTCTTATTGACTTGGCATTCCAAAATTGTCCCCATGTTCTGCCAGAAGTCTGGAGGGAAAAACTGGGGGGGTGGGGGTGTCTTAATTGTTTGGGGTGGGGGGTTTTTTTGTGTCCTTTAGCGTTCTTCCTTGGCTTCTCAGCGCTGCTGGGAGCCCTTCTCCCTGTTCAGTTACTAATTCCCAACAAAGAAAGGCGCCTGCCCATGAGTAGCAATGTTTCCTCATACTTTTTACTGCATAATTGTCTGGTTTACTACATAATTACATGTGCCACACTAATTGCACAGACATACGTACTTTCAGAAATACATACTGTCATAAATGTATGCCCTGATCAGACAGCTACATGTAGATGCCTTAACTGTGAGATTCAGATTGCAGCTATGATAAGATGTGCTCTTATTAAGAAATTGGTAAGAGACTGCACCTGTGGTTCTGTTCCCTAACTTGAATACCCAAACATGGTGTGATCTGAAATAGTTCGTCCATTAAAGCAGTGGTGGAAAGTTGACATGCTTTAGTGAATGTGGGGACTGGGGAGCCCTTTGACTCTGTTTTGGCTCCGCAGGGAGATGTATTTCAGTGGCTGGGGTGCACAGTTTTGTTAACTGATTTGCTGTGTCAAAGATATGTTCTTGTGGTGACAGAAGACATGTAGTTAGCTACCAATGTCACTAGAGGCTTTGATCTATCTGATTAGAAGCAAATGCTAGAGGAGCATGAGGGAATGCTCATGGTTTGTGTGAAAAGGACAGCCAGTAGTGCTGCACTGATGCTTATGTTCCTTGCACAGACTGCTCCAGGTAGCAACATCTGCCATTTTGCACCAGCAAGTCATGCAGGGGAGATTTAAACCCAAATACCAGAAAGGTATTGGTTAGTCCTGTCACCTGAGTACCCATTGCGTCTTGATACCTGGAGCCCTGCAGGGAATTGAAGAGTGATTCCTGCCCTTTCAGGTTAATTTTTTTTTTTTTCTTTCATTCCTGCTGTGCCACTCAGGAAGTAGGGACTTCTTATACTGGTTGTTCTTTATTTGTTTGCAGAAGATCTGATTTGTTGAAGATATCTCCAATGGGACTAAAGAAGAAACTGACCACATTTAGATATTTAAATAGTGAAAAATGTAATATGCTTTAAGAAAAGTACTACTAGAAACGTCAGGTAGAGAATTTCTAGGTTCAAGAGAAAGTGAAATGCAATCAGAACCAATCAAGTATGTAAAGTAAAATATATAGACAAAAGCAGGTGTTTTGTTTGTTTTTAAAGGTTTTTCCCAGTGTTTAAGCACAACGAACAAGCAGATACCTTGTAGCTGAAGCCAGCATTGTCTTCAACTGTGTACAGCTACATAGTTAGACAGAAAACTCTTTCAAAGTGCTTTTAGAAAGCGAGCTCTTCTGGCTGGCTGGGTATAATTCCTTAAGGTTGTCAAATGGGTTTTACTGCCTGTATAAATCCAGAGGCTATGTCGTTGTTCAGGTCACTGGCAAGTACCATTGTGCTCCTAGCTGATCATCTGCTGCTGCTGTGTGTATTAACAGCATGCAAGATAAGGGACAGCAAGGGCAGGGGTGACTAGCAGATGACAGGTGCCCTTGTTGGGTTGCCACTGAGTTCACAGGGTTTGGTCAGTGCCATTTGCTTCCCAGGTCCATGCCTCACACATAGAAACGCTGTGTGTGGAAAGGGAGCCGGAGACCTCAGGTATCCAGCTTCTGTTCTGAAATGTTAGTCAAACTGAATAGATGTGTCAGTTCTGGTTTTCAGGTGTTAGGAAGAATTAGCAAGAGTTAGCAAGTTGTTATTGAATAATGTTGAAAATGCCCTCATCTTTTATTTTGGTGTTTCCTTTTTTCTGCTTTTCAGCAGTAAAGAATTATTGAAAAATTCATTGACATGTTACCAGCTTAATCAGAAGTTCCTTCAGACTTTACTCATGGGAAGTTTACTAGGCTGCTTGACCAATAAAATATGTTCATGTGTGAACATAAATAGTGTTTCTTTCAATACCCTGCTTGAAGGCAGTGGCAACACATCAGTAAGAAATATGAATCCAGTCCATCTGCACTGCAGGTCAAAGTAGTGGGAGGGAGGAGACCATGACTCTGGTCCCTGTCATGCTCCTTGTGGTGGTCTTCATGCCGTGGGAGTTACAAACACTTCCTGTCTCCCAGGTCCAGTTGCATGTGGGTTTCCGTGTGGGCTGCATGAAGACCCCACATCTTTCCAGCGCTGTGTAATTCTACCCTCTGTTTGATGACCAAGATTGACCCACTGAGAACTGAGCGTTCTCTGCTATTGCCACATCCTTTTTCCTAACTCGGGATGAATCACCTACTCTTCCTGCGTGTTAGCATCTGTTTTGGCAAAGCGGGGGCAGTAATACTTTTCATCTGCAGAAGCATTATGAGATTTCCTTTAGGTGTGGAAAGCATTTTTAAAATACCAAGTTGATAAGGTGGTGTGTGCTGCATGTGCAACCCTTTGAAGACCGTAAACTGCCAAGTCATTAATAACTTGGAAATCCAAAGCTCATTTTTAGTGGCAAATCAGGAGCCAGGCATGAAATAATGACAAAGTGGGGATGGTAAGCAGATGCGAGATACTTATGTGAAACCTTGTTGCTGTTTTAGTGCCTTGTCGAGCTTATAGTAATGTAACTTTCTGGGTTTTGCGTTAATGATTTGCCTTGCTTTCCTTCCTACACTCTGAGGGGCTGCTTTAATCTCACATTTAGGCAGTGCTTGGATTTGCTTTCCAGATGGTGTTTACTTTGCAAAAAATAAAACATTGCTTTTTAGGACTTCATCATAGTTTTTTTCTCTTTTATTTTAGAAATCTTCCAGAATCCCTGAGGATGACATCAGGTTGAGAAAAAACAGAGACCAAAACTGTGCCAATTTCCTGGAGCCAGCTAGTGTGCTTGCTACAAAGGAAGAGAAAATGGAAATTGAAGTTCCAGTTTCTGAACATAAAAGTATCACCACAGTGGCTTCACCACATCCCATAGACAGTCCAACCCACTTCTTTTCCCCTGCTGCCAGCCACAATGGACTTAAGGACAGGCACGAATCTCTGGATAGTGAAGTTGCTAAAGAGATCAGATACCTAGATGAAGTGCTGGAAGCAAATTGCTGTGATTCTGCTGCAGATAATACCTTTAATGGGACATCCTCCCCTGAACCAAGTGCAGTCTCCATTATGGATGGCTCGGGGGCATCTGATAATGTCAGTAATGATTCAGTACTCAGTGAAAGAGAAGAAATTGTAGCCAACAGGCAGGCACCCTTGGTAGTTGAACCACGTGAAGCTAGTGCAAAGGATGAGAACCTGAAATCTAATGGCCATTCCTTGGGTGCAGTGAAAGAAGACACCAGGGACAGTCTGAAGGTGCCAGGAAGTCCCACATCTTCAAACAGTTCTAGAAGGTCCTCTAAGGATGGAGAAACAACTCTTACAACCCTTAAAAAAGAGGCTAAGTTTGAACTACGAGCCTTCCATGAAGATAAAAAGCCCTCAAAGCTTTTTGAAGATGAAGAAGAAAAGGAAAAATACAGGGTACGTAAAGTGAGACCATCAGAGGAGATGATGGAACTTGAAAAGGAAAGAAGGGAACTCATTAAAAGCCAGGCTGTCAAGAAAAACCCTAACATTGCCGCCAAATGGTGGAACCCTCCCCAGGAGAAGTCCCTGGAGGATCAGCTAGATGAAGAGCATCTAGAGTCCCACAAGAAGTACAAGGAGCGCAAGGAGAGACAGCAGCAGCAAGGTGCAATACCAACATCCCCCAAACAGGTCAGCTGCTCCTTTGTACCACCAGAGCCAGTCAATATCAAGAAAGAGGATATTGTCACAGAGCAAATTGACTTCTCAGCTGCCAGAAAGCAGTTCCAGCTGATGGAGCATTCAGGTCTGTCTCAGGGTCAGGCCCCACCAAGGCGGTCAGGAACACCCAAAATGTTCTCCATCAAACCCTTCTACAAAAGCCTCAATTCTCCACAAGTAGACAAGCAGCTGTCCTCTGTGACAAGACCCATTTCAGTGTGTGGGCAAACAGGACAGCTTGAAGGTAATGATGCCACTGTTGTCAAAGCACAGAAGGTCTCTGGTAGCATAGAAGATGATACAAATGCTCAGACTACCACTGCTGACCCAGTAAGAGAGTCACCATGCAGTGATAGCCCCAGAGCTGGACAGGCCTCAAAACTGTGGGCAGAGGATGGAGAATTCATGAGTGCAAGAGCAGTCTTCACAGTGGTGAAGGATGATGGACAGGGCATGCTAGACCAGTTCCCGAAGTCAGGCAGCGCCTCTTCCCCTCCAGAGGAGCTTGACTCTGGTTTGGATGACTTGTCTGTCAGGTCTCAGGATACCACTGTCTTGGAGACCCTTTCCAATGACTTCAGCATGGATAACATCAGTGACAGTGGTGCCTCCAATGAGACCATGAGCGCCCTGCAGGAAAGCTCACTGGCTGATTTCTCCCTGCCACAGACCCCGCAGGCTGACACCCCAGCAGAGTGCAGGGAAGAAAACATCTCCAAGTCGTTCAGTGACCCGGGCTGTGACTTGCCCTCCTCTGCCTTGGCAGATTCCATGCTGATTGATGACCAGCTGGAGTACCATGCTGGCCTGCTGGTTCAAAATGCCATCCAACAAGCCATAGCTGAGCAGGTGGATAAAGCAAATTGCAAGGAGGAAGAAATCCAAGCAGAGAAGGAGATCTCAGTCAAAGAGCAGCCAGTCACCACCAGGCCAGCTCCAGCCTCCAAGGAGCAGCAGAACCCAATGTTTGAGCCACCCCAGGTGTCTTCACCTGTTCAAGAAAAAAGGGACAGCATACCAAAGACTTCAAAAGAGGAAGACTCAGGACTCAGGGAAGGGAAGAGTTTGCAGCAGTCACCTGTGTACTCAGCCAGCCAGCCATTCTTTGTGGAGGAACACAAGCACGAAGTCAGCTACTTCAGCAAGTATTCAGAGGCAGCTGAGCTGAGGAGCACTGCCTCCATCCTAGCCATGCAGGAGCCTGAAGTGACTGTGGGCCCTTTCAAGTTACGGTCAAGGAAGCAGCGGACTTTGTCGATGATAGAAGAAGAGATCAGAGCTGCCCAGGAACGAGAAGAGGAGCTGAAAAGGCAGAGGCAAGGTCTGCAGATGGCACCAAGCCCTGTTACGAAGAGTGCACCACCCATGCCCACCAGAACTGTGTCTTATAAAACTGCACCAGGTAAGAGCCCAGAGTGTCAGAGGGGAGGTGAAGTGTGACTGAAGGGTCAGGTCAGATTCAGTTTTATTTCATCGTGACTGACTATGTCGTTCTGCAGGGAGCAGGAGCGTTGTCATGACTTTGTGTGCCTGGAAAAGGCAGGCAGAAGGAGGGCATGGGATGACCTAACTTTCTGTCTGTGAGCACACCTGTGGATGTGCGGTTTTTTTCCCCAAATGTAGGGTAGACCTAACTTGCATACCCCACTCATGATCATTAGGAATCCCTGTGCTCTATTCATCCGTTGCCACATTGTATCATGACATATCTACTGCAGCATTGCTCAGATCACCCACTGAAATTTAGGATCACCGTAAGGCAGGACAGCAGTGTTCTTTGCAGCTGCAAGACTATTTGAAAGACAGATATACAAAGCCTTTTTTAACAGGCTTTCTGTTCTCTTGCATGTCATTGAGGAAGTGCAAAGGTAATGGAGATTTACAGACTTTGGAGGTTTGCATCAGATTTCTTTTTGTGTATATTATGCTTTCTGTTTTCAGGTATTTCTTGGTCGTCTTAATGAACTTTGGTGAAAAGATCTCCAGAGCTGTGATTTGGCATGTATTTCAGCTGGTGTCATTCACTGCTGAATTAAACAGGTGTCACAAACAAAATGCTTAATAGATTCGGTAGAAGTCCTCTGACTGATCAGCTTTAGGGTCCTTGTGGTGGCATTCACGGCAGTTACAGCTTATCTGTCTCCTCCTTCCCTTTGCAAAAAATAAATCAATTAATGCCTTCTTAATATAACACACACAAAAAAAATTAAAACAAAAATTAGAAACACATGCCAGGCTTATTTCTGTGTAATGTTTTTTATGAGTATAGACCTACACATGCTTTGCAAGTACTTGGAAGGTTTTGTTAATAGTGATCATTGTGAAGAAGTATTAGTTTTGCCCAGAATACTTAAATTCTGTCCTTATTTCCACTGATGTAAATCTGGGCTAGAGGTGCTTCCAATAATTGTGCAGGGTGATCCTTTTCTTTTGAAAGTCATGGCAAACTTGGATAGGGTCTGCATTTAGTCCATTACCAGGTCTGATTGTGAACTTGGAGAGTTATACAGCATTTAAATACTTGGGTTTGTTTCTTCTGCAAAGAGAATGATTTTAACCTGTGTTTCTTGCCAAAAAATGTAACAGGTGTTGATAATTTCTTTGAAGTGCTATTGTTATTATATCTATATCTATTTATCCTATAGAACAGCATTTTTGATAGGGAGTCTCCATGAACTGAGGTGTTCTAAGCAACATCTGACAAGATGTCACAGTCATGGCACCACAGACTTCAGCTAGGAAGACTCGTTGTCTAAAGGTGTGCTAATCACCACTTTCAAAAATGGCAACATCTGTAGCTGCTCGAAATAAGGCTGGTAGTGGTTGCTTTTTACTCACAAGTGATGTTGGAAGGGCTGCTGACACTAACGCTTGTTTTAATGGAGCATCTGGGAAAACAGTGTACTTCTGCTTGTTCTTATTTCTCTACACGACAAGGCATTTACTTTGTGTCTGATGTTAAAATGTTTGTTGTAAATTACACTCCAGTGAGAATGATAAACTTACATTTGTAATGAATCATTCCAGACAGTTTCCTTTAAATGTCCAACTGCTGTACGTTAAAGAAAGAAAATTGGGATCTATTAACCAATGACTCAAGCTACTGCAGTTTGCAGCTGGTGACAAGGCAAAGAATTAATTTCTAGGAAAAGATGAATATGTGGCAATGTGTAAGGATGCCATTGATCAAAAAAACCACAAAGAGCATTGCCAAAGTCAGTCTTGAATCTTTTACTTCCAGTGTTTTTGAAACAGCGGATGTACTCAGCAGAGCTCTCAGCTGGCGGAAATGAGCTTGGCACCCTTAGCATTGCAGGGTGCATACCCTCACCTCATCTCATCCTTGCTGTCCCTTTATCCATCTGTGTGACAGTTAAAGCTTGCAGACAACTCTAAAAACAGGGAGAAGGGATACTATGCAATCTCTTGGCAGATTGCAGCAACTGTCCTTTTATTGTAATATTTACAGCATCTTTTCAATATTTACAAAAACAGGGGCAAAAGGTGATTCAGCAGAGGCAATAAAATCTGGCTGCAAAGCTTCACAGCAGCCAGTTACAAACGTGATATACAGAGCAGAAAAGAAAATCTATTTGTGGTAGGTACAGTAAGGAAAATGCTGTAGAACATGTCTGATACTGTAACCTGAATATCTATTTTCACATAGAAAAATAATAGTAAAAATCGTAACTACTGGTGACAATGTTGAAAAGAAGAAACAGAGGTACTTCTGTCACCGAATTGCCTTCCCAAAGAAAGAATTGGCACTCTTAACATCAGGATACCTCAGCAGAAAGGTATTAGTGGGTCAAGTCTAAATTTGAAAAATCTGTTGCTAAACCTTAAGTGAAGAAGTGTAAACTCACTGTAACTCTTTTTGAGGAGGTACAGTAATTAAAAAACAATGATCTACCTGTCAGGTTGCTTTTTGGTGGTGGACTGGGCAGAGTAGCTTTACTAGGGCTCCTGGTGGTCCCTGGTTATTTATTATTCCTGCCCTACTTCACTGTGGATAATAAACACAAACCACAGAAAATTACTGCAGTGAACTGAACTGCTAATATGAATGAAGTTTGGAAGATTAACACAATTCATGTGGGTGTACGTGTGAAATAACTTCAAACTGCTTTAGATAGCAAACAGGCTGTTTTTACCCGACTGACACACAACTTTAATACAACTGACAGTAATGCTGAATTTGGTGTCTGCCAGCCACCCAACACAAGCCAACATGGATCCTAGTAATAAACTTGCATATGCTAAAAAGTATTTTTTAAAGCTGTTTGGGATGCTTCGAAGCAGCTTTTTAACCCATCTCAGATCACTGGAGCAAGACATAGAGTAATTTCAGTGGAATGACAACTATGTGTTGCGTGCATGCTAGACAAGACCTTCTCCAGAGTACTTCTGGAAAGCTGAAGGGAAGAACCTATGCCAGCTCCGTTCCCAAAAAATTGAGTTTCCTGCATGAGGAAACCCAAGAAAGACTAAAAAAATGCTTGAACGTGGCTAAATGGAGTCATGGTGGATCCCAAAATATTTGTGGAGCCGTATTTAAATTCAAGCATTTCCTGTGTTGTTTTGCTGCAGTACCTGGTGCACTTGGCAAGGTGCTGAGCAGCTGCAGAGCAAGCCAGTGGTTTTCTCCAGTCTGCAGGGAGTACACCATCCCTCCTAAGCAGAGCAGCTGGGCTATTAGATAGTTTATTTGAACAGGGTGGTGAGTGTGACATGAGAGAGGATCCCATGTATGCTTGGTGGTGTAGTTCCCATGTTCCTTTTATTTTGTCTAACTTCCTGTAGTGTCTGGCTCGAGTAATCCTGTTCTTCAGAGGAGGTGTGAAAATCATTACATGAGAGGTCTTGATTCTGTGAAGGCTTTCCTGTTGCAGGGAGAGAAACCCTCTGTAAAAAATTGTTGTCTCATGATGAGGCATGGGGAAATCCTTAACATAAGAAGCCATACCTGGGAGAAGCTTTCCTGCAGCTGCCACATCTGCCTTTTTGGTGTTTGTTACCAAAGCGTTGCCAGGTGAGGCAGAAGGCACATTGCACTCCCAGCATTCTGCAGGGTACTCAGACCCATCTGCACATGCATCTGGGAGAGCTGCCCACCAAGCAGTTATCTTCTGTTGTACTCAGTTGATGAACTAGATGAGAGAATTTCAGTGGATGGCAAAAGCCCAGCAGGGGAGTTGCAGTTTAGAGATGTAAGTGATCAGGTACCTTTAAATTTCAGTTAAACATTGCCTGCAAATAGTAAGGAACACGTGTGTGCTTTCTCCTCGCTTTCTTCTCCTTGCTTTCTTTTCCTGAGTGACAGCTGTGGAGCTTAAGCCTGTCAGAGGAGCCCCTTCAGCCTGAAAACCATCTTCCACTTACTTTTTTCACTAGTAAATACCTACACTAAGGAAATTTCTCAGATTCAACCACAGCCTGAAGATATGGTGTACTGTATGGTGGGAGAAGAAGCAGAAACTTTGTTGCAAAGTATTTTTCATATTTGTAGCCATCACAAAATTTCTAACACCGTGTATACATGTAAAGAATAAGGATCAGGTCTAATACATATACATGAACCTCTTTTTAAAATGAGAATTTTGAGAAAAGCTGGAGCAGAAATGAAGGCTTTGAGTTTATGGAAAATACTGTTTCCTTAACCCCTTCATAAGCAATGGTATGAAAAAAGCAAAGTTCATCATTCTGTTCAAGGATTCCTCTGGTGTGCTCATCACTCATCCCCAAACACCTCCAAGAGTGCCTTCACAGCATACTAACCCCGTTCATGTGTCATTTGCTCTCTTATTCCCTCTCTAGTGAAGAATGTGTATGAAGTGAGAGGGTCTTCAAGAGGTGGGGTTTTTTTTTTAATGTTTTCTTGTTTGTGTGTTTGCATATTCATGTTGATCACCTGGTGTTAAAGAAGACCAAAGAAGCCCACCTTTCACCTGGAGTGGTAATGAGGCTCCATATTACCAGAGTGACATTTTTTGGCATACTTGAGCTATCCCCTGAATCCAGCACAGACTAGTCTCCCAAAACAATTTTTCTTGCTGAACTATCTTATTTTGAAATTTTTTCTCTGCAGTGCAGGTGTATTAAAAAAATGCCAACAGCATCTGTCAAACAGTTGCTCTTCCTTGCATGAAGCCCCACTCTTCACATCTCCTTTGTGCCTTAGTTAACACTATGTGATGGCCATTGGTACCTACTGGTTACTTAGTGGTGACTCAGGCCCTTGTCCCAGGGCCTCCCCTTGGTCACTCCTCTTGATATTGTGGCAAATCAGCTGACCATCCATCCTCAGCTTGCAGCAAGTGCTTGGACACCCAACAAAGTCCACAGGGTGGTTAAGTCACCATCACAACCCCTCTTGCTCCCCAGAGCTGTACAGAGGTTTTGATTAATTTGTCCCCAGCTCTTACATGTCTTTGATTTTTCAGAGACATGTCAGGCAACGTCTTGCAGCCCTCAGACCAGGACATTGCAGCAGCTGCCCTTTCCCTGAGCTTTACCTTACCCTCCCCAGGGCTGAGAAAGAGCTTTCTCTATAGAAGCAGGACCTGCCTGCCCCAAATAGCATGAAAGGCAGTTAATTAAGAGAACCCAAATTGCAGGAGTGCCCTACTAGATCCCTGAAGCCAGAGAGTAGCAGAAGCCATCACCAGAACTGAAGAAACAGAACATTATTTGGAGGCCCTTTGAAGGAGGAGAAAAATGTAAATGTGTAGATGAAGATTTGGGGTGCTATAGCCTGTACTCAGTATCCTGCAATATCTCTAAATGTGACCTCAGGGGACTGCCTTCCTCTGGAGGGGAAGGCACTGATGATAACTATTGTTAACTTGTAAGTGTGACCATCAGGCTGCAGGTTTTGCTGATATCCCACAGTGTGGCCCTATTTCTGTTTGAATCAGAACACAATTCCTTTGTTACTCAGCTAGGATTTGGGCAAGGACCACCAGCGGTGTCTGTGTGCATCAGGTGTGGGTATGGGACCATGGAAATACAAAGTGCCTGTGATCATCATGTCTTATGGTACTTTTAATGCTGAATGACCCTTCTGCCTGAGTACCTGCCTGAGAACAGCACCTTATCTGGATGAAAATCTGCCAGAAGACAATTAACCCAGCAACATTTCTAACACAGTCCAAACTGGCAGAACAGGTCTGAGCTGGACTGGAGCTCTGCATCGGGTTCACAGAGGGGTTTTTTGTCGTGATTGAGAGCCCTGCAGCCCCATCTTCTAACTACAACTTCACTGATGGTTGTGCTGGTTGCTTGACTTTCTGTCACTGTTGGCACTGGTAGGATCTCTCTCTTCCACCTGCCTACCTGTTCTCACAAAATTTTTAGGAACTTGAAAGAGACACTTCTCTATGAGAAGTGGTTGATGCTGTGAATTCCCGAGTTTTTAGTGGAATTCAAGCACTTACACAGAGAAAATTGTTGTATAAGTGTAATTTCTTGTGGATACAAACCAACAAACCACTGTTCTGCTGTGAGCAAATCTCCTTAACTACCTTGGCTTCTCTATTTATGAAAAGGGAACTGTGACACTCTTCACAGTGACACTGCCTGCCGTGCACAGAACAAGTTGTGTGTTGCTGCAGGTCACTGCTACAATACGGAAACCGATGTGCCTTGCACCCAGGGAGGACAGATCTGCGTGGAGGTATCCTTTTTCTAAAATGCAGATCCCAAAAGCCTATAGTTTACATTGTTTTCCAGGGGAAGCAGAGTACAAAGGGCTCTTTTCAGGCAAGAAGTTTGTCCACAGGTCTGAGCATCCTGTGATGCTTCTGCATCCCCAGGGGAAAGCAAAAGCTGGGCAGACATCTGAGAAGCCTGATTCTTCCTGCATTACTTACATACACCCAAGATAGTTACTTACTAGTGTAAGAATGAAGCAATGCAGCAAGATATCTGACCCTTAATCAGACCTTTTATTTTCAGCAGACTTTTTTACCCACTGTACCTAATGGGCAAGGTGACAGTTGTTCTTACTCTCTCCTGCTGAGCAGTCCAAGCCGTCACACATGGGTGCAGCTGGGCAGTTCAGGACCTGCTGTTGTTCTCTGCTTTGGCAGCATGTCTCCTGATGGTCTGCGGAGCTGGTGCTGGTGCAACCCAGAGAAGAGCCTGGGCCCATGGAAAGTCCCTCTCCGGTCTCTGGTGGGGTGATTTAAGGGGGATGAATTCCTGGCCTGATCCCTGCACCGGGCAGCTTAAGCCAAGCCTGTAACAAGAAACTAGTGATGCTGGGTTTTTCCATACTGGACAGAAATGAAACAAGCCTGGCAAGGGGATTTCTTGTAAAAGACCTCTGCAGTGCTGGCTCAGGTTTCACTTCTTCCTTCAGGAATCAATCTTGCTGCTTCTTACAGGAGGTTTCAAGGCTGCTCCCTAGTGGCTACCACTGTCACGATGCTTTTTGAAGGAGCAGCAAGGGTTTTCATCTCAGCAACAGGTAGTTCCATGAAAATCTCCACGATCCTCCGTATTACTTCACTTATTTGTAAGGGGTTTGGGGTGGGTTTTTTTTCTCCTTTTTTTCTTTCCCATCGATTGAACCATCTTATTTCAAAGAGCTGATGTGCTATGGAAAAGGGAACTTGATTTTGATTGAGTAGTGCTTTCTCCTGTTGTAGCTGAGGACCCACACACACCTTACTCCCATGCCACCGTTGTGCTCATTCTTCCCACCAAGACAAGGTGGGAGGCTCACCTGGATCCATGCCTGGTAGTGAGAAACACAAGCCGTCCTCCCTGGAGAAGTGTGTGTTGTCACACAGCTCAGTGCAGTGGTCTTGCTGTGCCTTGCCTTCTACTCACCTCTTCAGCTGAGGTCACTCTGCCTGAAACAGCCTTCCCTGGGTGAAATGGGCACAATCAGGGAGCAGCCTGACTTCTCCCTGACTTTCCTCCCACCAGGAGACTTGAAGGGTCCTGTCCAAACAAGGGGTGTGTGGAACAGAGACCCCACCCTGCTCTGTCACAGGTGTCCCTCCAGGAGCACCCTCTGTGACTTGCAGGAAACAGCTGCAGGGAAGAGTGGTACCAGCAACAAACCCCAAGCCTCTCATGCTTACACGGCAGATAAAAAGCACTGGAAGAAGAGAAGAAGCCAGCAACACTTAACAAGATGCCTTCTGTGGATGTCGAGCATGTGGTCCCTGACATATAGTGGTAGCATCCTGTGCACTGTACTGTCTGATACAGAAAAAAGATATCATGCAGTTTTCCAGAATCTTACAAACATTTCCTGAACACTGGAATGTGTCCTGTAGAAGGGAATGAGGGTAATTCAGCCAGATACTACTGTAAAAAAGAGTGGTGGGTTCAATTTGTCTTGTATCATTTGATAACTCTTTTAGGTTTTGTAAAAAGATATTGTGATGTTTTGGTGTAGTGGGTTTCAGGAAGAGGGAGAGTGTTTTACAAGCCTGTGGCCATCCTGATTTACCAGATCATAGATTTCATTCCAAATTGTTTCTTCATTCAAACCTCACTGAAAATGCTTCTCTAGCTGCCATCTTTTGGAAACAACTCATGAGTGCTTCAGCTTAGAAAAGGTCATTCTTTTTCATGTCATTGCAGGAAAGATAGAGAAGATCAAGCCTCCTCCATCCCCCACCACAGAAGGCCCCGTCTCACAGTCTGACCCACCACCTGAAGAGCCTACGGGAGCCCAGCGACCTAAGAATCTGATGCAGACACTCATGGAGGATTATGAAACACACAAAACAAAGAGACGAGAAAGGATGGATGACAGCAGTGTAAGTGCACTTTTCCTTTTCACTTTTTGCTCCGCAAGAGAGACTGTGACCAGCATCCAGATAACAAAAATATTTACTTCCCAAGAATCTACTCAGATCATTTTGCAAGTGTGTAAGGATTTTAACACATTGTAAGGGCCAGTATGTTTGAAATGGAAGAATGAGGGCCAGCGGAGAGGAAGAGAGAGTGTCACCGCAAATATCAAAGGCAACTCAAATTAAATTTCATTTTAATTAATTAAGCTAGTTAATACAAGGGCAGTGGGTGGCTGCCCTGCGGTTGGCGGACTCTGTTAACTCAAACATCACCAAGACCCTCCAGTGGGCTATTTCAGTGGCTTTTTGAACTTTGTGGATCAAGCATGTATTCACATCTGTGTTTGTAGATCCCCAAAGTCCTGTCCTAGTGTGCTCAGGATTCAGTATAAGTAACTTCCCCTGAAACCACTCCTTGCAGAACTGGATTTGGAACATCTCAGAAATTAACTTGGATCCATCAATGGGCAGCATGCTCTTTCCCGATGGATTTGTTATCTGTCTTTCACACAAACAGAAAATCAGCCAGAATTTCAGTTTGTGAAATGAGTACCTGCATTTCAGTCATTACTATAGTGGAGTTTAATCCACTTAAGGTGTTCTTTATTGGAGGCACTAATAAGAAGAGATATGAATTCATAGCTGGAAGCATCAAAATTCAGTGCAACTGTTTTACAACCTGTTTCCCAACAAAGCATGAGGTATTTCTTATTCAGACTAATTATTACTGTAGGCAGTGAGTGCAGAAGGTAGTGAGATATAAGTGTGATATAAAACTTCTTAAATAGACACTGTTTGCTGAAGCACCCTCGGTTCTCCAGGCATTTCGCAGAGATGTCAGAGTGATGACTCCAGCACCAAGGAGTTCATGCTCCAAACAAATATTCATAAAAGTTACAGTTTTATTAGGTGTATGGGAGTAAGTGAAGGTTTGTAATGTGAATATTGCCCTAGTCTGGCAGCTTTTAATCATTACTGGTAAATATTGCACAATAGCCAAAGATAACTTAATATCAGAAGGAATGCAATGTGGAGGGGTCCTGTTGTATTTCTGCCGGTTAACTAAAACATAGTAGGAGACCTGACTCAAAATGTAAATAGACTAATTTCCATTGCACACCAGAAACTTTCTGGTACCCTTTTTCTACTGAAGCTGTCGAAAACCAAGAACTCATTGTCTGTCAGATTCCTGATGCCATGCAGGAGGCCAGCTCATGCTTGGCAGCATGCCTTGCTCTGGAAGCGGCATCCTGGGGCCATGTCTTGGGAAGGAGACATGTCCTTGGGAACCATGTCTCTGGTTTCCCCTCCCTCCCCCAAAAGCACCCAGTGAAATGGGGTGGCTCCACCTGCTCCAGTGAGTGTTGTCTTTTGGCATCTCCCCAAAGGAGAGACATGTCACACCTTCATGCCTTTTGCAGAAGGCAGGAGGAACTTCAAAAAAAGACGGTTATAAAACTCCTGCTGTGCAAACCAGAACTGGTCCTCTGGAGTCCCACAGCAAGCATCTGTCAGTCCGATGGCTTGAAACCTTGGCACAGTGGTGAAGCTGCTCTGCTAAAGAGATTACACTGAGCTGGTCCTCAGCCTGCGCTTTTCCGCCACCCCTGTGAAGAGTGAAGGTGACTTGCCCAGGCCATGAAGCAGTGGCTTGTGGCTGAAATCTTCTCCCACAGCTGTGAGGGTCATGTGCTGTTTGTCATACAAGTTGTAGCAGGCAAAAGACATCTAAGATGTCATTAGACGTAACTCCCTCTGCTTAGTTACCCAAGTGCAACTCCCCAGGTACTTGCAGAGCTGCGCATGTGTCCCCTAGAAAGCAGGCTGGCCACAGTTACATACTGTCTTCTGCAGTTTGAAGGCAGCCTTGATGTCCTGACTGGAACCCCGGTCTGGGCAACATCTCACTGAAAAGGTGTGCTCTGCATGCCAGCTCAGCTGTCCGCTGCTGCTAAAGCTGCCCTGTCTCTGACTGCCCGAAAATGCCCTCCCAGAGGATTAGTGCTCGTTAGACAACTTGCGGAAAGAATCCTTTTCTGGGACAAATTGTCAAGGCTCCAGTGAATTTATAGAGCCCCAGCACACACCAAAATCCCATTGCTTTTTGTTGTCATTCTCTTCTCATGTAAGCCCATTGCATACAGCCAAACAAGATTTACATTCTTGATGCTGCCTACCCAAAATCCTATTAGAGGGCAGTGTCCTGCAGAGCCCAGGGAGAGCTTCCTCAGACCAGCAGGAGTGTTTTGTTTCTCTTCCCTGCCTTTTTCTGCTCTCCTTTTGTAAACGGCTCCCACCATTGGCAGGGGAAAGATAATTCAAATAACAAATTCTGCACTCATACCACTGTTGGTTTGAGCTAATATTTTATGTGCCAGGCTAAGCAATAATTATTTAAACAACAAATAGCTTTCATTTGTCAGCAGAGGACATTTGACCATGTGCTCAGGAAAAAGATTTCTGTAAATAATGAAACAAAAGACCACATCACTGGCTTGTTTTTAAAAATACATTAAATGTAGCAGGGGAGGAGCATAAATGACAACCAGACAGGCAGCTGCCACTTGGAGCATGAAGTTCTGAGAGCTGAACATATCTCAGCATTGCTCTTTGTGAGTGAGGGGAACCAGAGACTTCCTTGGGTACTGGGAGCAGCCAGGGTGCTGTGGCAGCCAAGGCTGAACAGAGCCAGCACTGCTGGCGAGACAGAAGGCAGCAGCCACGGTCTCCTGAATGGGATCGTGGAGAGGTTTGATGTGCATGGAAACTCCCCCTCACATGCTGAGCACACCAGCAGTACTGACGTATAGAGCTTCAGTTTCTCCCTACATATGACATACTAAAAGACAGGAGGGTGGTTTCAGCAGGACATCTACACTGTCTCTCCTTCAAACATCACCTCCTTCTGTTTTATGTCTGGCTTCAGTGGCTACAGCGCAGACACTCTGGCCAGGGCTTGCAGGCTTTGCCTTTCAGAACCAGAGGGCAAATCAAGTGCATCTGCTTTTGGAAGAACTTCACTGCTCAGGCAAGGGGGCAGTTTCTTCCAAAGAGCATGTATTACAGTAGAGATTTCAACAGGTGAGAAAAAGAGAAAAAGCAGCAGCAAGAAAATGGGTCAAGCACGTATAGTAAACAAGACTGAGACTGGCCAAGCAACACCATTAAAAAAACACCTAACTGACTTTTTTTTTTTTTTTGTTTCCTTACGACACCAAGTTGCTTGACTTCTTATACTCTGGGATGTGCCAGTTCTTGCAGTTTATTTTGGTTTTGTTTCCTAGTTACAACATGCTTATTCAATGCACTAATGCTGGTCTTTTCCCTTTCTACCAGTACACCTGTAAATTACTGTCTAGCAAGGTTACTTCTGAGGTACTTTTTAACTGCTTATTTATTTTTGCTTCTTGCATGGTGATTTCAATTGCATGTCACTGCAATTTGCGTTTTCATACTGTGTGCCAGTGCTGTTTCATATCAAAACTGGGATGCAAATGTGTGTGTGTGATATTCCCTTGTATCTCTCATCAACAATATTTGTGTGGCTCGTTTTCTAACATTTGGATTCTACTTACAAGTTCTGGCATAGGAGGGGTTGTAATTAAAGGGATGGAAGCTGTTGCCCAGGTCTGGAGCATTCCTGAGGCATGAAATGAGAACTTCTCCTTAATCCCTATTACTGTTCAGCTGGCAAAGCTAAGCATGGGATCCAAGCACCCTCACACGCTGAGCGAAACTGATGTGGCTTTCTTTTGTCTCTGATTACAATGTATTTAGCACTATCAAAATGCCTAGTATTTTGTAAAGAATCTGCACACCAACCTTTCGTCTGTGGAAGAAGAGAGTCAGATCCAAGCACGTGGCCTCCGTCTTGTGAATTTTGGTAACCTGTCCTTGTCCCTGTCTTCTGTTGTGATGTGATGACTGATCACAGTCCCACAGCATAGCATCAGTGTTGGTCTCAGAGTAGAAGAAACCCAGACCTACTAAAGAATGGGCATATACAGTGGCATTTGGTATTTTAGCAAGGCAATAACTTGCACAGTCCTTATTCCCTACAAAGCCGTACTCTGCCAAAGGCAACAATTTTAAGAGCAGAGAGTTGATACCAGCTATACTTCTGCAATGTTTGTTAGAAACAGGATGCAGACATTTCAGTTGCCTGTAATTTTCTGTGCAGAAATGAGTGTAAATCTGGACATCTCTAAGAGACACAAACAGATTGTGGTAATGACTGACACTCTTGTCCAGCGTCAGCATCTTTTCTTATAAACATGAACCTTCCACTATTGCCCTGTTCCATGACATATTTGACCACATCAGCTACCTCAAGGCAAGTATATAAATATTTTCTGTCCTGGAAAGTAAAGTTTATTCCATTTCCGATTCATTAAATAATTTAGTGTGGGTTTTATCTCACTGATACAAGCCAGTGATTGATCTTTGTATAAAGAGTTAAGCAGTATAAAAGCAGTGTGCTCTCAGAGATGTGGGTTTAAATACAGATTAGACCTCTTCTCCCTCATAATATCTTCACAGTATTCTGAGTTATGATTTATGGATGGTAAGTAGCAATCAGAGCGTTTGATGTTGTGTGAGAGGCAGAAGCTCAGGTGTAGATGTTACATGCCCAGCCCTTGGCCTTCTGCTGGGAAGGGTTGCGTGTTCACTCCGTGAAATAATAATGACGCAATGAGCTGGGAATGAATGTGCATGGATGGGAAAAGGGGTAGAGATGAAAAAGACTGTAGGACACAGCGATTCTGTATGCAGGTGAAAGTATGCCATCTGGCTAATCCCAGTGTTAAGCCTCAGACTGAAGAAACCATTTGGTCCTCACTGGAAATCAGGAGCTGAAGCCAGGCAGTGGTTTTGGAAGGAACAGCAAAACTCCAGTCATGATGCCCCCCAGCTCTCTACTGACCCCACAGCTGAGCTGTGTCTCCTGTTCACCAGAGCCTTCCATAACCCACTCCGATGCAGGCAGGTGGTTCAATTCTAATTGTCAGCAACGCTGGAGCTGACCCAGCCATGCTTGCACTGGCTGGGAGCCGGGGCTTCCATGCAACCAGCCTGCCAGCTCCGCTCTGGTAAGCAGCAACCCCCCAGCAGGGTACAGTCACTGCTGAAGTTAAGCTACATGCAGCAAAACACAGCCTGCTTCATTAGGTCGCTGTGGTTTATCACCCTCAAATGCCTGCGGCCTGTGTTAAAAGCACATTAATCCACTGTTTTAAAGAAACCACAGGTAACTATGTGCCTGCACATGTGTAGGTTGTTTTTATCCTCGAAATCTTCCACTCTTGGCCTTACAGCTATACGTATCTTCAAATTTATGGGGCATTATCCTGAGTTTGCTTAACAGCAGTCATGCTGTAGGAGATACTGCATTAAGGTGACATTGATGTGATATTAAAGGCTACTGCTGAAAGTTTTTGTGTTACGAAACAGGAAACCAATATACTAGATTTGATGGCAGAGGAAACACATTATGTTTTAATACTGACCAGCAGCAGTATAATGCTGTTTTTCAGGTAAACACATTTTTGTCTTAGATACCCAGCTCCTCACTGTGCTCACTGGAGGTCTGGTGTATTCAGTGAATAGCATTAAGTAGGTACAGTAAATACCTTTATACTTGAGGAATAGATGTTCTTCGTCCCTTAGTAGTTCCAGTTTTATGTTAAAGTGTTTAGTTTATCGTTCCTGAGCAGGAATGCAGAACCAGGCAGCTGTTCCCTGACCTTGTGCTTCTGTCTCTTTGTGCATGGTGTGCTCCATGGAGGTGTCTTGTACAGTAACTTTCCTGCATGGTACCTGTAGATTTTAGACACTCAGAACTTTGCAATCTCTGTTTTTGTTGCTTTTAGTTCTCCCAGGTCTGGATGGGAAGAATTAGTAAAATATTAAGCTCCAGAAAAATCATGTTGCTTCCACATCAGTTTTGCCGTTGTTGTTCTTCAAAAAAAACTAGCCTGTACTGGATAGCAGTCAGTTTCATTCGGTGGTGGGGATAAATATGCTTTGGACTGAAGCATATCGGTATTTTGCTTTTTATTCTCTTGTTGCCAGTGAGAGAGCAATTATTGTTACATTTGTTGAAGGGAAGATCAGGACAGTTTAGCGTCCATCTCTAGGATGGATAGGTAAATTAATCTTGCACCTGATAGTGGTAGCTGTTGCAATCTTTTTTTTTCCTTCCCCCACCCCCACAAAATCTTTAAATATAGATGAAATCTGTCAGGAAAAAACCCTCTGCAATTCATAGTGAGACTCCAGAGCTGCAACCATGAGATCCACACAGCAGTTTTGTGCAAAGAGAGGTGAGCAGTGGTTTTTACAGCCCTACATACCGTGGTACATTAGTCTTTCCCTCACACCTACTTCTGCTCTCCAAATTCTTCCTCTTCTATTGCAACTAGTAGTCAAACAGCCCCTCCCAAAAAAGACATTTTAAACAACATTGCTTTTTTCACTGATGTGGCCTTACCACTAGGATGTGGCCAGCTCAGTTTTTCAGCCTAAGCTTGAATGAACCATCTACTTCGTCATCTTTCTGATCTTTGTTATATGCCTTCTGCAAGCAGTTAAGAACTTGGCTACCTTAGGATGCCGTGGCCACCCAAGCCTGGTCCTGCCTGGGTTGCTCTGCCTGTACCGGCTGAGCTGATTTTGGAGCATCATGAGGGAGGACACTCACGAAGCACTGAGGTAGCATCTTGTAATGTGTCCAAAATATGGTGTGTTACAGACACCCAAAGTAGCCACAACAACAAAAGCAAAAGACTTTCCCTCCTTTGATGTGCTGGGGAGAGCCTCTGGGTGCTGGACTCATGAAGGGCCCACAGACAGCCCTGATACCTGCCAAGAATATTTTAAAAGGTAGATTGTTTGCTATTTTAGGCAAGCTGCTTACTGGGTTGTGAATTCAATGCTCCATTGAGGAGTCCCAATTCTCTACTCAGTCATTCTAGTTGCACGCTATAATTACCCCATTGTTTCCTCTAGCGGGTGTAGAACTGACACAACCTAGTAAAAATGAGGGTTATTTTAGGTCAAACACTCTTTTCAGTAGATTAGAAGAATAATTCCAGAGTAACTATTGAAAAGGACCTTTAGCTTATTAGTATCTGCTCTACTGTTTAGAGGGCTTGTTTATTAATACTAAGCCAGACATTAATATTTGTTTTCCAGCAAAGGCTAAGTCTGCATGCAGTGCCCTCATGGTGTCTCTGATATAATTCTGGAAGCAGTTTTCCTTGGAGCAACCAGCAAAGTTTGCAGAAGTAGACAAGCTTCTAGGCACGTTTGCAGACAGAGGATAAACAGAAGAAGCCCTGAGATAAAGACGAGCTGACCGATTCAAAGCAGAAATCTTCAAAGTTTAAGGGTCCTGACTGTGCAAGCCATCACCAGAGACCATTGCAATGATTTAATTTCCAGCAAGGAAGACACTGACTGGAGAGTCTTGTAAATTATGTAAAATCCAGTTTATTTTCAGCTGGCATAAATCTTCAGGCCAAATTCAGCAGGCCTCAGTTGAATATACCACTACTCTGACTGTGGCAATTTGGGTTTGAAGTTTATGCCACATTTTCTGATTTTTCATGTAAATTTCAAGTTCCAGTGAGGAGAACAGTAGTTTTCCCTGCTTTACTTAATTATTACCCCATACTGGTCTTGATAGTCTTCTGTCTAGCAGCATTCATCTGTTGCCATCCAAAAATACAAAATGACTGTTCCTCCCCAACCCACACCCCCTATTGCTAACCCTGGAGCAGCCACTGTCATTTCTTATTCTGAGGAGATAATGAGGTGATGCACTAATATCCAGTCCCATTTTCAATTGCTGGGTTTGGGTTGTCTTTCCTTGGTTCAGGCATTCAGAATCCCAAACGCAGTTTAAGCTGCTGGTCCTCATCCCTGCAGCGGGAGTAGCTTTGGTATGTTGCTTACAGGCTGATGTCTCAGAAGGAATTTTTTTACTGATTTTGATTTTTTTTAAAAAAAATTGATTAATTTTTACGTTTGTGAGCATGTTTGCCCTTACTGGGTAAAAAAGAAATTGCTCAGCTCTGCTCCCCCTTTCCTGTGATTACTCTACAAAACCAGGAAATATGACTTTGGGCAAAATTTCAGAAAAAAATCCCCCCCAGTGAACCTGGACCAGCTTTGTGGCCCTGGTCACTGCTGGGAAGCAGATGGAGCTTTAGCTTTCTGTTGGCTGGGTTTTCCACTTAGTTCTTTGGTTTGTTCACAGTCATAGTCGAAATTAGGAGGGCAAAGAAATAATAAAGCTGGCAAAACTCCACCTTACCTTCACCTCCTGAATGGAGGTCTGGGTCTTAGCGTAAATGCAGAAAGGTGAGCAAGGTTATGCCCTGTAATTTCATCTGACAGTTCAGAGCTGATTTCCCAATATAACTTGCACAGGAGCCCCTAGTACCTGTGTAGCTTTCCAACCACAGCTTGTCACAAGCTGTAAGAAGAGTTCCTTTAGTCTTATATTATTTATTTTTATTCTAGTCAAGGCTTAAGTCCTCACTGCATCTGACTTTCTATGCAGAAAAATAATATAGCAT
Source organism: Falco cherrug (assembly GCF_023634085.1). Taxonomy (NCBI): domain Eukaryota; kingdom Metazoa; phylum Chordata; class Aves; order Falconiformes; family Falconidae; genus Falco; species Falco cherrug. The sequence continues at coordinate 74,676,897 of NC_073720.1, read as the reverse complement.
CATCCTTTCTCAAAAGGCCAGCTACTCTTCTGCAGCGGAGGAGTGTGCAGAGCAGCTTGCAGGAAGCATTAGGGACCAGGGATGGCAGGCATTGTTTCAGTGAACAGTCACATACTTGTTGGGGGTATTTTTTTACAGTTATGTTTTTTAACTGACTGTTTAAACTTTTCAAAAGTCTGCTTCTCTGGGAGGGCTGGTTTAAAACACATTGAGGGCAGTGGATGTTGGCAGCTTTGTAGTTTGATCACAGAACTGTTATTCAGTGTCGGTCAGAAAATAACATTGCTATGTGCTTCTGTTAGAAGGCCACAGACTTCTTTATGTCATCTCACTCTGCTGGGAGAAAAACACCCAGTGGCATGCATTATTGGCCGAGGAGTACATCAGATTCATGTCACAATAACACCTTTTGGTTTAATCTGATTATTTTTCATATGTTGTTAAACCTCATTAAAACTGGTTGGGTTTTTTTTTTACTTTTTTCCGTTAATTGTTTCTGTGTATACATGTGTGGGTATACTGTTTTTATATGCGTTTGTGTGTATGACTCTGTGTGTGCATGAAAAATACATAAATTTTTAAGGGCCCATCTTGTACCAGACTCTGTAGGCTGTGCAGATCCTCATTTCCCGTATGCATGGAGTGATTTTTCACTCCAAGAACGCTTTGATTGCAGTGCATAGGCTTTCCCATTGGCATAGCTGCAAGCCAGAGACCACGAGAAGATGCAGCGGGAACTGCCCAGTCCTGTTTGCAGGGGTGATGTGCTGAAATAAGCAGCAGACCGCTTTCCAGGCTGCACATGCAGCTCCAAAGCAGCCTCTGCTGGGTTGTTGCAAGCTGGTGGTACGGAGCTGCCTTTTGGGGAGAGGACCAAGGCTCTGCCATCTGCCTTCCCCAGGCTGGGACCAGGCAATGTGCAGCTAGGCTGGTAAGGGGCAGCTGGGGCTTCCCTAATTCTGCCAGACAGCTCCTACCACTTCTGTCCTCCCGTGGCGTGGCTTTGCTCTCGTGTGCCATCCCCTGCACCTTCACATCAGCAAGTGCTTCATCGCATGAGTCCTCCCAGTTTGCACAAGGTGCGGCACTGGGAGCCCAGCAGGAAGGGCTGGCCCAGCTGGTCCCTGCCTGCCCCGTTGGTCCCGCCTGCCTGGGTGCACAGTGCAGGGCACCCCGGCATGGGAGACAGGTAGCTGAGTGATGTGATGTGTTTTCCCTTTCTCTCCTGACCAGGTCCTTGAGGCAACCAGGGTGAACCGCAGGAAGAGTGCTCTGGCACTGCGTTGGGAAGCCGGCATTTATGCCAACCGGGAGGAGGACGAATAACCACACCGCAGTGTGAAGACAGCGACCAGGCACACCGAAACCAAAAAAAAGAGAAAGGAAGGAAGAAAAAGACAAAAAACCAACACAAAAACCACCACGAAAGCAGCAGCATTTTAGTCCAGTATTTATTAAATACACAACAAACTCGATGCACATAGACACAGAAACGATCCAGCTCCTGGCAATCCTAGAACAACAGGAAAAGCCCACCTAGAAAATATCCCCTTCTCCTTCCCTCCACCCCCCGTCTGAAATAATGCAATGGAGAGGGTGCAGGGGGTGGAAACCCTGGGGGTGGGGGACAAGGGGGCTGTTGTCCCCATGTACCAGAGAGGCTGCAGGCACATGGTGGGAGGTCGACGTGGAGGAGCCTATGGCCAGGGCTTGTCCTCGTGCGTCCTGCTGACTGAATCGACAGCCCTGCCTTGCCCCTGGGACCCCTGTCACCCCAGCCGCTCCTGTTGGACCCTCCTGCAGTTCCTTTGCCTCCTACAGTTGCTGCACTGAGACCATCAGTGTTGCTTCGGCATACTCTTATCCAGCCACAAAACAACGATATTGCCCTCTGTTGCTGTTTCTTTGAGAGGATTGAAGGGTTGGGGTTTGGGACTGGGGTGTTTTTTGGGCAGGATGGATTCTGCTCCTCTTTCTAGTAATTTATCTGTTTCAAAGGAGAAAAAAAAAAAAAAGCAAACAGGGAGGCAGTTATTGCAAATGTACAATCTAGTAGACTCAGTACAACAGTCCTTGTGTTGCAAACACAAGCCATCACAATTTAGGAGTGGAATAGATGGGGATGAGAGCTAAGCCAAATGGATTACCTTAGCTTTAGGATCCTATATGCTTGCAATATCACCTGAGCTCCAGGTTCTCAGAGCATATTTACATAACAAAGTTTCTAAATAGAAAATCTGTATTTAGTGGATGACAACTATTTTTTGATGGTGGGGAGGGAAAAGAATGGCATATGTGTAAACTCTATGAAGATGGATAATTTGAAGTAGAAAGGTAGTGGGAAAGGGATACAAATAAAGGACATTTAATTTGTAAATGAGGCAATAAGTGAACTAAGCCAGCCTGTGGCCTAGAAAGAGGTATGAAATAAAGAAGAAAGATAGTTACGTCTTCAACTATATTTATACAACATAAAAAGCCTTTGAAGTAGAGTGCTTTATGGAAGTCTTCACGTCTCCAGGCAACAAAAAAAGCTAAAGGGCATAATGTGTTGGAAGGAGTGAACAAGGAAGAGCAGACAAGGGAAGAAAACATAATTTTTGCCGTTCAGCCAGTGTTTTCAGTGCTACAAGCAAACCATAGAGCCTTTAGTTATTGCTTAGGCTTGGGATCAGCAGTGAAGGATTAGTATGGATCTGTGTGTGCGTGTGCATGGGTGTGTGCGTGTGTGTGCGTGTGCGTGCGCGCGCGTGTGTGTGTGTGTGTGTGCAGGCGTGTGCATGAGGCTGGCATACCAAAAAGTGTATGGCAGTGCATGTACTGATTATTTTCTCCAAAGCTGTTGTATCAGCTATAGGAATGAGTGCTAATTTCTTTTTCTTTTTTTTTTTCTGAAAGGGGATATAAAAACAAGGCACTGAGTTAATGCAGTATTTGTGATATTAAAATTTGACCCAACATGGTATTTGCATGAGTCACAATTGCAAAGTATTGACCAGTTTTGTAAGCTGACAATTAGGAAAAGAAATGTGGTATTTATTCTTGTGCTTTGTATTTGTATGTAGTATAGAGGCTGCGGGTTTACTCTTTGTTTTCACGCAAGCAATACAATAAGAGTATTTTACAGCTGGGAACCATAATTTCTGGACTAGAAACCAACAAGTTTGAGAGGTGACAGAAAAAAAGACACGGAGCTTTTTTCTATATGAAATAATCTGTCTTTTTTATAAACAAAAATTCTTATTTTGACATCTTTTTAAAAAGTCATCAGCCAGGATACTGGTCCTCCCTTAAGCGTTTCCTTGGTTTTATGACCTGCTGTGCTGTTTGATCCTGAAACAGTGAGCTTATTTAAAATGAGTACCGATACTGTGAACATATTTCTGGTGCTTTTCTTAAACAGAGCTTGCAACCAAATTATTCCCCCCACACACACTTCAGTTCCTCCAGCATGTGATTTCTGTCCCTGGACACTATCATTTTGAGGCTTATTTTCAGGGAATTGTAGCAAATACAATTACATATACCCGTTAACTCGGTTCTGTCAATTGTCTCCCTAAGTGCTCTTGGACAGATGAAAACCCTGCTGATCCGAGTGTTCACTGTGATAAGGGCAGCAAGCTTAGCTCAAGGATGCTCTCTAAACCCAGGTGCATGGGGAGGCACCATGCCTGTGAAGGAATTACATACTTGATGAAGTAGACCCATTGTCCAGACATGGCAATCAACAGTGAACTGTGATTCCTGTCTGCAGGCAGGTCGTTACCATCAGACTAGGAAAAGCAACGCCACTAATGCAGCACTCTAGTGAGACCATATCTCATGTAGCCAGATTCACGAGTTCTGTGCATCTGTAACAAGAGGAGTCCTGGCTCCGTCCATCCTTTAGGAAAGCTTAAGTGAGACTGGGAAAAAGGGGTTTCCTAAGCAGAGGAGACAGCCCCTGTACTTACAGTGATGTGGTCTTGCACCAAAGGATGCTCTTCAGACTTGCTCCCTGAAACTGCCTTCCCAGGAGCCTGCACCTTTCTTTTCTAGAAAGGGGATGTGTTGTTGGGGAGAGGCCAGGCAGGAGTCCTCTGTGCTAGAAGCATTTGCTTGCAGCTTCTGTGGCAAAAATATTTGCATGTATCAGTCCAGGACAGCCAAACTTTCCATCCAGCAGAGTTTTTCTCTTCCAGAAATTATGGACACTCATAGTCAGCAGCACACATTCAGTGCTGTGGTAACGCGAGTGCGATACAGTTTACCTGCCTCTGTTATTTCATTTGCATGCTACCAAGCTTAGGTGTTTATAAGTATACGCCAGTAATACATATCTATCTATATATAACTATATCAAATGCAACAAAAGAGCACTATTGCAGAGTTAACTTTGTCTCCACAAAAGAAACACTCAGATCCTTTTCCCTTGGCAAAGACTGGTTTTAATGAAACTGTGTATTGAGAAATAGTTAAGCATTAGCTTTTGTGATTATAATCAGTTTGGGGTTACAGTGCAGGTTTTCTGAACAATTCGTTTTAAAAGCTGCCAGTTTGGGCTTCATCTTGCTCCATACTGACATTATCTGAAGGAAAATACAGTCACATCGGTGTGTTTGACAACCAAGTCAGCATCCTTATCATGACTTATCAACCAGTTTCAACAATACCTGGCTTTCTGTATGTTAACCACTTAAATGTTATCCTGCTTCTGTTTTATAGTGACTGTGAGGCCTACAATGCAAGTATATAATTATTTTCTCATTAAAACAGAAACCTGTGTTGTGTTTCTATAAAGCTGCCTGTTTCTTCATGTTCTTGCAGAAAGGTGTACCCCCACAAGCAGCATGCAGCTGGTGGAGGGTGGCCTGTGTCCCATCTCCCAAGGTAGCTGGTTGATCTCTGCCCCAGTTCTTGACTCTGCTTCTGTCCATCTATCTGTCTAGAGGCAGGAGAGATCTCTTTTTTCCTCCCTTCAGTGGTGTCAACTGCAGATACAAGAGTATCCCTGAGTTTTTCTTTCCCATTAATGTACCTGGGGAGGGTTGCAGAGGCCAGATCTGCTTTGTGATGAATTGCACCTGATTTCTTACCTTGTTTCCTTAACATCTGCAGAAGCCCTGTCATCCCACATGGCAAAGCACATCATTTCAGCCAGTCATCCATTTCTCACATGCTCAGCTGCAGCAACCAGCAGCTTGCCCATTATCACAGCCTCTCACCACCCTTTCATCGTCAGCTAGACCAAGCTGCCGTCATATTTAGCTGTGAGAGCTAAAAGGTGCCAGGTACATGGCGGTTGCAGAACAGCCACAGGGACCTGTTGGGAACTGGGCAGATTCATGCCACTGCTCCTCCCTGTGCCGGGAATAGCCTGGCATTTAAAATATAACCCTGCTCCACAGCCCACAGGAGGAGGCGCAGGACTCCGATGATTTGGTGGGACTTGGCTAGAGCCAAGTGCAGCAATTCAGCCTGCACTCTCTGTAGCCATGAGCCCTCTTCTCCCTTGTGCAAGCAGTATAAGAAATGCCTACATTTCTCATCTCAACATCAGATGTGGATTTCCTTTGCAGTTAGAATATCCTGCTGATAGTCAGAAAATGGATTAGAAAACAAGCCTGAAAATTTACCCCCCAGTCCTGGTCTCTAAGAAGAAAAAGAGGTTATTGTCTTCTCAACACAGAAGAGGCTTTCTGTCTTCCTTTGCCTTTCCTTGCTCTGTGCTAAGAGGGATAGCTTATTGGACTAGCTGGCACACAGTGGGAAAGGGAACCCCTTCCAGACCTCTCCTTTGGGTTCTATGAGAATTAAAAGTGGAAATGGGACATGTGCAGGGGAGCGTTTAGGCGTTGCCAAAGTAATGCAGTGACACCAGGGGGTGGCAGCAGCTCAGGAAGTTTTGCAATGCATTCTGCTGTTACCAGCTGTTGGTATTTGTTTAATAACACACACGTAGGATATCTAAAATCCCTGTCATCAAAATGGCACGCACCAAGCTTTAGAATATTTCTACAAAGTAGTGAAGCACTATAAAAGAGCCATTTATCCATCATTTCAGGCATAGTCCCATATAAGGTGAGGATATTGCACCTCCAATAGATGTAGGTGGCTTCAAAAGGCCTCAGCACAACAGAAAAGTAAATGGAGAGGCAAAGGATCTCTGCAGAGGCAGGCCTGACAAATGGCTTTAAAAGGAGGGAGAGCACTCAGTACAGTGTTTTCAGTTGTGAGTGGGAGCAGGAGATTAAAAAAAAACCTACAAACAAGGTCTGTAGTGTAAGGAAGCCGAGTCAGAGCACCACAAACTGTAGCAAGGGAGGACAGGACTAGGCAGGACCAGAGCTATTAATGCTAGTGTGGACATTAGCACTAAAGATGACTTTCAGTTATGTCCTAGTCATTGAATTGACTAGGACAGGCAGTCCAGGAAACCTCCCCCTGAGTTACGGTTAGTTACAAGTCAGTTAAAGACTGAACAGCATCCCAGCATTTCAGTGGTGCAAGACCAGGGGGGCAGGGGCTATCCTGTCACATCAGCAATAGTACGGGGGGAGGGGGGTGGGGCAGGGCAGATGGATGGACAGGGACACCAAATTAAAAAACAAACTAACAACCAAAAAAACTAAGAAGCAACAGAAGATACCCAAAATGCCATCCGGACGTCCAGATCTCAGGGTCTGCTGCTAGCTCTGGCTGAGCCCTGATTAACTGGAAACGTAACCCACTGCTTTATCAATGGGGTCATCAGGAAGAAGGCTTTTACAGTAAGCACTGAATGTGGCATCAGTGTGAGCACTCCAGCCCAGTCCCAGGCATCTGTCATCTCTGCAGTGAATCCAAGGTGGTGTCTCACCAGAAGCTGGAAATGTTTCGGGCCTTGTTCCAACCTAGAATGTGGCAGTAGCAGTGAGAAAAACTAACGAAGGAAGAAAAAAAATTGTGCAAAGCTACTTTATTATATAGCCTGTTACAGCAAACTGCATGAGGATTGCAGGGCAGGGATTTGTGCAGCAGCAGTGACATCTGGAGGATGGATCGCACTGACCATGGGAAGACCTTAATTTCCAAGGACTTCCCCTGGAAGCCAGTGTCTGGGATAGATGTGCTGACTGATGGACCAGTCACAGCGCCTACCAGGGCTAAGCTCGCTACGATATCACCCGTGTTACTAACACAGCAAGCCCTTCGGGATGAGCAAAGGATCAGGAGAAGAGCCGTGGCACATCTCATGAGCTTCCCAGGGGGAGACGGCTGGGATGGGGACCCTAGAAAATGCTGCTGTGCTTAGCATGCTCACTCAGCGCCCCAGGCATGCCTCCTCCTACTGTACAAGCTCATGGGGTGCACCAGACCTCCCAGCCAGTCCTTGTTGGGAGCAACTGCAAACTCTATTGCCTCAGCAGGCAGTTTGGTGAAGGACTGTGACTGGGCATGCAAAACAGTCACTGTGGGGACTGCTGCTGACCTGGAAGGTGTGTGCAGGGCCAGGGGGAAGAGTAGGAAGCTGGAAACAGCTTCATGAAGACAGGAGGGTTTCATGTTGGTCTGCAGCAGACAGACCAGGGTGGTGTATTCCCCCTTGGGGTGACACTGACAAGAGGCTGTGGCTTAGAGTCGGGCAGGACGCTTATGTACAAAGGGCCCCAGCAAGCACTTCTTCCTCTTGTTGTATCTGAGAAAGCTGAACTCTCTCAGCCTTACCTTAAAATGAGCATCAAGTCCTCAAGCTGCAACTGAAACACAAGAAGCCAGGAAAATGCTAGCAAAAACACATGGATGATGACATAACCCTTGTGAAGCAGCATTTCACGGAACTTGTGTAAGGCTTCAAATTAACCAGTCATTAGAAAGGAGGGTGAGAGTGCGTGTCTCGGCGAAGCAGCATTGCCATGCAGAAAGGTGGATTTTCCTGATATACAGTGGGAATTAACTTGCCAGGGAGCTTTGTCACTCCCACATTGTGTAGAGGAGCCAGAAAGTATTCAGCCCTACTTAATTGGAGCGAAAGAAGGGAGGTGCTGAAGTAGGACGCTTGCTCCCTCCCTGGTAAAGCTTGTTTACTTCTAGGAGTGCAGCTTTGTGGTACAGCACCGGCCCAAGGTGGACCCACACCTTCACAGTATTACTGTTTCCTGCTCCCTGCCATCTCCTTGCCCTGTGCTGTTCCCTTCTCATTTTGATATGAGGCTACTCACATCCAAAACATGGCTGGTTTTGGGCAGCAAGACTAGATGACTTCCATGAGCACAGGTATCTCACTCTGCTTCCACTGAGCCTCAAGGGATGGAAAAAACCCTCTATCAGACCAAGTCCCCAACCACAGGTCCTGACTGACCACCACTGCAAGGCCCCATCAGCCTCCAATTGGGGTCTCTCCCAGGCCGGTTTCATCTCCTCAGGTATTCAACTGGATTTACACTTCTTTGCCAAAGCACCCCATGGAAGATGGATACACCAAGACCCAGGAGCTGAACCTTAAGTGGACCAGATCCAAATGTACCAAAGCACTTTGATACCTAAATACCTCTAAAGACTGTGTTCTTTGAGGGCTACTTGGCAGTGACCTCAGCTGGAAGCCCATGGATTGAGCTTGTGCCAATGCACTATAAAATGATGCGGGTATGTTAGTGGGCTTGACTTGAAATGGTGTTGGGGGGAGGGCCAGGTGAAAAAAAAAACTTCTTTTGGTTGCATTATTCATGTCAAAAGGGGCATGACTATAGCTTCTTTTTAATGCTGTGTTTGAGGAAAACAAGTGAGCCAAGCTCCAGCCATGGAGTGCTGCAGGAAAGGTAGACTGAGCTTGCATGAGGTGGAGAGGGTGTTTTTCAAGAGTAAGTTAATTGCAAATTGTAGGACTTGATGTATAAAGCAAGCAAGAATTTCTGGCAGGAATGGAGGGAAAGGAGGGGTAAGTAATGCAGGTCAGAGAAGAGTGGTACGAACAGTGGAAAAAAGAAAGATAAGTAAAGGAAAATCTTGCTGATGGGAATTTTTCATGCAGGGAGGCATTTCTGAAGCCAACTGAAAGCACGCTCAGACGACGTTTGAGAAGGTATATGGCAAAAAGCATATTTACACAAGCTGTCTAACCAGACAAAAAACTCTGCCAGTTACAGCATGGGTCTCTCATGCTGCTGGGTCCAGACTACGGTGGTGCAGGACAACATTCAGGTCAGCTGTCCTTCTTGGCCACTGTTTGCTGAGACTTCAGCAGAAGGGAGCCAGGAAATAGCTGAACAATTTCACTGCTCATAAGCCCTGTGATTTATCGACATGAAGATTCTTTTGAGTTTATAAATTAAAAGATAAATCAATATAGTCTGTCTAAGCTTTCCAAGCTGTTTCCAAGGAATTTATTATCAGGATGCCCCAGCACTAAAAGATCAAAACAGCATTTCAGTGCCCCAAAAGGCTTTATTTTTCAAATCTTGCTTAATTGCTTGTTCCCTTCCTGGACAGAAGTATGAAATCAGTGTGGTTTTAAATGTCAGAGAGGTCACTGCCTTGGTTTACTCTGTAGGCATCTACCTGCTTTGCCCTAGGCTGCCCTGGTTATGTGTCCTTGCAGAGGGTGCCAGAAAGGTTATGACCAGGAGGACTTGTTAGCTGGTAACAACTCCCACTGGCATCTTGGAGGTGACATTCAACACAAAATCCCTGAAAGTGATAGATACTGCCCCTTGTAAAGTGATGGTGTGGAAGTGCATCACATGTGGCAACGAGAGGCACAAGGCCACAACATCTGCACATGATCCAAGCCCCGCAACAGCAAAGCAACCTCATCTACAGCAGAACAAGAAAAACAAGGTCTTCTGGAGGGAAGAGCATGCACTTGCCAAAGCCCTCAGCTGTGTCTTCTCAAATAAGTGTCTCAGGTCCTGCAACAACTAGGAAGCTCATCAGGTGTTAGCAGTCCATTGGAGGTGACTGCCACTGGCAGTCTTCCTTTCAAGGGCATCAGTAGCACTCAGGTGGTGACTGAGGTGCACTGCACAAAGGCATGCTGAAATGGGTAAAGTGGCTGGGACATGTCTCTCCACCCACTGTGTGCAGTTAGCAGGAGTTACAAAACCACTCAGAGGAACTCACAAGGAAATGCGAAGGTTGTAGTGGGAAGAAGCGGTGCTGCTCTTGAACAGTATGGGCAATGTAACAATGGGCTATGCAACAGGCCATAAAAGTGTAGTCTTAGCTCAGCAAAGCTTTGAATACCCCAGAGTGCTGAAATGAAAGGGCAACGGAATATAGTAAACACCAGTAACAGCAGCGGTCTTGCCACGTAGCTTAAAATGTATAACTGTATATGTATTTATTCATGCTTGCTAGACATTGAAGAACTGCAGCCTGGAAAAACTTAGCAGCAACAATATTGCTGGAAAGCTGCCTGGACTTTCTTGTTTCCCTGGTACATTTTACCCAATACCTCTCTTCAACTCCAAAATTTCCTGCAGATACAAAGGGACCCTTCAGAGGAAGGAGAAAATGTGCAATATTTAAGTCCCATTAATGTCTTTATACACATACCAGAGTCCTAAGGATACACAAAATCTGCCAAGACTGTTCATCCACTAGCTGCCTAGGAGGGTGCTAGCTAAAATTCTCCTGAGTAGCATGCAAAGAGACCTGCATTGCCCTATCTACATGAACTTTCTCCAGACTCTGGAGCTTCCTCCTTGTCTGATGCAGAGTTGCGGGCCTGGGGAACCCAAGACACATCTTCCTTGTGGGTCGAGCAGTGCCGACACCTCTGCATGGGGTTGCAGAGCCTCAGCAGCCCTTGCTGTTTTCCAGGGAGGTGTCCTCCAGTGCGGGGTCTGCAGCTTGCCTTGCCTGCTCCCTCATCTTGAAAAAAATTACCATTGGTGTCTTCTTCCATTACTGCCTTGCAGCAAAGTGGGTATGGACATGGTCCCCCATAGCCTCCCAGCCACCCTCATGGAGGATGTTGACACCTTTCCCTACTGTCCCAGGGATCTCTCCACCCTGCCAGCCCCAGACAAGTGCCCCCATGCTCAGCCTGCCATCTGGATAATTAGCCAGGCGTGGCTGCAGCACGTGTTAAAAAAATGGGGTTATCCCTGTTACCTGCTGTGCCTTGTGACACCAGGTCACCTGGAAGTCCCCAGCATCGACTGAGGAGTGAGACAAACAGTGATAGGTACTGCCATGCAACCTCACACCCTGAAACCAGCTTGGGCTGGGCTCAGCAGCCACCACCAGTTGCACTGAGCAGCTTGTGAGTGGCCCGTGGAGGACCTTCGTGGCCCTGAACAGATGGTGCTTCGAGAGCTTGTTATCAAGTTTCTTGTGGTTTTTATTTCTGAGCTGCAGAGGTCCAGTAAACACTTCTCACTGGAAGACTTGCCACATGGCAAAAAAGGGTGTCAAGGCTCATAAATGTCACCAGAGTGTGCTGCAGCATCTGGAGCTTTTCAGTCATGCATGTGGTTTCTTAGGGTTTTTTAAACAAACGACCTGAATATGTTTGTCAGGACGTTGTGCATAAAATAGCCTGGAAAATTTAAAGATCCAAGTGACTAAAACCATAGTTAATCTTTCTTGCCAATTCCTGTGCTCAGGATCTAGCCTAGCAGAGTATGAGTTACCATCTGCCTGCTCTGAATGTCTGGGGTGAGTGTCACTAAGGACTTACTGCAGGTGATGGCTTCAGCGCTTGGTTTACCTGCCTTCAAAATGTAAATTTAGCCATGCAAAGGGCTGATCTGAGATATGTCAAGTAAAACCAGCTGGATTACCAGGCAAAGGTGCCTCCAGAAGAACTAAGATTTAAAGGAATAGCTTATCTTCCCTCCTTTCCTCAAAAAGCACTATGCCTTACACAATGCACAAAGCAGAGCCTGTACCTTTAAGCATTTATGATGCTTTTGAATTTTTCCATCTCTCACCCTAGAAAATGGAGTGGATTCATCCCTTTTCTCTCCACTGCCCCGACGTCCTCTGCCAGCTGCTATTCTCACCTCCATGGAGCTGCAGGCTTATGGAAAGATACTTACTCCCTCTAATTATACCTGGCTAGGGCTGAGTTATCTAGCAAAGGTCTTACCAGCTCAGAAAAAATTAGTGCTCCTTTTTCCCTTGCTCTTCTTTTCTTCTCCCTCCCTGCTCACTCCACATGGATGGGTAGCTTACTATTTCTTTTTCCTCCCTTATTCTGCCACATTAACCTTTCCAATATGCTCTGCGTCCTCTAATTCACACCCACACTTAACAGATAGTTTCTCTCCAATCTTATAAATCCCAAGTCAAATTTACTCACACACTCCTTCTTCTACTGAGCTTTTAATCACCCTTAATGCCTTTTCACAGATTTATTATTATTGAAATCTGTTTGAAATCTTTTTGGTACCCATTCACCATTGCCATAAAAGTTTCTAGACCTACATAAAAAATGAAAATGTGATGCAGACAACCAAAATTATTTCTAAATAGCTTTGCAGAACGCTTTGGAAGCCGAGGACAGTTTTTGATTTTGAACCAAGTTTTTACAGATTATTGACTGTAGTTCGTCCAGTAGTAAAACTTTTTAATAGTCATATTTTTGCTATGGTTATTTCATTTTTTCCAGACTGTCCAATTTTGCTTTATTCAACGTAGGGTTGCTTAAGCTATGCTTCTAGGATGGTTTATTTCATCCCATTTCTCAACTCCATTGCTGCCTGCACACTCTTGAACTTTGCAATGCTTCCATGCCAAAGCCATATATGTTGACAACAATTTAAAAAACACAGGAATATTAATGAAAAGGAGGATATGCACACAAAAAATATCATTTAGCACCAGGATTATCTGGGGCTTATCTAAGAACTACAGTAGGATTCGTTCTGTGTTCCAGCTGATCAGGCAGACACCAGGTACCACAAGAAGCTTTTTTTCCTGCTTCCATGGAGAGGATTAATGTTAAGGTACACAGCTGTCAGCAATGTTGATCGCCCAAATTCCTCAAGCTAAAGAAAAAAGAAGCCAGATCAACAAAAAGTGTGTCAAGGATGCTGTGTTTTGTCTTCCCAGCAGAGGGAGAAGCCCACAGGAGACTCAGACAAACCAGGTAAGCAGCAAACTCTGAAATGAGAAACATAGACAAAAACATGACACCTCAGGGTGAAAGCAAGACAACACAGGTTTCTGGTGCTACTTGGTCAGCCAGCATCTGTCCCAAAGGAAACTGGACAGTGCTGCTGCTTCCAGCTCCTCACTGCTGTCCCATGTTGTTCTCAAAGTGACAGGGAGCAGCAGCTTCTTCCAAAGGAAGGCTGGTTGACCTCCCCTGCCCTGGCACAGGGTCACCCCTCCTCACCTTGCTTCAGTGCACCCCATGAGGTTTCTCCATGGAGAAAATCTGTTCTCCAGCTTTTCTGCAGCCTGTTTGCTCGTGTGAGACAGAGAGTGCGGCATCCAGGCATGGGAGAACGAGGCACCACATGCTCACACCGCCTGTGGCCTGGGCTTCCTCTTCCTCCCAGGAGCAGCAGAGGAGAGCTGATCTCCCCACAGGTGATTCCAACATGTCTGGTGGTGCTGCAGCTCCTGACACCAGACTGCTGGCCCAGGGATCTCAGTATCTGAGACACCTCAGGGTGCACCCTTGAGGGCATGGTCCTGCATTTTATTATGCCAGTGCTGAAATTAACAGCTTTGTGCTACAGACACTGGCACCAGCATCATGAGTTTCCAAACAGCCTGGATGTCGTTTTCCAGAGCCAGTGCAACAAGGCTGCTGGGGTAGCCTTTTACATCCAGGCATTAGTGTCTACCATTGGCAGGTCTGGATCCCACAGGACAACTGCCTTGATGGACAAGGATGTCACATCCCTGTGGTGATCCAGGGCTGCCAGGAGCTGCTCCACCTGCCCCATGCACTCAGCTTTCTGTGCAGCCTCCGGTCCTTCTCCACCTCCCCCTGCTCTGTGAGCAGAACCGTGCACCGTGTGAGGACGGGGGCAATATATAACTAAACGCCAGCTAGTGAGGAAGCCAGCCTCCGAAACCACAAAGAGAAAGAGCATGCCTTGAGCACTGCAGTCTGTGGTCATTTATGACAAAGACATATTTTCCAAACGAAAACAGGTCATCACTGAAATAACTGCTTTTCCCCAGTGTTTTTAACCAGCTCTCCCTCTCTCCAGTGCCATAACACAACCACAATTCCATCTGGGCTCAGACTGGGCACTTCCCAGTCCTCAGTTGTGTCTCCCTGCCTTGCTACTGCCATGAAGCTGCAGCGTGCATCAGGACTATCTGCACATACCAAGGAAGAGAAGGAGCTACAGAGCTGCTTTATCACCTTGGAGGTGAACTGTCTTGCCAGCCACAGACTGTAAATCACAGAGCCCATCAGCAGGCTTAGGCAACGGAGATGAAGAGGGCTTAACACACCCACGTTGGATTGCAGTCCTAGATGTCAAAAGAACCTTTTCAGACAAGGAATGCTGAAGACCAAGCTCCACAATGCTGGTACCAGCCAAGCTTGGCTGCCCCAGCATATTGAAATCCCTACAGCAAAACTGAGATTTAAGCAAAAAGTGGTTTAACTGTCATAAATGGTATAAAAAAAGAAAAAGCAATACTGTATAGGCATGTATAATATTGCCCCAGGGAGACATTAAACACCTTTATTCAGCCAAACTGACAAATGTCCAATAGCTGGTGAAACATGGTGCTGACTGGGCCTCTAATGAGCCTGCAGACAGGACAAGTCTAGAGAGGCATGTCCTAAAACAATGTGTTCCTTTTCCAGCAGGCTACACGAGTGTATTTTTGCTTTTAGGCTAGTCTCAGTGATTCTGTAGGTGCATTTTTTTAAAATGTCAAGAGCCACTCTCTTAAGGCTTTTAAGGCTCCACTGTGTTTATGGAGCACAAACATGTTTTAAAGTGGATGCAAATGTCCCTATAAATATTAGTAATATGAGAACTGGGCCCCATGGAAAAGCTGATGCTAGGGAATAGTAATTTTGAAGTCTTTGTGGCATCAAATGAATATGATATTCATGAAAAGTATTTTGCAGTGGGAAATAGTGTGGAGCCTGGGTTAAACTCTTACTTTAGCACTCACTGTTCTGCAATTACTGACATGGAATTATATGCTTTCACAAGAACTAGCTCTAAAATACATTTAATGTGAACAAACACTCAGAATGTCCTGGAAATATATATGTAATTCATGAGATCACTAATTGCCTTTAGCACAGTTCATTAGCTATCTGGGCCTGAGTAGCATTAAGCATAACACAGTACCACTGAAATGTCAGGTGTGTCAGATGAATAGGCCAGGCAGCCTGTACGTGCAACAGAGTGTAGGGGGGAAATATCCCTTATTTAAGAGCTGAACAGATCTGCAGTCTCTCAAGTGTAGTGCCTGTAACATACCTCTGCACTCCAAGATAACTAATGTCCCAAATAGAATCTTAAATGGGACAACGTCATTTATCTTTGCCTCTAATATCTGGTGGAAGACATGGGGCTCCCTGAGTGAAGTGAAATGTGGCAGTTCCTCTAGTTGCGTTTGTTGATTTAACTGGTCACAGGCTGATGCTTTGGGGTTTTCAGTAAGGCTGTCTGGAATTTTCATCCTCTGGAAATACTCCAGGGTTTGGAGAAAAAGATTTGTCCCGCTTCTGAATAAAAACTAAAGAAACTAGACACATTTTGCAGAAAATCAGGGAGAAAAAAAGCCAGCTGTTGGAACAAGCCATATTACATTTCACAGATGACTTGGAGTCTTTTGGCCTGACAAAAAACCAAACTCTCTGGTGAAACCACAAATCATTCTAGCAGTCCATTCACCACTCTTTTCCCTCCTAGTTCATGGGACCCTTTTTCCTTGAATTGAAATATAAACCAAAAAATATTGCGCAACTGAACTAAGAGTGTTAAAAATTAAACTCTTGAGCCAGGAGTTCACAGGCACTCGGTAAATGTCACCTGAATCAAGAGTGCAACAGTTAGAGGTTTTAACATTGTTCTTGCAAATTAATCATTAATTTATTTTTTAAAGTAATCATTATAACTCTCCATAGAACAGATTGTTATCCTGCTTGTTATGATTCACTAAACCATTGCAGAATGAGATCATTATCATTTAAGTTAGCATTTTTGAGGTTGTCAAATATCCTCCAAGTATTTCCTCCAGCTGTGACCACAAGCATCTTCCTTGGAGCTGGTGGCCTGCTTGCACCATATCCTGCTCCAAGAACTTCTTGTGCCTCTGGCCAGCCACACCATTGTGCCCGCAAGGACCCAAAGCCACTTGAGGTGGGTTGTTTTGCTTGATCCCCTTGGGCAGCAGCAAAATCAGAGGCTGATTTCAAGCTGCAAAGCTTTATGTGGCATCAGCAACTGCAGAGAGTCACAGCCACGGCCCTGAGAAGCTGAGACTAGAAAATGCTTCCCTGGAGGTGGGCTCCCATCCACCTCAGCCTCCAGCTCAGTTGGCTGATGACTGGGGTGGAGCAGTCACCTATGCCTTTGAGTAAATTGGGACTTTTCTCCTCCTCTTGGAAATTCCCACATTGTAAAGCCAAAGGACATAGCAGGCAAAGTAGCAGCAGTGGGAGGCTGGTTTCCAAAATAGGCTTTTTCCCTTTTAATTTCTTTTTGGTGTAATTTCCTGACTGTGTTACTGAAACAATGACATAAGGGGCACGATGCAGCAACAGAGCAGACAGTATCAGGTAAAAGCAAGAAGAGCCAACAACATATTTATGTAGGAGAAAGGAAAAAGAGCTAGCAGTAAGGGGAATTCACAAATTACCTGACAAAAAAAGCACACAGCCATCCCTCGACCCTGCAGTCACCTTGAGAGTCCTCTGACATATGAAGGGTGTCAAAAGGAAAAAAAAAACCCACAACCAAAAACCAAGCCCAAACAAACAAATCACCACCCCAAATTGCAGCAAGTACTTGGTCATGGCATTTTCACTTCCTAAACTGGAAGAGAGAAATCCTCCTGGGTCATCTGACTCTTGAAATTGTACCAGGAAGAGAAGCAGCAGCAGTCGGCAAGTGCAGGGCGTTCTCCAGCTGTACAGAAGTCTCTCGTGTGTGGGCTGAAGATCAGAGCAGCACAAGGATATGCAGGCATGCATATACGTAGCAAGGTGAGGTGCAAATACCCTCCCAGCCAGATCATCTCTTGCACAACTCTCTGCTTCTGTGCAGCCAGTCAGACTTTGGTTTTTACCTCCACTGCTCCTCTCCAAGCATGTGTCCAGAGCTGAGCTTCTGAAGAGCCCTTCCTCCCGCGCTTCTACTTGACAACAGCCGTTCCCAGGAAGAGGCAGTTGCCAGCAGCATGGTGGGGGTGACGGTGATGAGGACATGGATTGAGCCAGTGGTCGCAGGTTCCCAAGTGGCCAGCGCCTTCTATGACACGGCACTGTTGCTGGTGGTGAAGAACTACTACAACCAGACCAACACCACCACTCCTTCACATGCATTGGAAGATGCTCAGCAGAAGGCTATCTCTAATTTTTATATCATCTACAACATAGTCCTGGGCCTGAGTCCCTTGATGTCAGCCTATGGTTTGTCCAAGTTGGGGGACAGGATGCATCGGAAGATCCCCATCTGCTTCCCTCTTCTTGGCTATTTGGGTTCCAAAACTCTCCTACTCCTCCTGCTCCTGCTGGGCTGGCCGATAGAGGTGATGTATGGGGCTGCTGCCTTCGATGGGCTGATGGGCGGTTTCACCACACTCTGGGCAGGCATCATGGCTCTGGGATCCCTGGGGTCCTCCGAGAGCAGGAGGTCTCTGCGGCTCACCATTATTGAGCTGGTGTATGGCCTTGCTGGCTTTCTTGGAAGCATGGCATCTGGCTACCTCTTTGTTGGCTTCAGTGACCACTATCAAGAGGGCACTGTGCTGGTGGGCTGCAGCATCGCTTGCTATGCTTTCTGCCTCCTCTACAGCATTTTTGTCCTGATAGTCCCCAAGCCAGCAGCTTCCTGCTCAGCCAAAGCTAAGAGTGCAGAGGAGGTAGGCAGCCAGCTACCAGTCCACACAGGAGTAGCAGCAGCAAGCAGTTCCCAGCCTTCAGAGAGCGGCAGCTCCACTTCAGTATCCCCCTCAAAACTCATCATCATCCTGTTGTTTGTGGCAGCAGTCCTCTACGACCTTGCTGTGGTTGGTGCAATGAATGTACTCCCACTCGTCTTGCTCAGGGAGCCTTTAAGTTGGAATGCCGTGGAGATTGGCTATGGCAATGCTGCTGGGTATGCGATCTTTGTCACCAGCTTCCTAGGGGTATTTGTGTTCTCCAAATACCTGAGGGACATTACTATGGTCATGATTGGAGTGGCATCCTTCAGCGCTGGCATCCTTATCATGGCCTTCATGCAGTGGACGTTCATGTTCTACATCGGTGAGTCAAACAGCCAGTTGCACAAGTGAATGCACCCTGAGAAAGGGGCTGGGGTGTTTTGGTGTCAGGAGGAGAGCTTTTTCACTACTTCACCAGGAGTTTGGGAGCAGGGAGCTAAGCAGACCATCACAGGAACAATTTCCGAAAGAGCTTTAGTATCATTCCCCTCTCCCCATATCTCCCTTTGTACTCTTAGACTCAGCACCCTACAATACCCAGATAAGGCATGCGCTCCTGCTGAGGCTTAGTTTAAGGTCAGTTGACTTGTAATTCATCACTTGATCATAACCCGGATCTGAGCAGGGGAACAACGCTCACACCACGGGGCAGTGGGAATTGTTGCTGGCTCCCTGTACTAGTTGGAAAACGCTGCTGCATTAATGGGAAGCACTTGCTTCTTGTGAGGAAAGGCTTAAGGCTACAACAGAAATAAATTGGCAAAGGTTTCCTATTAAGCAAACATCTTGAGGTATGATTTATTTTTGTTACGTTAAGGTATTTACAGCCAATAGGAAACTTAACAGTGAAACACTGGAGCTGCTTTAGCAACTAAAATATCATAATAATGTCATGTACAAACCTTGCACTACATAAATGACAGAGGTAACAATAGATGAGGCAGCATCCCACAATAAAGGAAAGGCAAGTTTATTGCTGGGAGGTAACCTCTGCAGAAACACAGAAAACAAACCCCAAGAACTGCATCCATTGTGGCAGTGAAATGGATTATTCATATCTGACAGAGTATCATGTGTTGCGTGGCTTTGAGGTTTTGCTTCTGCAAGTGAGAAAATTATCTAAGAGAAATGGCCTGAAGTGATTTTTCTGTCTGCTCCTACAGGGAATGAGAAATTGAAAAATCAAAGGAAATTATTCTAAAGGGAAAGACGGTAGGATATTATACTTGCGTACTAAAGCAAACATTGAGTGATATTTTGTTTAAGCAATCAGGCTAGGGAACAAAAGATAAAAAAAATAAAATAAAAAATGCTTGTTTAATATTGAGTCCACTACGAATACATGCTGCTACACTGCAGGATGCTTATTCCCTGCATTGCAGTAACAACTTGGTACGCTAGACATGGACCAGGTCTTCACTGAGGCCGGTTCTGCCGACAGGAAGTTAATTCCAGCTCCCTAAGAGTTTCCATACTAGAGAAAGCCTAAAAAACTGCAAGCCAAAAGCACTGAGACAGAAAACAGCTGTAGTGTTATGAAGTTATCTGCCAAAGCCCTATAGCATGGGGTGCTCCCTCCGCTGGGTAGACTCAAGTCAGCCTCAGGGTCTCAGAGGACTCTGCTATAGACCACAGCTGGTTTGGGCAAAGTACCTCTGCTAGTGGGAGCAATAGGTGGCTTATCCACCATCGTTTGGATGAAGTGAGACTCTACGCTCCTACCAAAAATTTATACCTCTTTCTGGTACTCAAGGGACAAGAAAAGGTGAAGCAAAGGCCCTCCCAAGCCAGAGGCATGTGGTCTTCAAAAGCAGTGGTTGTTGAAGGTACAGATGATAATGACATATTCATTGCATTGCAGCACGGGCAGTGATGCTTTTTGCCCTCATACCCTTACCAACTATCAGGTCCATGATATCCAAGCACGTTGAAGGATCCTCCTATGGTAAGTACTTTGGTTACCTTACTGATCAAAAAAACCCCAAATCCCTCCATTCAGCCTAAGGTACAAAGCAAAAGGTAAGTTATTGCTGCAATCTGTGCTTTGCGTAATAAAACCAGAACAGCTGGTAGCACAAATGGGAAGGGAAGAGCTAAGAAACTTGCAGGACAAGACTGTCACATCCAAATTTCTCACCCTTGGTTGCATCATCATCATTTATCTACACAAAATATTCAGCTCGTGCTTCAGATTACTATCGGTATGCAGCTCAAAGGTAAGGAAAGTGTCTGAGGTGCTGCTCAAAAACAACAGTACTCCAAGGAAAACCAAGAGAAGATGATGTTGGGTTGAAGCACTATGATATTCACACCATTTATGTTTGGCTGCTCTTACTTCCAGTTTTGGGAGGGATAGATTCTTTTTTCAGTTACGTTCTCTACACATCTACAAGCATTACCTCGCAATTTGTTCCAGCCTGACCATGATTTAACCAACAAAAAATAGCCTTTGCATAAAAATTGACTTTCTTTAGTAAACTGGAGCTGAAATTATTTTCTATTAAAAATATATTAGAAAATCGTAAAATGTATGTATTTTACAACATATTGAAGGCTACCATTTTTATCCCAGTGCATTGGGTTTAGACACAACAGATGGGACTGCCATGCATTCAAATAGCAGCTCAGGCCCATGACTGCTCGTGCCTCCTCCAAGCATGCTCCCACAGCCATCCTTTCATCGTTTTCCCTTCTGCCATACGAACACAACACTGCTCTGTTACCAGTTCGGTCCTACTGCTTGTGCTCCTGTTCTGCCAACCAACGGGGTCAATAGATAGCACACACACACCCCAATACAGAAAATAACCTTGATTTACTGTTTTATTTTAAATTAACATAGAAAATAAGGCAATATACACGCACACAAAGGATTAGCCTACGATAGCCTGATTCAAGCAATAGAACAGATAAGCGAGGCAATGTGCCCAATCATTACTACTCACGGTTAGGTACAGTGATTAAGATACATACATTGCCAATTGCCCTAATACATTACCATGATCCAGACCCGCAGTCGCTGCGGAGCCCCTGCTGCAGCGAGGATTTGGAGAGCCTGTCCCCGCACTGAGAGGTCCCACGCAGGGCGTCCCTTCATAGGTGAGGTCTCCAAAGTTGCTGCAAGAGGGTCCAGCTTTTATACTGTTGAATAAACAAGCTCACATCATTCCAAATGCAGAAACATCTGGTTTCACTCCCAGATCCCACCGAAGACTGGCCAGGGCTCAGGGAGGAACAAAGGGAGCTCCCTTTATCTACTGAATTTTAACCACCAGTTTCCAAACAAAGCCAAACATCTGGTTTCACAGCCTTGTCCACCCGCCTCTAAGCAAGGACGCACTCACTGTGTCTTCATTAATGATTATATTTTATCTAAGCTACATCTTTCACTAATAATCATACATATTTCACTAATGATTATGCTTATTTTGCTAATGATTGGATACTAAATATAGATAATGTTAGGTTGGTGGGTTCACCTAGAAGTCAGCTTTGGCTCAGGGTCTGTTGCTAGGCCTCCGTACTTCAGCTCCCCAGTGTGCTCTGTAGCAGTCTCACCTACCTTCTACAAACACCATAGGTCACACCCCAAATTAATCATGATTATTAATCATAACAGAGTTTTTCATCTCCACCACAAGCCATACAGGCTGTACCTGATCACAGTAGCAGACCAGCTCTTGAGGAGGCCCAGGCGGCAGAGCAGCCCTTGCTCCCTGACAGCAGTGTTGCCTCCTGAAGTGAGGTGGTGCGCTGCACTAGTGCTCTGCAGCTGGAGAAGACTGCCAGGGCAGCAAGCTTGGCATGCAGCCCTGACCTTGCTGCCAGTTTGCACGTCCTGGCAGAGCTGGGTTACTTCCCCTTCTCCCATTTACCATCACAGAAAGGGAAGGGTGCACTTCAGCAAAAAAAGGCTGTTGCAACTAGGATTCAGTTTCTGTCTTTCCTCTGCCCTGAACATGATACAAATCAGATTCACCTCCCAGTTTCAGTCATTGTTACCACATTAACCCAGTGGACCACTCTTCCAGCTTTGGGCAGAAGCAGATTCTGAACTAAAAACCTCTCCTGTCCTAAAGATGTTAGCCCAAGACTGCTTTTCTACCTCCTAGGAAAAGGAGCACTTATTGTTCGGTTCATTGCTGCTCTTCCAAGCAGCCACCTCTACATCTAGATTGTTTAAGCAGATAATTTTCTAGTTTCTATGCTTAAAAGAGAGAAAAGTCATTTAATTCTGGTGTAGAACAGAAGCAGATACAAACTTGTGCCATCTGGCACTTGCGAAGCAATGACCACATTGCTCTTCCACACAGTGGTGGTCCTGCATTTGTCAGGGAGGTACCAGAGCTGGTTTTTTCTCCCTGGTAACAAACTATTTTCATGTTTTACAGGTAAGGTGTTTGTCATGCTGCAGTTGTCTTTAGTCACGACAGGAGTAGTGACATCTACAGTCTACAACAAGATCTATCAAAACACACTGAACTGGTACAGCAGCTTCTGTTTCATTTTGTCTTTTCTAGTTGGCTGCCTGAGTCTCCTCCCTTTAAGGTAAGGGATAGGAAGGGTTTTGTCCAAAAGGACATACAGTATTTTCTCCTTGCTTCCTGATCCTAGGTCTAAAGTGTGTAATATAGATAAGAAAAATAAAACATTCTTTAAATTTAAAAACAGGGGAACAAAGATCGGTAGAAAAAAATCTCACAGAAATGAGTTGACAAATATCAAGGAGATTCAAAGAATGAAACCTGCAAGTGATCTAACCAATGTTTTTGATCTTTTTTCGTCTAATGTAATATGAATTGCTGTAGGAGGAATGTTTGGCAGAGTTTAAGAGCTGATAACCCCAGGGGACAAAGTCTTCACACAAATGTAGAGCTTGATATTGCGAAAACAGTAATCAGTAGAATGAGGGAATAATCCCACACAAAGTAAAACATTTTTTACAAAATCCATTACAGGTTACTTACTCATTGTGATAGAAAAGAGTAATCTGAGTCTCCCTCGGGTGTTTCTTTCAAAGAAAAATCATTACCACACTGAAGGAAATGGTTATTTTTCTGATCCCAGTGAATTTGCCCAACTGTACAGCTACAGAGTGACTGAGAGGTGCAATTTCAAGAACAAGTTTTAAGCACAAAACCAGCTTTATTTGAAGAGAGAAAGCTGAAACAGCAGCTCCACCTACTCTTCCAGATTTTTTGAAGAATCTCCCTCCATATCCCACTTCGACTGTCGCCCCCTTCCAAGACACTCCAGCTCATTGCATTACTAGAAACAGCAAGACTCCTCTAGTATGAATATTAAAATGAATAGGGATAATGTCAGTATTTAATCCATGCTGCAACAACATTTTCATTCATATATAAGGCAGGTATTAGTCTAGATTGACGTCTGATCCGAGGCAAAATTCTTGCCCAGTTTTGCTATATATTTTTTTTAAAATAATAGTGCTTTTAGACTTTCTGCTATGTATACCAACTTCAGTGTTATCACTCAGATAGGAAAAGAAAAAGCAACACTACAGAAAGCTCCTATACCATCAGCTCTGCCTCATCCAGAGCACCGTAGGCTTTCTGGGCTTGTGAACACATTTGACACTTGGTGTCAGCAGTACTACAAGTGTGAAGTGTGGGAAAGACTACGTCACACTCGTCATTCCCCAGCTCTGCTTACCTTGTATTTTCCAGCCACAAGTGACTTGCTTCTTAGGCACAACCCTGCTGTTTTAACAGCAAGTCACTGCTAGCTATTCAACTGCTTTTTAATACAGGCTCCAAATAGAACTTACCACGATTATCAGCACAATCACAACTTAAGACTTTTAAGTCTGAAAGATGACAAACAGCGCTTGCTTGTACACAAAAGTAACTTAGAGAGAGGCTGGCAGATCCTTGAGAGGAATCATGCAAGCACACAGCTAGATCCAGATGCTTCAGCAAAGTTTAACCTAAAGAACTGATGGGAAAAAAAGCAAACTAATTTGAAAAAGCAGCTTGCTAGCTCTCTTGTAACCTGCATTTTTATTGCTCTTTACAGCATTGTGGCCATCAAACAACGTTCAACCACTGGCTCCCTTGAGATTCTGACCAAGTGACAGAGGCTGTACCAGCTAAAGCATCTTTTGCTTTTTGTCAGCTCTCTGAGCTACCACACAGCGGAAGGTTTGCCAAGCGTTAGTCCCCACGGTTATCATCATTACAGGAAGCATCTTACTTTGTTTCCATTTCACAGCATGCCACAGCCTCTCAGCCACCGAGCTCACCCAGGACAAAGAAGTGTGCCTTGAGATTTCTACAGTACATAGTCTTGCAGAGTATGTGCATTGGCTACTGCACACCAGCAATCTTGAGATCATTTGCTTTCCTGCTGGGCTGGTTAGCAGTAGTGCAGAGGGACACGAACAGGGTAGAAAAATAATAAGTGTTTCTAGACTCATCATTCAATGTGGAAGAGGAAAGCAGAAGATCAGTTTTCCATTAGTTCCTTTTTGTCTGTTCATTCAGAAACCTCAGGGCAGTTCTGACTTTGGCTGATGAAGCAGGGGTCCACAAGCTGTGTGCTGCACATGCACAGTTGCCAGCAGGGCACACCTGCTCTCCAAGTGCTACGGAAGATGTGTCAGCCCAGCTGATGATCAATGTTATGCAGAAGACCGCTAAATACAGAAATACCACTGTAAAAAAAATATGTAAGATTAAGACATTTTTGGTAATCCCTACAATAAAACACTCCTGAACAGATGTTCGTGCCCCTGACTTCTGGAGGATTGTCCTACTGTCCCTGGCAGTGCTTCAACAGAGTTCATGGGAGGCCACCTACAACTTAAGGGCTGATACTGGCATTTCAACTCACATCACCAGGATGTACTACTCCTGTAACACGTTAAGAACAGGTAACAGCAGCACACTACTTCTACAGGCTTCACAAAGATGTAGGGATACTGACACCCGTTAACAGTCAGCTTGTTACCCCAGCTTTATGCTGGGGTGAAACCCCTACCAAAGGCAACCTCAGACAATACAGCAACTAGCATGAGATGATGTTAGCTAAAGTCAAACACGATTCAAAAGGCTGGCATGCTCCAGAGGGATCAGGACTTACTCTCTTGTCTTAAATCTTGTTACTTCAATTAGCATGTAAGTGGCTTCCAAGATCCTGGGCTAAGTAAAGGCAAGTTAAAAGCCCTTCAGTAACTGAAATAAACTGGAAGCAAATCAGGCAGCTTCATTTCAAGCCCAGGATGCAACAAGTAGAGGCTGATTGCTCACTCGGCAACCCTTTATTCTGAGGAAGTTGCTGCCACCCTTATCACCCGTTTCCTTCACTGGCCTGCTCCCACCCCTCCCACCCCCCCAATCTCTCCTCAGCTCCAGGCTTCACTTTTGAGTAACACCAGATGTACTACAGCAACAGATTACTTTTTAATTAAATCAGCAGTGGAACAAAATCTTAAGGGAGAAGTATTTCTGCAGTATGATGAGCTGCCCAACAAAATGAGTGCACACATTTCAACGGCAAAGGCTGCAAAAAAAAATGAAACTTTATATTCTAGGTAAAGGAGTCGTCATTTAATACATTTATTGGTCCATTCCATTAAATTAATTGAGGTAAACAAATGGCGCATCTTAAAAAAATGTACACACTAATAGAGAATTACAAACAGTTTTACCTCAAAGTGTTTTTGTCCATCAATACTAGTTCCATAGTAAACACACAAAGTATATTTATACAGAGATACATGAAAGAGTATAGAAACATGCCAGCACCAGAAGGCAAGACAACACTTCCTAGTCTGCGAGTCTGAACAAGAGCACAGTTGCCAGATTTGGTCAAATGCAGGAAACAAAAGCCTCCTTCCTATTTTTCAATTGTTTACTAGCTAATTCACACAGACAAGTCTTTTCACAGCTTTCATTTTGGTTTTTAATGGCATGAACAGTGACTAGATCCTGTGAGTGGGTTTGAAGAGGTTGAAAGCAGAGGAGACTGGGCAATGAGCCAGCATCATTTTGGTCCCCAGTACTGACACCTTCACAAGGAGGGGGGATGAGATCCACCTCCACTCACAGCCAGTTTACCTCCTGCACGGCCCAACTCTCCAAACCTTAAGGAGGGACAGAGGGATGCAGGCACAGAGCAAAAGAGAACAAGGACGGTGCTGCTTTATTTTCATATACTAAAGACAAAAGCCCTTTGACTGTTTGCTACCATGAGACTGTCCCTCTGCTGTCTGCCCTCCTGTGCTGTGGGAATGTGGCACCGGCCCCAACCCTTGCTGCTTGATCTGACGGTATGGATACATATCTCAGCAGCAGAGTTAAGGAAATGGGTTTAGCTGCAAAGCATAGAATACTAAGGCCTTCAAAGTAGTCTAGGACAGTGACTACCCTTTAACGTTTTAGCATGCCACTTACACACAGGTGATCTACTTATGCCTTTTTGGGAAGCACATTATTTTCTGCACAAGTACTGTGCCTTAGCCACACAACCTTAAAAACCAGCCCAGCTCATTACGGAGTACTTTGTAAAAGTCAGATACCCAGCAATACTTCAAAGTGCTAAGCACAGAATTAAGCATTACCATTTTATTCTGTAAAATTGGTTCAAAAGCACTCCCAGAAAGTTTAAAATGCAACATTCACACTGCCAAAAGGCAAGTTTATTCCTGTGATCCCCAGTTTCAAATTACAAAAAAAAAAATAAATCTGGGAAGTGGTAGCAACTCCCCTACCTTAAAAAAAGATCCCCTTTTCCCTGTTTATTGGTTGTTGTAGTATAAGTTAACATATCAACAGAAAGACTGTTCTACCTTCAGAATTTAAGAAGGCTGAACATCTAGTGAGCTAGTTTAGTCTATGCAATTTTGCTCAGTGGTTATCAGCACCAGGATTTTAAACAGTCTGCAATGTTAATCACACTCAAGCTAAATTGTGCAAGTTTTAACAAAAACACGGCTCCTGTTAAAACACTGAACAGACCCTGGTGGGTTGGGAGGGAATTGTTTTGTACCTTGTCATCTGCAGGACCAACGCCTGAAGCAATATGCATCACAAAGAGGTTATGCAGAGCCACTGCTGCAAGGCTACCTCACAGTACCTCCAGCAGAAACATCTCTGCAACTCATGCTTTGCAGATGTTTCTTTCTACTGCTTAACCCACCACTCCATCCTCCGCACATGTCAGTGCGACAAAACTCCAAGTAGACTCCAGTGAAGAATACAGTTAATTCAATACAACTCAAAAAAGTTCGTGTCTTTAGGGCTGCACCTATTAAATTTTCATTTTTCAATAGATACCTGAAATAATTGTTTCAACATCTGTGTTTATTGCAAGAGTCAGAACCTGGTAAAGATAAGGTATGAACAATGCACAGTTCATTACTGAGCATGAAAACAAGATCTCAGTGCTTCTTTATTGTGCTGGTGCCAGTTCAGAGAAAAAAAAACCATCCCAGAAATCACACAGAAGTAACCAGGACAGCAGTGAATCCTGAGAGGGAACTTGGTCCGGCTATGGATTACAAGGAAAATTCAGCTAATTTAAGGACTGTTGAAGGACCCACATGTTACATAGGCTCATAGAAAGTGCAGCTAATGACTTTTGACATCATTTTAGTGCATGTGTAGACAGTGACCTTAAGTGATGGAACAATCAAGAAGTTATTCAGAGATGAGATTCCCACACTACTCCTGCTTCACTTCACCAACACCTTTTTACTTTCCACATACAAGGTTTGGGCCATCCAAAGGAGAGACTCCTATTCTGTAAGAATTACAGGATAACATATCAGGAGTTTCACTAACCGTTCATATTTCAACCTCCCACTAGCAGCAATTAAGTACACTCTTTAAGTGTCACTACATCTTACAGGAGTTTCCCACTATTTTGTAGTTCTCCTGTTGGGCATTGCTGCCCCAAACCTCACAGTTAAGATCCTCCCCACACCTCACAGCCTCTCCCACAGTTACCTAGTGATTTACAGCAGCTCTTTATAAAAAGAGACTCCTCCGCAGGCCATCGGAGCTGGGAGACCCATCACTAAACACCCTTCTTATACAGCACCAATTCTTGCAGAGGACTCCTCTTCTGAATGTTAAGTTTTCGTTCCTTTGTAGGGGCTTAAAAGGTTTTAGTGTTCCAGATCACGTAAGAAATCCTACTGGTGGCCACAACCCAAGGTGCACATTCCAACCACTCCAAATCAACTTGCAGGTGCCACAGAGCCACATAACTCCAACAGGGAGGTGCAAAGCATGCCTGACTTCCAACAGCTTAGCCAGAAAGGGATTTACCCAAAATTAAAAAAACTAGTCCTCATCCAAAGCATAAGAACCATGCCACAGATTCAGTGGCATCAGATTAAAGAAAATTTAAGCTAATCTCCAGCAGCTCCAGCCTCAACCGTTACATGTTGATTTGAATTTCACTTGATACTTTCCATTGCCTTTTATGTTTCTCATGAACATCTGTGATGTCAGTTCCTAAATCCCCCAGAACAAATACCCACACTTCAGTCTGACATAAAAAATGTGTGTAAGGCATTACATGAAACCTACTCAGCTGTAGGGAAAAAAACCCACCACCCTTTCTACTCATCTTTCACTTTTACCTTATAAAAAAATAGGTAGACTGTCTACATATTAGTTCAAATTACATTTTGCTTGGCTCCCAGTGATGTTACAGAGTCAATGACAAAATTCCACTTACTACACAGGAACCAGCTCAAAAAAAAGCATGTTGATCTCAGTTTGTGGGAAACTGGAAAGACTGTAACCATGAAGGTCAGACTGTTAAATGGTAGGCAAGTGCTTATTTTAGAAGGGAAAGACTGAGGAAAACACATGGTTACTGCTTCAAGATGATCCCCTTAAGCGCTTCCTTTTCATAACAGTAGTTTGTCATTCTGGACCTAACAGCAACTTAAAGCAGAGTTCTCATTTACACCACGTCAGTGTGTATTGGCAAACTATGAGCTTAAACCAAAAAGCATAGTTTGTTTAGAACCACAGAGCTTCAGTGGAGGCTGAGTCAAAAAGGAAGACCTTTTAAAAATGCCTTAAACTTGACTTTTGTAGCCAGAGAGCATTGTTTCATTAGCCTGACAGCTGCCACATTGCTGCAATAACTCATCTTGAAAGTTGTTATAAAGCCACCAAGCTGAATAAGGGGGCTTCAGGTGTACTTGGGGTTTACGAAGGGACGAAATCCAAACCAGACTGGTATCTGTAGGCTGTCAAGGAGAAGACAAAAGCTGCCCATATTTTTTGCAAGAAAGTTGCCAGAAATCAAGTAGTCATTCAAGTTTAGCAGTAAGTGCTCAGAGTTATTTATTCCCTCAGATCCCAATATTACACTGATATTAGCCCCAATCCCCCTCACTTAGGATGGTTAAAAGAATTTATCTGCATGCTGTTAAATCAAGACTCTGGGACCCAGGGAATCCTAAGCAGCATTCCTAAGGCCATTAACACCAATACTTGAGGTTGGACTGCAAGAGAAAGGGAAAAAAGGGACTTGCAACAGCAGTTACATTTCTAAAGACCAGCAAGAACTACTGAGAAAATAGATCTGTACCAGAAGTAGTCTTAAAAGACTTGCCACGTGATTCAGTAGGGACAGGTGTGAACTCTGTATCTAACAGGGTACCAATCTACCCCCACCAACCTATTTAAGGCAAGTTTCACACACAATGGTGCTTGGTGGATGCAAGCGTTTGACACACTTTGGCTGTCGGCTGCTGCAAAAAAAAAACATGGGGAGAGAAAGCAGAGTTCCACCTTTACTACAACAAGCACCTTAAGTGACCAAGCCTAAAGTGGCTCTAGTTCAGAAAAAAAAAATCCCAAAAAGCATTTAAAGCATAGACCAAGAGAATTCTACTACGCAATTTCCAGAGCTAGCTTTAGGAAAAAACTACACTAAAGACTTGTACTTGCTTCCACCGTTCCCATGCACCCTGAAAGGCTGCTGTTCAACTCACTCCTGCAGCTAGGCCCATATTTTGATCCCCACGTCAGTCACAAATACGCTTCAGTCAACTGACATTACTTTATAATCACCAAGGTAAACAAGGATACTCAGTATGAACCAACAGCATGCCACACTCACAAAAACCACAGTTCATGCTTGCATCACAGGCTCCCTGCAGGTCATGTTGCTGTGTTCTGCCTGGGACCAGCCCAACTCCCACACAGAAAGTCTCCAGAAACCATTTTATTTGGTGGGAGCATATGGGTGGTTGTAAAACAGAAAATATTTGTTTCCAGCCTTTCCCTGCCCATCCAAAAAAAGGGATAAGGATTGGTTAGGGAGTACTGTATCATAGGAATAATTATCTTTTATTTTTAAAGCAAACAAAACAGAATGGTAAAGATGTCATTTGGCACCTTGCAGTAGAGTTTTATTTTCATCTTTTTAGTGTTCCACTCATCAGTTCCTTCCAGGCTAAAGAGGTAAGTTTTATCAAGATCCCCGTGCACTTCCACTACGAACCCCCAATCACTCCATAGGATAAAGAAGGAACCATTCAAGATAACTGAAAAAGATGAAACATACCCCAATTTAAACACAGAAAGTGAGGAAAAATTCAAATAGTTTTCAGAGCATCTGTTCCAGCCTAAGTGCAGCTGGCATTTCAGTTAACTTGACAAAAGGAGTCCTTCATACAGTTCCAGTATGTCTGGTGGTACTGAGCACAGAAGCACTAGGCTGTCCATGAATGTACGTCTTATTTGGTCTCTGGCTTGTCTTGCAATAGTGGTATAATTGACTCCCACGCTGTAAGGCACTGAAGAAAGAAACAAACATTTTAAACAACGGATTGTATCTTAGTTCTTGTAACTTTTGGCCAACCTTTCCAGACCAACAGAACGCAAGTTCAAGAAAGGCTAGCTAGGTCTTTATAGATTATTACAGAAGGGGGAAAAATACTGGAAACTCAAACAGCAAGAAAGTGTTCAGAAAGAATAGCTACCATTTCCAAACAAGGAAAACAAATTAAAGCTTTCCAAACTCATCCAGCTGGCCCAAGCAATTAAAGATCATTAGAATACCCAGGATTTTCAAATATCAAACTAGATTCTTCTAAGCTGAAGAACACCACAGCTTTCAGCTAAGCAGACAAACTGTTTCTAGTAGAAATTCACATCTTTGTGGTATAACTGCTGAGGAGGGCTGATATGGACATAACAGCTATCATAGGCTACCTCCAGCTAACTTACTTGAAAAATCCCTTGCATTTAGGGAAATCAGTTCAGAGACACAGTGCACTCTAGTACATCTCGGGGACATGATGAACTGGTAGAGCCTGGTACAGTAAAATAAATGCAGAGTCTAGATTCGAGAAAGTCACTACTGGCTTTGGAGTCATCTCCCCAGACATGTATACACAGCACAAGGACTGGAGTAAGTATAATTACTGTCCTCCAACCGTGTACAGTCCAGAAATAAAACTGGACAAATACAGACTGGAATACATATTAGAAACACAAAATCAAATTCAGAATGGGCAAACATCTCCAGATCTTATATCCACAAGTCACTGTTGTCAACCATATTCATTCTAATCTTGCTCACTGTACTGCAGGTGAATGGAGTATTTCTAGTTGTGTGTGCTGAAGCTGTTAAGACACTTCCCTACCAAAAAGCTTCCTTGCTGCAACTAAGAGCAGAGCCAGATGTACAGATTTAACCATCAATTGCAGAGGCACTGCTGGACGTTCAGTGGAGTCTTTTATATCCCCACACACGTCCACAGCAGCCTCAGAAGAGGACATCAGGGTGAAGAAAGTTCTGTGTGACTAGACAGACATTTGAAGGGGCAAAGAAAGTGCATATTAACATTGCATAGAGAGGTAACCTAGCACAGGAAGAAGTTTGTAAAGTAGATGTGGAAAAAATACAACAGGTAAGAGGATGGGAGTATGCCACCATGCATAAGCCTATTAGTGTTTAATATATCAAGCACTGCATTGGGCAGCACTGTCCTAGCATGAAGCAAAACTAGGCTGGCAGCATACACAGTTAAATGTCAAATTATTTCACCCAAAGTCTGACACTGAATCTCAGGTAAAAATGCACCAGCTGAAAAAGGGCAGAGGAACATGACTAGGTATTTCCAAGACCAGCATACAAAGGACAGAACTACGCACAAAGGGACAGAGATTAGACTAATTTATGTGTAACAGTGTAATCTATATATGGATCCATTTATGTACAATAACTCATGTAGTTTGGTTTACAAAAGGCAGAGTCAAGATTTTTCTAGTCTAGTTGAATCCGTAGAACATGCCATTTTGGTCTTTCACTGCCACTACTGCTGCTCAGTTGCTTGTTCAATTCAAGAATGCAAGACAGACAAGCACCCAGGATGAAATGTTGTCCCAGGGCTGCCTTGCAAAAGACTACTAGTCTCATGCAGATCACTTGAGCGTGACTAGCAACTCAATAGATTACACCAAGTTGCTGACAAACAGCAGCCTCCACAGCACTAGAGAACTGATTTAGATGCCCAAGACTCTTTCCTTCAGGACAGTGTGAAGCTTTCCTGAAGAGTTATCACCACCTCAGAGGAAAACAGACTATTTTTTTTTTTCCTGTCAATGCTCCAGCAGCGCCACGTACCTTCTCGTAGTACTGGATGTTTTTATCTGCCATCCCCATGAGTAGCTGCCTAAAGTCTTGTCTTTTGTTGTTCTGCCATCTCTCCATATCTGCTTTCAAGTCAGCATTGAAACATTCTACTCGGTCTTGACATGTCTCAACATCTGTGGGTACCTGCAGCAAAAGAAATGAAAATTTAAACTGTCACTGAGAATGCAAGACTGATGAATTTAACTTCAAGCTCACTGAGCAAAGCTACAGAGGAAAGGGCAAATTAACAGTCCAGTAGCTACCCTGAATAAACTCAGTTATGGCCATATGGAGAAAAGCCCCAATTCTGTATTAGTGATGAGGCAGGACTGCTTAGTTTGTTCTCTGCTGTTTAAGGCAGTGGGTAGTTGTGCTTGTCCGTCTCCACACCAGATACAGAGGCAGACTGAGGAAGCGCTTGCTGAAGGCACATGAAGAGGAAAACCATTTGGTGTAAGTGCTGGGTGCCCAGGCTCAGTTCTTAGTTCTCAAACTGAGCAGCTTGGTTATAGCGCCAGAACAAGCTTTCTCTCCTTCTTCCGACTAACAGTTGCACTAGGCATTTCCCATTTCACACTAGTGTGTATGAAACAAACATTTAGGTTTGTCAAAGAGCTGGATAAGAGACCTCAGGATTCTCTTGACCGTAGTATACAAACAGCAGTGATCAGCTACAGCTGCAGAATAAAATCCATAAGCCTCTAGTTTCTAGCTTCTACTTCTAACCTTACAGGCTGCCTGAAAAAAAGGTAAGTGCAAAGTACTGATGATCACTGCTGCAGATGGACTCATGAGCCTTTGGGCCCAACACTGGACACAATCACACATAAGCAATGGGAGAAGAGTTGCAGGACAGCATATTCCAAGTCTAGGTAGAGATTTAAACAGATTATGACAGTAGTCACCAAACCAAGGTAGATGCACTTTAGGCCAAAGAAGTTAGTGTTCTTTGCTTATGTTTTAACTAACATCATGTATACTACCAGGCAACTACAGGAACAATTTACAAATGTTTCTTCAAGCAGGAAAGGCATGAACACTTTTATCTCCCTTCTTGTGTTGCATGGTCCATACAGACAGGAAGCCTGTAAGGACATGCAGACTAAAGCCCATGACCTCAAAAGAGGTCTAGCTGAGCTCTAGCACCAATATGAGAAATTAACTTCCACTCTGGAAGCTGTGATTTGCACAAAGGGAAAAGGCAGAATGAAGAACATTTACAGAAGTTTGTGGTAGAAGAAGTAATAGAAGTTTGTGGCCCCTCTCATACTTGATACTTTCAAGAAATTCCCTTTTTCTTTGAAGGGCATGAAGGAAGGAAGAGGATGAACAGACTCTGTAAGGAGCTTTTCATGGGTAACAATAGAGGAAGCTAGAGGTGTGCTACTACCTTGCAGTCTGGCAAGGTACACTATTTAGGCAGAAACATATAGACTGAGTCTTCTCCAGGATGTGGGTTAGAGCTGATCACTGCAGTATTGCATAGACTCAGAAGAGATTGTACATCTGTTCTCCAATAAAGCTGTTTGAGACATAGGAAGCACCTTCTTCATACTTAGAGCATTTGAGTACCCCTTTATTTGCACAACTGGATTTACACTACAGGCAGCTTGGGGATTCAGTACCTACACACTTCCCCCACCCTCTGAGCACTACGCTTCTGGCTATAGATCTGCTACAGCTGCAGACATGAAGTTCTCTCATACACTTGAGATTAACTACCAAGCCACTAGCTGGAAGGTTTAAAAGATGGTCCCCTCAAAGCAAGAATGCCTTCTGTCATATTTGTAAGTACTCTGCTATCTTAATGGAAAAGGCTAAGCTATCAAGAGAGAGTCACAAGTCACAAGGGAAGCAAAACCACATAAGATTTCCCAGTCCAATTAAGTTAGTTTCTAACCACTCACCAGCTTCCTGCTGCTTCTGCCAGGATCTGAAACCACAATGAAGCTACAGAAAAAGAAAAATCTGTTCTTTCTCACAGCCTGCTCTCCTGCAGGTCAGGGTGAGAGGGCTGTACAAGTTTAGAGCTAGAGGGACACGCCAGTGGTCAGCAAATGGGTCACATATGCTCTAATTAAGGAACAACACCACTGAACTACAACTAAAGTTCCCACAGGCATCATGAAGGCAGTGTCTGCACATGCACCACTCCTATTGGGGAGTGAAAATACCTTTCCTTCCAAAACTGGAAGCTTCCCAGAACAGAAGTTGCAACTCTGGAGCTGAAACAATTTTCAGTTAATGAACAGCTTTTAAGCACTTTATATCTACTGTAAGGTTAATGAAAAAGAGATGTTATAGTTCTAACATCAAATCTGGACATAAGTTGAAACCTCAATGCTAATGCCTTCATCTGCTTTTACCAGTGGAGATACTGAATATTAGCTAGCAACTAGGAACTGAGGAGGAAGACTGGACTTTGGGGGAAGTTGCTGCTTTCTCACTGATGGCTGCTCTCAGCTACTTGTATAGCTCAAAAAAACCCAAACTCCCAAACCAAGTGACAACTGGCCCAAACTCCACCACTCTGGAAAGGCCCATCACAACTTTAGCAGCTCAAACGGAGAAGATGTACATGCAGACAAGAACTGAGCATAAAATTGGATATTCAGGAGTCTGGTCATCTCATTCTATGATACAAAGTTCTACACCTACATCTGTTCCTCTTCATAGTTCTCAAAGAAACCAGAGTCTACGTATACCTCACATCTAGAATTTAATGTGGTCAAATGCAGATGGCATCACTTGCAGCATAACCATGTCCGCAATACCACACCATTACCATGTAACAAATGATCCTGAAGCACAACAAATCCAGCATTTATTAAGCAACTAATCTCTGTATATGATATTTCTACCTTTCTAGTTCTCCAGAAAGATGTACTGTTACAAGTCTTTTTTCCCCTGTAAATACACCTGGTCACCTTCAACTTCAAGTTCTGTCCTGCCATATTTACTGTACCTGTAGATCATGACACTGCAAAGCCTTGAGGCAAACAGAATAAATTAGGTCAGAGATGTTAATCTCACCATAAGGAAACTGCCTGTACTTTACTACATAGGTTGGACTGTGGCAAAACCAGCTCCAGTGTGGGTCCAGAATGGGTAAAGGGCTTCACCACTGTACTCACTAGAAACAGAAAGGCTGGAGGCTCCACATTAATACTGTTATGTTAGTGCTAAAAACCACTACATTTTATGGTTTTGGCCGCCCAGCCATAGTTCTGAGCTGATCATCTCAACATAAGAATGGCCTAACGGCACCAACAGAACTTTGTAATCAGATTGGCTTCATGTGTACAGCAAGTCCCAGAATGCCCTCCAGTGGAAGATATTAACGACAGCCCCTCGTTTTGTAGTAGGCTCTCTTTTCCCCTAAGGTTTTGTTTGGTCTCTACATAATTTCTGTCATATCAGCTAAATATGCTAAAAAGAACATATATGCCATTCACTGCACAACCCAGCTCATGACCCCTCTGTCTGCTTTTAGTTTCCAGCAAGTCAGCCAGCAGACCTCATGGAGGCAAGGTATGCTGCTAGTCATAGCTCCAAGCTACCAGCTCTTACAGATGAGGACACTCCCTCCAGGCAGAAAGGATCTGAAAACTGCAAGCTAGTATTTTATGAACATGCAAGGAGTTAGATTAGTTTGCACAACTTCATTTTGTAAACAATGCAAAAGACTTACATTAGAAAAAAGGTACAAGAAATTGCCAAAACATATGCTTACACTCCGGAGAGATGTTAAGTATTCAAAAAATTTTAAGACAGCTATTTAAGTGCTGTGCTTTACATAATAATCCCACTGAAAAGTAAGATGCAGAAGCCTTTTAGTAGGCAAGACATTAGCAAAGTTCAGCAGTTCCACTGCATCAACATCTTTATAAAGGCAAATGCCTGAAACCTTCAACTGGCTTACTAGATATGTGACATACAGTTCCCTCCATCCTGTACAAAACTTTTTAGAATACCTGCTTATACAAAGCTACACTGAGGAAGTAAGAGTACGTACCACACCAGCCAGCAGCGTAGCAGGCAGAAGACCAAAATACCAGAGCACCACAAGATACCCAATACACCACTATCTGTAGAGTCCATGACAGACACAAGATCAGAAAAATACTAGAATAATAGTTTTCATTTCTATGCTCTGATCCTCTTCAGCTTCTTAGATTAAAGGCATTATGGAAACCTCCTGTAAGATTATTGTACAGTACTCCTAATAACTAATGGATGACTCTCCAGTGTTAACACAGAGACTAAGAAGAACAAAAATGAAACCCAGCGGCGGAAGGGAACAAAACCTGTTGTCATCGTTGGTCAAAGTCGCAGTGATTTAAGATAGGGCTCCTGCACATTGTTTCATGCAGAAAGCAGGTGGCAGTGTAAGCACACCAGTTTGCAGCTTTGCTTCTGCATAAGGTCCACCCAAAACCTGTCACCCGGTAACACCTGCTGTGTCTGTTCAGCATCACACAGGAAGAGCTCTCTAGCAGAAGGGGCAAAATATGGAGTCTTCCAGAGTCAAACAGGTGTCCCACAACACAGTTCTCCAATGCCAGGGTTAGGACCTTAACTCAGCTAGTTGACATACGGCTAAACCACCAGGGGCTGTTCTACCACTGCTTTAGTCTGTGTCACTAAACACTCCAGCTGACTGCTGGCTGACTTTTACATAGGTCAGAGCCATCCTGCTCTGTATTACTAATCTCCCACTATTCAGAAGTTGCTAGACAGGTTATATATGTTCATACCTAGGCCTCTATTTCATACCAGCTTGCCAACAAGAAGCTTCTGCCAGAACTGCTTATACTGCAAAGCAGCTGCCAGACCCAGACAAAGCAAGTTCTGTTCCTCCATTCTTCTCAGGAAGTAATATAAGCATTTGAAACTACTCTATAAAACAGCTTGTGCTAACCTTTGGACGGTCTTCTTTTTTCAAGGCTACTGCTTCCAGTTTTGCTTCATACTCTGCTTGAACTTGGTCTCTCTTCTTCAACACATTCTGTGGGCAAGAGAAAGGACAGTTGTGAGAGGGACCCTCTTGTTCATTCCCTTCCCAGCCTGCAAGAAACTGCAAAGTGATACAGCTCAAGTGCTAGTTTAGTCCAAAGTCAGACTGTCAGACTTACTTTGTCCTGTTTTACAGTCTTTAGGGAGCAGCTTTCAAAAACGAGGAGC
Organism: Falco cherrug; assembly: GCF_023634085.1. Lineage (NCBI taxonomy): Eukaryota > Metazoa > Chordata > Aves > Falconiformes > Falconidae > Falco > Falco cherrug. The sequence continues at coordinate 74,639,037 of NC_073720.1, read as the reverse complement.
ACTTGTCTCCAGCAACTGGCAGTGCCAGATATAATTCAACTTATGGACAAACTGGAGGCATGCAAGATAGAAGCTGTCATGTAACCATGAGTATAACCCTAAGTAAATTCAATTCATCCATTGACCTATTATTAGCATGAAAAGGATACAAACAAAAGCACCAAAGCTGTCAAGGACTGTTACAAGGCTTTTAATGTCCTCAAGCAGCAGCCAGGCAACAGTGTGGGCTCAGAGACAGAGAAGCCACCACAGAAGGTATTACATGTCCCTTTTCACTTATAAAGGCTCCTCAAAGTCCTTTACAGCAAGCTGTTTACATTCTCATGTCAGAACAAAAGTAAGCTTTTTTTTTTGGATCAGTTGCAGGGGTTTGGTTATTGGTTTAATTAAAAAAGGAAATTATGAAAAGCACAATTGACATGAAAAGCACTGAACTACCTGGGTGAGTTTCAAAAGCAGTAAACATTTTATTGAGAGTATTCCCAGAATAGAGAACAAAAGATGCTACCTTTATCTTGTACTACATCCACAAGACAAGATCTCCACTAAGGTTACACTACAGTCTTACAATTTAAAAACAACCACAGAAATTAGCCTCTCTAAGAACGTATTACTAAAAAACATGCAGTTCTGTCTGCAAGAGCAAGCAACTCAATTCTTCAGTCTTCACAAGGAAGCAACTAGTAATTTTTTATAATTTAGTTGATGCAAAGTTATTCTTAAAAATGCTCAGAGGGAAGTCAGCCAACACTCACTGCTGAGGCATCTGTAAATCTGAACTTCTCTTGCAGCCAATTTGACCAGTTTATGCTTTGTCTTCCCTTCTGCTACCCAGAAGAAATTGCCCCACTAAGTCAAAAGGAGGTAACTAGTCATTAACAGCTTCAAAAGCTAGTAAAGCAGGACTACATCATATGCACTGCTGCCTACAGAAACACCTGATTAAAAACAGTAGTTCTCAGAGCTCTTAAGAGTCAGTTGAGCCACAATCTGTTTCCTAATTAAACATGTACAAACCCTGTATCTACTAATCATCACGTCCCCCCCTCCTCCCTCTTAAACCAAGGGAAAGTCACCAGTGCAGCTGCTTGAGTACAGATAGGAGATGTTGCAATCAATATTCTTACAACCTCAGTCCATGATAAATGGGAATGGCACCCCACCCACAAAGCTGCTATTGGATTAGGCAAAAAAAAAAAAAAAAAGGAGCAAGACTGAAAAACTCAATTTCAGCAGCTTAACCCTCCCTTTTGTCCCCAAAGGAATGTAAGCAAGCATGTCATTGGCCATGCTCACTTGGAAAACCACAGTACTCCCATTCCTTTTGCAATCTAAGCAACTATGTAGAATAGCCCTTAAGTGATGGAGGTTACCCAGTGCAACAAAAGTCTGAGAGATTTAACAGGTATTTCTACTTTGTACTGTGTCTTGAACTTCAGTCAACTGAAACTTCTCAGAACAACAACTGCCTCCAGCAATTACACTCAGCCTCTAGGAGCCCGGATTAGCCCCGTAAACTGGATCTGTGCCAGGAATAGCCAATGATTAACAGGTATTGGCAGACTGGATTCAAAGGGCGCGTATCTTATTTCTCCTTAAGTGCTCAAGTCCACCCACTGTGGACCATTTACAACATGCTTCTGAATACAGCTTTAAGCATCCATTTATAATACATAATACAGGTCAGCTATTAATAAGTATGTATTCATAAATATGTATTATACTAATATAATACTAAATATGTATAGTTGTTTAGACATAAATATACAGTTATAAATATTTTATATATTATTAATATGTAAATATATATAATATAATACTAAATATTTATTATAGCTACAAGAAAAATATTTCCTTCCCTTTCAATTCTCCCATATGTGAAAGGAAGTGTTTCCTCTGGCACCTGTAGACAATCCCTTCCAAGTTCTAGACCAATGCATTAATGCTTTAGCAGTCTCTCTGAAAAGCTCTGTACCAAGTATCACTGGACTTACCACAGCACATGCAACACTTCTGCTACTTAAGGCCTCACTTAGAGGAAAAAAAAATTAAGAATTAAAAAAAAGTTGGAAGAAACCAACACCAAACAGCAAAAACTCACACACCACATCTCGGTTATCTGGGGACAGAACTAAACCGCTAGTCCCTGTACAAGCAAGGCTTGGCTTGTTTTCAGTGAAGCAGGTCCTTCTCCTCTCTTAGATTGCAATCCTATACCATCTGCACACCACATAGCTTCCTGCTATGACTAGACCTCACAAGATGGTCCTTATTTACTGCATGCCTTTAGAGAGACAGTTGGCTATTCATATGGTGCTTGCTTTAAATATGCATTAAAAGTAATGTCCAAGCACACAGCTGGGGACTGCATCATCTGATGCAAGATGTCACCTGGCCATCTCATACATGGCTTGTGTTTTAGACAAGGCCTCTCCTAGGCACTACCAGCATGCATTTTAACTCAAGGCCACAATGCCTGTCTCTCCTCACCTGTGCAAGTCTTTCAAATTAATCCAGAGACAGGGCCTAGCCTGCAGTCAGCCAGTATTTGTTTGAACCAAAAATACCACCTTTTGTGTGGTATTTCTTATGGTTTGCCTCCATAAGCGCAGTTTCTCCAGGCTGGCTCCCTCAGGTACCACAGTGCCCCTGAAGACACTAAAGTGAACATTCACCTCTAAAACAGTGAACATAACCCAGCAGTTCTTTACTCTGAGGGACGTTCACCCAGCTAGAGACTGCTCTACAAATCAAGTTCCCACACCTATACCTGGGGTACAGTGTGCAGAGGAGAAAGCTATCCGGGTTGCACTGAACTCCTAGTACCTAAAAACTTACCTTCCATCAAGTAACCTGTCTAAAAGCTTTGTTCTGAAAACAGAAACAGACTTCAATTTCACAAACAGGCTTCCTAGCAGCTGACGAATAGGACTGCACTACTAGTGACGAGGGCCCTTTCAGCAGAAAGCCTCCTGCACTCCACGAGTGGCCTCCTTTAGAGTTACTTGCTTTGATTTATGAAGTCTGGGAAGATACTTACGTAGCTGTTTGCTGCTGAAATAGCAACAGTCTGGTATTTTCTAGCCTAAGAAAACTACACTTTGTATGTGTGCTGGTTTCAGCTGGGATAGAGTTAATTTTTTTTCTTAGTAGCTGGTACAGCGCTTGCTTTGGATTTGGTGTGAGAACAATGTTGATAACACACTGATGGTTTGGTTGTTGCTGGGTGATGTCAATACTAAGTCACTGACTCCTCAGTTTCTCAGGCCCTGCCAGCAAGAGGGCTGGAGGGGCACAGCAAACTGGGAGGGGACACAGCCAGGGCAGGTGACCTGAACCAGCCAAAGGGATATTCCATACCATGGGACATCATCCTTGGTATATGAACTGGGGGTGTTATCTGGGGCTGCAATTGTTGCTCAGGGATTGGCTGGACATCAATCAGTGGGTGGTGAGCAGTTGTACTGTGCATCACTTGCTTTCTTTTCATTCCTCTCCCCTTTGCCTTCCTTTTCATTATAACTGATATTATTACTATTATTGTTCATCTGGTTTTATTTCAATTATTAAATTGTTTTTATCTCAACCCTTGAGTTTTACATTCCTTTCTGATTCTCCTCCCCATGCCTCTGGGTGAGGGGGGAGTGGATAAACCGCTGCATGGTGCTTAGAACTATGACAGTATGACCCGAGAGATTTCAGTTTTGGCAACTGGGAAGGAAGGAAAACAGGAACAGTCTGTCTTGGCTAGCAATAGGTTTTATTCTTGATTTTTAGGGACTAAAACTAATGAGATGTCTAACCTGGACGTCATATTTTTCCATGGACTGAGGTTTGTAAGAATATTGAATGCAACATCTATCTGTACTCAAGCAATAATTATTTGCTTTTAACTGCTACTTTGCAAGCTTGGCTTCTAGATCTAACCAACTCCAAAGCACCAACACAATGAGTATATTCAGTCCATTATCACAGAATAACTGACAGGAAAAGCAACTCATTTAGGGCACTAGAAAGTCAAGTCACTCTAAAAGTTCAGCTGAAGAAACCTTTGCCTTTTAGCTTAAGAGGTACTTCAGGCAGTTAAACACCACTTACCACAGGGAGAGCAGCATTAAAGACTTGCAACTAGAAGACCTGTTGGCTTGCAGACAGCCCCATTCTAAAAGGCTCTTGTCAGATAATGCAAAGTGCAGTCTCCAAGCCAACAGGTAGTTTAGCTGAAAGTCTTTAATGCTGCTCTCCCTGTGGTAAGTGGTGTTTAACTGCCTGAAGTACCTCTTCAGCTGAAGAAACCCTTGCTTTTTAGCTTAAAAAAATTTCCCCTTGCTACATTTGTGAAAATTGCCTCTCAACTCAGAACACAGGGTTTGGACACAGCGTTCTAGAAAGCTGCCACCCAACTCTGCTATCCACAAGCGAGAGAAGCTGCCAACACTATCTTTGCTACAGGGCCAGACACTGACCGAGTAGTAAAGAGCTGAGCCACAACTGATTTTCTAACAATTCAAACAGAAGATTCTAGGCAGTCAAAAAAATGTCTCCTATACAGTACCACCCACAACTCTGATTAAGAAGCACTCTTCAACACTTTGTATACATTACTGATCCCTTAGCTTGACTGAAAAGCAGAACAGATAAATAATGTTACCCATGCAGTACCCCACTACTAAATATAACTAGTTTTGTTTTGGCAATATGCTCCTACTGAATGTATTATTTACTTACCCCTTCTCCCACCATCAACTCTTCTTGCTGTTAGAAATAATGAACTCACTGATACATCATTCCACATAAATACAATACTGTCTTCTGCCACAGGGCTCTCTTTACCTTCATCGACTCCGAGTACAATATATATTCCCTAAGCACAGGCAGGAAGTCTTCTGTCATGTCTTCACTGAGTTCTTCAAGAGCCGTGCAGCAGTTTCCAATACAGGCAGACACCCCTTCCAGTGGCTCCGATAGCTCAACCTCCAGACCTCCCCAGGTTGAATAAACAGGTCCATATTCTCGTAGTTCCACCAAATATTCTGCAAGAGGTACATGGTAAAGTAGGTTAACAGAGTACAAGTAAGGCACAAGGATATGTAAATATTAAACATGAGAAACTATGCACCAAGTTAGTAAACATTAACTTCCCCAAGAGTCAAGATTCTAATGCAACACAAGGCTTAACAGTCAGGTCTCTATGGCTGTACAGGTGACAAGTCCAGGTTGCTTCCTACTAAACTCACCATTCCTACAAGCTTCCAATACAAAGATGCTTCCATCTGTGCAGTAGCCAAAGTCTTTTTTTAAAAAATATATATAAAAGTTAGCTCTACTAAGACAGGTCTGTAAAGGTTTGCTGTGTCCAGGAATTTCAGCTGTACTCCTCCAGATGGGATCTACAGATGCTCCCAGAAGTTTGTCCAAAAATAGCTACTAAGAAAACTGGTATAACAAAAGTAACTTCAAAAAATTTTTTGAGAGTTCAGCTAAGATAAAATACCATGTTAGGCTTTGGGCCCATTTTAAATCTGCAAGAGGCATTAGATTTTGCTCTGCATGTGGCTCATTACAGGCCAGAATCACTGATGCAAGTTGTCTTGGTCATGCTATCAACCACAACAAAATACAGAGCACTCAGACTGAAGTACTGAGACAGAGCACCTTGTGTCCTTACCCAACTGTTCCTTGATAATCCGTTGTGCTATTCTATCAATGGTACCAAGCTTTAGAGAGAATGTATCTAGATACTCCCCAATGGCTGCAAACTCCAGTGGCCGACTTCTTAATTTGTAGCCTCCTGTGACGTATTTGACAGACTCCCCCACCTTCGACAGCAATGCCATTCCTTGCTTTTTGTAGGCATTAAGATCCTAGGAAGTTAAAAAAAGTTTAAAAACATTTCACTTGCATGATGCAAGAATAACACAATGAAGAATACTTTCTAGTCAAGACCACATCATGTGAAGGCCAGAAGTTACCCGTAGCCTTGGACAAAACTTCACTTTGTACAAGGTTCTATAGCTGAGCACAGTTTCAAGAATACCTCTAGATGGAAACAGGCTATCCAGGAGAATGGTAGAAGTACGTAAGTAAGAAAGTGACCCACTTTTGCACATGGCCAGACTTTCCCATGTTCCTGTACTGTCACCAGGGAAGTAGTGATATTAACAGATCTGTTTCCACCAATATTGTTCATGCCATTCATCCACACATACTTTTAAGTCATAGCCCACAATACCAGTATTATGCAAATGCACCAGCTGCCCCTGATGAACTAGTACAAGAGCTACAGACTGCATGCCTATTTGGTCAGCAACCTTCTCACACCAGTTCTGTGGTCAAATGGGAGGCAGAGGAAGAATGTATACAGAAGTGTAGCCTGGGGAGACAGCTTCTTTGCAAGACAGACTGCAGCTCAGGCTGGGTCAGGTGCAGCTGTGTTGCCTGCACAGAAGCTTAAACTTCCTCACCAACACTTTAAACGTTTACATAAGTCAACGTTCATACAACCTATGTTAACAAGGTCGTTTACCTACAATCTTCAGGGGGTTTCACCCTGACAGCACATCAGAAAAAAACTCGGTTTAGTTAGCCAAAATGTCGTCCCCTTCATATTTTACTCCTTCCAGCAGGGGTCACTATGCAACATCTCAAAGCAGGCTCAAGAGCTGTAACTAGGTTATCCTATACAGCCCGAGGAATAGATGTGTTCCAACCAAGCAGACCCGAAGAGGTCCACAATCTAAACATAGTATTACAGACTAGACCAAAAGCTTAAGCATTCTTTAAAAAAACCCAACACAACAGCCATCTTCAAAACACGTACTATGATATCCTTTCCAAGTACTTACAAGTCAAGTGTAGTCCAAGTACTCATACATAAATCTGATTAAAGAGAACCTGACATCTTAGCAGCTACTATAATGTTAATTGTTTGCATTTAGATGCAGTGGTTCCTTGACTCTTGCCTTCTGCCTGTCCTAAGTGCTACCTGCAAGCAGGCATCAGAAAAAGACCCTTTAACTCAAAATTACTCACTGGCTCTTACAAGCATTCTGGTCTATTACTGGTCCAAACAGGGAACTTTGAGAAAGGCTGGTTTCTCTTTTCAGCCAGGAGGCGGTCTCATGACTTTCTGTAGCTACATTCTGAAGTCCTAACGCACTGAACTGACACCTCACTGCTGCAATACAGCAAGTTCCAACTAGAGAGAAATGAAGAACATGTCCATTTTCTCCTCAGCCTCCCTGGATTGCTCTCTATTCTCAAGGCAAGCCCTGCCAGAGCTGAGGATGCTGAGGCCCTTACCATTCATTTTACAGAGGTGGGAGAAGACAAGCAGCTAAGAAAGTCACATCATGCTTGGACAGCTGAAAAGAACAAAGCTATCTGACATTTAACTATCAAAGTACTAAACAAATTCTGCATTTCTGACTTATTTCAGCAGTCAAGTTCAACACAGAGGGGAAATAAAAGGGAACTGGAGATTAAGTCTCACGTTACCAGCAAGCACAGCATGAGCCTGATGAGAGCTCAAATTTACTGTCACATTTGAGTGAGCTAGCATAACGTGACATTGGAAAAACGTGCTTTTACAGCTCTCCTCACATATCAGGTCAAACCCAAGCATGACTGTAGGTCCTCCTAGTCTTATTTAAAATGCAGTTTAAAAGACAGCCAAAGAAAATTGCTGGATGAATCACACAGGAGATGAGCATGAAGCTGCTGACCAAGAATAAACGAGAATTAGATTTTCATGCTTTGTTTTGAAGACAACAAATGTGAGCAGTATAGAAGGTACAGACAAGAAAAAAGTCAAGACATTTGTAAGATTTTGTGCGAGAGATATCCATCTTCCTCCCCCACAGGAAGAGTTTACAGAGTCCACAGTTTTTAATCTGAACCTCTCTGGCATCAGAAGAGTATATTCTGGACACCAGAACACAAAACAAGCAGGTATGGAGAACAATCTGTAAAATCTGCAGACCACCACTCCAAGCAAAGGGAACCCATATGCTTGTCACACACAGGGGGGTCTATCCCACAGAACATTCGGGGTCCCCAATAACTCTGACATTTTAGGGGAAGTTCTGACATGTAGTTTAATTAATGCCTTTTTACCTTCATTTCAAGAGGGGCTGCAAAGGTGCATATGTCTTGTCCCTGTCAAATGTGTCTGGAAATTACTGGCTTACCTTGGCTGTGAGAAACACATTGAAGTGCTCGTTAAAAGAAAGCACCGGGTGATCAGTTATTCTCTTCAAGAATTTGTCTAATGCTTTCCTCCTAGTCTCCACGAACTCTTCAGAAAAGCGATCGACAACACCTTTCACCACAAATTTCTCAGGAAGAGGCTGTCAGAGACAAGCAAAATACACAAGATTCAAAAGACCAAAAACTTGCTTCTGCTACTTGGAAACAAAAAAGCAATCAAACTCCAGTCTTAAACAGGAACTGAAGTGTTGTTTGCTAACAGGAAAAATACACTAGATAGGATGCAGATCCCTGCTCGGAATTACTCTTTAGCTGGTCTGGCTTAATGCTAGCAATTTTACTGAGTGGCTTCAGCTGAGAGCCACACTAGCACAGCCCAGATACACTAAGTACTTCTACCATAGCTTAGGGTGTTTCTCCCTACCACTATTCATGTTCAAGCACCAGCTAGAGGAGGTGACAGCAAAGCTGCACACTATTCACTACAGCAATGCACACGCACACTGATGTTGAAGCAAGGCTGCTCAGTCCAAGAAAACTCAAAATTTTACAATTCTACTTACTCCCACCCCACTTCTAAACAGTTTAGAGCTCTTGAGCAGGGTCTTTCTGTGGAGGGCTGATAGTCTTAGTAATAGCACCACACTGAGCAAAGACAAACAGCAGATTCAACACAGCAAACGGTTGAGTAGTCCACGCTGAAGCCTTCCTGAGGCACTTGCACACTTAGTCATCTATCACAGCTGACTTCCTGAGCATGCTTGTGTAAGCAACAAAGCTCTGCCAACATATCTACTCTTTAGTCTTATTCCTATTTTGACTCTACCAGTCTATTTCTTGAGTTCAGTTTAACATGTAACCCTGTCTGCCTCCAGACTTGCTACTTCTGCAGTTCTTCCTGCTACACTTAAGTCTACAGACCTCAAAGTACAGCTTCAGATGGAAGCTAACTACTTAAGCCTCAGCATGTTTAGTCTTGGCTCTGCCACTAGATCAGCTTTTGTTCTCTCCAGACAACATGGACTCCAAAATGAGTATCAGTTTTGAAATTGTGCTTTGCTTTTTATTCTTGCGAAATGGTCCACCCAGACAGATAATCTGCTCACTCTCAAGCTAGCAGTGACAGCCATTTTCACCCCATTCAGGAATCGAGCTCTCCTATGCAAAGATTATGTCACCTGAAAACTGTGACAAAAGTAATTGTAATTAGTAATAAAAAGTAATTAGCATTCAGATCAGTCATTCTGGTTAAACTAGTATAACATACACTCTAGACTTCAGAGGAATGACATTTAGTGCAGTAGTCTTCAGAGAGGAAGAAACTCTTCCCTTGCTTTGTAAACTTTAGCTGCGACTCTATACTTTAGGAAGTCACTACCTCAGCACCACATGCAGAGGGAAAAGGACAAGACGGCAAAATAGTTAAGAGCACCCTAGTTCAGCCACACAGATGCAAACTGGCACTCAGTAATCAAGTTTAAGCATTTGAGACCCACAGAAGGATGCACTTCTATTACAGATATTTCTGCCATTTAACCTGGGTTTAGCTATCGCAGTATAGTCATTCACATTTTAGGTAGGCCTTTGGAGGTCCATCCCGAGTAGTGATTAGCTAGCAACTGATACCCTGCTCTAACAGCGAGTTATTTATCTACCTTAGAGTCCTCCAGCTTAGTAGTCTACTTCTCCCTGCTGTGATACACGAGCAGAACTCACAGCAGTCAGAAATGGCTTCAAGTATCCAAACATCACTATCCAAAGACAAGATCCTTGACCATGTTAACATTACCTTTGTCATCTAGAGACAGATGTGAACGCGTTTTTACTGTTTGAAAGAACAGATTAGTTTAATCAGATTATTTTAAAAAATAAAGACATGAAAAGGAATTCAGCTTAGTCTGGGCTCCTAAGTGTAGGCCATCGTGACTCACTGCACTAAGACAACACATCATCTGTTACAGTAAGATTTTAGGCAGAGTCACTATACCAAGATGAGGAAGACAACCCCCTTTCTGTATTTTGTTAGACTGAAGGCCTCCAGGGATTGCAGTATCTCCAGTTACAAATACAGATACCCTCCAATTGGCTTGAAACATCCTCTCAGAATACACCTGAGTCACAGTGCACCTAGAACTGCCTTTTGCTTCTATTCCCCACCTACTTCTAGGCAATAAATACATAAAGCTTTCTGCAATCTCCTTGCCATACCACTGCATGGAGATTAATAGGAGATTCTGTAACTGCTAACTTGCGCATAGACAGACAGAAGACAGCAGCACATCCTTACGCTTCCTGGTTTTCTAGAAGAGAGGCACTTAAGAGATTATCTTGTTCTTCAGCTGATTTCATGTCTGGTATTAGAGCCACTTATGCCAAATTTGCCATTCTGTGTGCAACAAATTCCAGGTCACAGCAAAAGCAGCTTGATTCCCTGGCTGTGACTCACCTTCTGCTACTAGACCATTATTTATTCCCTTGCAGCCTTCTGGCAGGACTGGCAGCCTGTTAGCACACTCAAGAATCTGTAGGAGTTTAACTTTGATAGTTCCAGCTGTTCAGAGAATAGGGAAGAAGAAAAAGAGGTCTGGGCAGCTAACACATGTCTCCACCTTACCCAAGCAAGCTCACCCTCACTTTTTTCCCTAGCCCTCAGTAAACATCTGCTGCCAGTTAGCAGCGTCACATGATTTTGTGAAGTACTTCTTATCTTTGAGAGACTGAGCCATTATTCCACTTAGACACAAGTCCCAGAGTAATTAAGGACTTAAACAGCTCTCTACCCTGGCACAGCCTAACTGAATACTTCTCACATAGTCTAGCCCTTGCTAAAGAAGGCAAAACAGAGAAACTTCCCCACCAACACAGGCAGGCAAGCTAAGGTACACTAGCGGTGTTGCTGTCTCCCAACAATTCAACTCCTAGAGGCCTTTTTGTATTTCTTTGTTTGAAAAAGCTGATTGTGGTAATCTCACAGGCTTCCTACCCTTTCACATCTTGTACAACATAAAAAGCAGACTGCTGAAGATCAGTATCAACTCTTCATATCACTTAAGGTAGTCTCATTGCCAGCCTCAGCAACAAGGGGTGCAGCAGTTTAGCTACTCTCATGGAGATTTGTAAGTCTGCTATTAAATGTTAGCACAAATAGCTTTAAAATACTCTTTGAAACCAGCTCAAAAGGTCATCTTGAAACCTGTCTGAAACTGGGACTTAAAGTACCTGTGTGGCTTTTCATAAGCCTTAGATACTTGAAAATCTAGATGTAATAACTGAGCAAACAGATTAAGCGTGTTCCATTTATGTCACAACAAATGTAGTCACTGTGCATAATGCCCTACAGGAGGCTGTCAAAGCTCACCTCTCACGTGTGCGACCCAAGAAAAGTCTAAGCTTCATAATGAGTCAAGAATGGGAAGCTCTTCCCACTCCACTAGAAAAGAATGAGTATTGTATTTAAATCTAGACAGACAATCACCAAAATATCACCCCTGGAAGACATATACAGGACTCTAATAGCAGATTCTTGCTTACTACCTACAGGAATGAGATGTGTTGGCTGAGATTCTTCCAGCTTGTTTCTCAACCAGTCAAAGTCTTGGTACCGCCGGCGGACAGAATACTCTGGCAAATCAAACTCTGCTCGCGTGGTCTGGAAAAGAAGAACAGGATATACTTAGCATGCACCAAAACTTCTCACTTCAGAACTTAGCAGCAAATGCAGTACAGCAGTCACTGGCAAGGGCAAGGCCAGAGAAGCCTCGCACAGGGAATCCATCCCCAAAATGGTGTTTGCAGTCAGCATAAGAGAAAGATCCTCTGGCCTTTCAAGCAGTGGGAAACCCAGCAGTAAGAAAATGATCACTTGGAGCTGACGTGTTCTTAAGATCTATTTGTACTTCATTACATGTTCTGCTCAGATAAAGTTTATGGGAGAGGCCTGTGGAGAAGAGAGTACTACGCACCAAGTGTTTCTCGACAGTTAAAAGTCTGCAGGGAAGACTGTATGAAATCTTCATTCCAAAGACAAGACTATTTTAGCTATTAAGAACTAAAAGCGAAGATATTTAATGACTTGTTTATTCCCATTAACCCTGGGTGAAAAAAAAATGTTTCACCACTGCCCAGTATTCTAGAAGCAACACACTTACTACACTCCTTCAAGGATAAAAGATTAGAACATAAGACATTGCCGAGTTTGCCAAAGGACTGTTTTTGTTGATTTCTGAGAGGAAGAAACAAGTTTGTAAGTTTATGCATGCCTGATTAGAGATATCAGTATTGTTAGATATTCATAGTTTTCATTCTTTAGGGCAAGGAGTTGAACTTGCCACTGCAAGCTTGAGACAGAAGGTAAGTATGCAGAGAAACCGCTGACAAACATTTTATCCAGTTGTCAAACAGTCCATAGCCTGTAAAGCTGACTGCATGGGTCTGTTTGCACAGCACATACTGCAACTGCCTAAAAGTACTACTGAAACTGTGTACCAGCTAGGAGTCTCTGCCAAAGATCCTGGAATTGTGATAGCCATAGCCCTGATAGGAAGGTAGATGGCCCTCATTGTGTACTTTTCTTTGGGACATAGAGAAGTCTAAGGAGCTATATTTAGTTACTTGCAGCATCAAGACCATCTTGCAATGAAGCTGATGCTACAGCACCAGCACACTACCTGTCTACACCTAGACATCAAAACCACTGCATTCTGGGGAACACACCAGCTCTCCTAGCTTTGAACTGACACAGAGTCCAGTGCTAGGTTGCCTTGCTGCTCCTAGCCACCACAACTGCCTGCTAAATTCTAGCAGACATTACGTATTTACTTCCAGACCGAGAGCAATGGCCACATATTTGGAGAGAGACAAGTAGCAGCCTTTAAATGCCATCCACCTCTCCACTTGCTCTCTGAATGGCTCCAGCTCTTCAGTTACTGCATGTTACTCCCACCGATCCCCAGTGAGGATCCTGTACAAGTTCTATGCCAGAAATCTCTTTCTAGGGGAAGCCAGCAGCCCTAAGACACTAACGGAACAGTGGCTCTAGTATACTATGAACAGCATGATAATGTGATATTACCTATGAAATTTTGGTTTCTAGAAAAGGAATACATGCAAAAAGAAGAAATCAAGCTCACCTCCCCGCTTCGACCCACTAGCTGTGGTAAGAGAGACACATGTTAGTCCATGAACTAACATAATGAATGCCCACCAACAGAGCAGTTGTGTTTGTAGATGAGGGACCACCAAGACCTAGACAACCACTGCAGATTCATGCTTTATTCAGCTACACCCCAGAGTTAAAACCAGCTTATTAAACATGTTTGAGTGCCACACTATAAATGAAAATTCTGAAAATTTGTACGAACCATTTTCACTTGTTTTGAGTCAGAGACTGAACAGTGTTACATTAGAACAAGGTAATTCACACACGTGTAGATAAGCCTTCACCAGCCAGTGACACTAACTGCTTTGTTCTGCTAATAGGCTAACTATAGCTCAGCCTTGCAGGAGACAACCTGAAATTAAAAAAAAAGTGATGATTTAGTAGTAGGGAGAGCTTTTGTGAACTGGCTGTCACTGGGCAAAGGCCTCTTAAAAGAGATCAGACCGTGAGTGAATGAGGGCATTCAGGATGTATACACACTACAGTGTCTTACCCTGTAGCAGGAGGATGAAAGCAGTTTCCTATCTATTAGCAATGACAGCCTTATTAACCAGTATTCTGCTAACAGTTAAACTGTATAGGTACTATTTAGTCTAGAAATAAGAAAGCAGGGTAAGTCCCAGTGCACAAACGTTAGAAGATTTGCAAAGGTTTTGTTCCTTAAGAGGGAGCAGAAAACACATCACAGTCATCAGCATTTCAGTGTTTGCTGTACAGCCTTCAATCTAGACAGCAAAGAAACTTTTCAAAGGCAATGTAGACAGAGCATAAGGGCCCTTCAAAGTTTTAATGACCCCTCACTAATGCTGAAAGAATTTGGATCTCAGATCAAGCTGTTCATTAGCTTAGCACAAGTTATTTTTTCCAGACTGCACACAAAGGGAAGGGATCTCGCCACTGTCCAAGGATGGCAAGTGACATGTATCTGTTTTTGACACAGCTACGTTCCTCCTACTTTCTTAGGAGGATCCACAAGTCTCATCTTACAAGGACATGTGTCTCTCCCAAAAGAAGCTGAGAAATTTAAGTGGCAGATCTCAACCTCCCAAAATTAACAGGCAAGACAATTCCAAGGATTTACTGAATACTCCAGCACAGTTCCAGCAAGTCAGCACTGCAGTGTTCTGGGCTGTTTTACTTGCTGGAAAACAGGCAGGACCACAGACACTTCTACGTCTACTGCTGGAGTAGTTTTGGCTTGATGCAATATTAAGGCAATCACCAAGCCTTGGTCTTGTCTAAGGCTCTTGTGTCTTTCTTGAAAGGAGTCAGCAGCCAGGCTAAAGCTAACCTGTGATGGCCATGTGAAAGTATTTTTGTGCCCTAGTTCTAGTCTCTTACTATACCTGATTGTAGATTCCCCTCCATGTAACTATTTCAGTTTGGGGCGAAGTCTTCAACTAGAGTAACAGGAGAATGGCAGATGGGGGGGGGGGGGGGGCGGGGAGGGTGTAAGGTTGGCATTCTTAGCAGCTCAGTTTCACTTGCCTCAAACAGTACAGACTGTTCAAAAAACAGATCATAGCACTTACACCTGCTCCTCTCTAGGGATCAAACTGTTTTCACATGCTCAGGTAATCCATGCATGCACTGGAAGCAGGGGAAAGAAAACAAGACCTCCACTTCAGTATTGACTGGTTTGAAATCCTTTCCCTTCAAGACTGCAGAGCAATTGCATGACTTTGAGGAATGGCACACAGCTGCTCAGACCTCCACAGGAAAAGCACAGAAGGCTCCACTATCCCAGAAGGTACAACAAAAGCAAAGTTAGAAGTATAGTTACTTATCTTTCCCCCCAGACAGATGAGTACATAAGCTTTATTTTCCCCCTCCCTCAGAAAGATCTGCTCAATAAAATCCCTTCAGTCTATATAAAGAGCATAAATTTTATCAAGGACATCTGAGACACCTCAACATCACAGACAAGACCAATTAAGTTCCAGAACAAGTTTCACCCACCTTTCTGGTTTCACTAGCCTCCCATATAAGAAAACTGCTGTTAGCAAGAAATAAAACAGGATATGAAAGAGTCAAAAGAGGCCTGAATCACTGTCCCCATTATTTTGGGGATTCCCATTATATTCTTTAAGTGTGTTCATTCAGAACACATGCTGGGGAACGCTTCCTGACTCTTACTAGGAAGCTGTGAAAGCAGGCACACCAGCAGGGCCAAGTAAACTAAGCTTTCTTCTCAGCTTCCCTGCAAGCTATTGTTCTGGACCAAATGTTTTGGACCCTTTCTCAGCTGCCACCATCACCTGCTGACAAAGATATCAGTAGATGATAAGTCTAGGGTATACTGCAAGGCTCTTTTTTGCTGTTACAATGAAGGACCTTTCTAAAGGAAAAAGGAAAAAAACCACACAACAAAAATACTGCGGTCAGGTTACACTCCTCTCTACAGTGGTGTCCAGTCACAGCCACAAGGGCACATTACAGCACTAGCAATTACATTCTCCCTCTTCCTAGTGATGCAGCAAAGAAGTATTCTGCACAACTCATTCTAGGACCTATGTTTACCCAAACCTCCAAGGTTCCCAAAGTATTCTTCAGTGGATAAAGAAAAAAAAAGCAGCCACCCCTGCCTCCTCATCCAGACAAACCACAGAGACCCTTTCAGCCCTTCACAGGTCTCAAACCTCACTCACGCAAGGCTGCAAGGGAGCTGGTGGGAAGGCATGGCCTTACACTGCTGATAGGAACAAGGTCTGCTATAGAACCTTGACCTACAACCTGGAGGTGCAGACATCAACACTCATTCTCATCACTGTCTAGGGATTACTCCTCCTTTTCCCCCATGTTTAATTACTGCTTTCGGCTACAGTGTCTGATTGGGCAATTAGCTTGGCATCAAAGAGGCCTCATTTGTATGGCAAGATGAGCCAGACCATTAATCCTGTTAGTCTTTTTTTAAAAAATAGTAGGTAGTGCTAGAGGTACAGACCCTAGAGGTTAGCCAGAAGTTTACAAGAATCACAAATCAAAGTAGACAAGACTTTCATGGTGACTGATCATAACAAATTACACATTGTTTCACAATGGTACTGTAACACTGTGCTACAGCGGATTTATGTGCTACAGTGAGATCCCAAATAAAACAAGTATTAACAGACAGGTAGGTAGATGCACAAAATAAGAAGTACAGGATAAGGGGTTTTTATTTAAAAAAGACACTGTTGGGTACTACATCTCATCCAATTACAGTAAATACATTACACATGTTCTTGAGATCTGCTTTAAGAAGGGAGGGAACCCCTGTATGAGCACAGGTTTCCAACCAGAGAAATGTTATTAGGGTACCACTGCACAGGTCTTAAGAGAGAAAAAACTTTAGCCAAATTTAACTATTTGCCTGGGCGAAGTTGTGCCTCCTTTTCTGCTTCTTATTCCTTGTGATCACGCAACAGCTGAAGGTTAGGCTGCTCCAGGTAGAAAAGCTTCCTACAATACCCCTCAGCATTCTCTTGTAGTAAAGATACAGCTTTTTTTTGCGAGATTTAGACACTTAGAGCAACAAAAGAATGACAGGCCCACAGTAAGTGTGGAGTTAAGAGGTAACTACTATTTCAGAGAAACCATATTTTCTCCCATGCAGCCTGAAAGTGGAATTTTGGAGTAGACCTTTTGAAAAAAGTTACCTGTGGCTGTAAAGGCATCCTTATTTTAATGGAAAATACTCTCTCCAGTATATAGTGCCATCTAGGTAGGCCAGAGGAATGTTAATCTTTTCGGACAAGTGGATGAAGTATACTCCTAGTGAACACTTTTTGCCTTAGGTAACTACAAGTGTCCAAAACAGATACCAACCTCTAGGAGCTGATGTTCATGAGAATGAGCTATTTAACAGAAAGCAATGTTCCAGCTGGGAGTACAGTGGACTTTTCAGATCACTTTTTTTATTAGTGTAATTAGATTGCATTAATGATTGAACTACAACACATGCTGAAAAAATCTCTAGCATATTTCTTTTGGTAGGCAGTAGCATTCTTAGGCTACTTAAGTTTTAGAGCAGCTATACAGCCTTCTGTACCAACTTCACGGAGGCTGGTTTACAGTTGAGGATCAAGATTATGGTTTAGTTAAGTGGCTGATAAAGGAAATGTGGTAAACAAAGCAACAAGCTTAAAGCATTTCGTAAGAGATAGACAAAGCATGACATAACAGTGAATCAGCAAGGCACATTCCCCTTCAGGGGAGGTAACTCAAACCAAATGGGTGTCACATTACTTTGTATGAACAAATTTTCAAGTTAATGAAGGAAACTGGCCTTGCAAGTTTACAAACAGTTCTGTTTAAAAGTCAGAGAAAAAAGTATCTAAGCTGACACATTTAAAGTTTTGTCTAGTTTCACAAATTGAAGCAGAAACATTTCTGCTAAAAGGAGTCACACCTTCAACACATTCACAAGGTACTGAAAGACACTAAGTTCTTGTCCTTAAGAAATACAACGCAAGGCACAGACATCCAGAACATGCCCTAAAACACGCTTCCCAAAGAAAAAAAAAGTAGAAGGAAAGGAGAATGTCACTTTGTACCTTTGTCGTAACCCTGTATGTGATGTATGTCTCCATTGTGCACACATGTTTTTTGGGGTCATCAACTGTAACAAAGAGGTCTCTAGTTTCCCCATCCAAGTCATCATCCAGCTGCAGCCTGTTGAGGAGAGATGAGGAGGAGGCTGGACTAGAAGTGTCCACAGGTGTGCCATTGGGTAGACTGAGATCCTGTATTGGAGAGGAAAAAAGAGCAAGTCAACAGATCTACTGTAAAGCACAGTATTCTCAAAGATGCCACTAACAAGCTTCACTGATATGTTACAAGGGCTATTTATTTCAGCAGCTCCGAGGATCACCCTTTTCCAGCACACCTAGGCAATCCTCTAAGGTCTGGGCTTTGAGCATTAGGTTGTTCTGCTCTTCCACAAACTGAAGAGAAAGCACTACCACACCTTCCCTTAGTATGGCACAACTTTGTTTCTATTCATGAGGGAGCAGAAGTATTGCTGAACCAACAGTTCTTGGTAAGACTGAACCAACTCACTCTGAAAACAAAGCAGCTAGGCAAATCAAGAGACCTACTTACAGGGCAGGCTTCAGGCAAAGTAGCAACAGTTCAGCTGACTGGAATGCAGTCAGTCTTTGCTTCTGGAGACGCCCGTAGTACAGTAAGGGGGGCAAACTTGTATCAGAGGCTTCCCATCCAATCCATTAACTTCCAGACTACAGGACCTCAGATTATACACTCCAGTACCAGTGTGTACGCACACCTCCCTTTTAGAGTCTTGAGGCCAATGAGAACACTGTTTTGCTTGGAGAGGTCCTCATTCCCACCCTCCCAACTCTACAAGTGTCACCCAGTGCCTAGGGAAGCGAAAAGAACCAGCAAGTGGCTATTTTCAGAAGAGACATACCGGGGTTTCAGAAGTCTGCAATTCCTTGAAACTGACTCAGCAGCAAGGGGCTAAAAAACCTCAAACAAAACACAAACAACTTTATAGCCAGCCTGGTACATTCCCACATTTTGATATAAGCTAACTACTCCACAGAGCTAGTGGTTACTCCATTTTGCATAAGTATCACAGCAACTTCACATGTGTTCTCTGCTCTGCTTTTGTAGCAGAAGGAGCTGACAGCGCATGACAAGTTGTACAATATATAGGAACATCCAACAGCAGTATTAGGAAGTCCTGAAGACCCATGGCTGCACTTTTCAGAGAGGAGAGGCAGGGTGGGGTTTTTGTTTTAAGTAGTAGCACAACAACAGATTTATCCACGGTGCTTCCCCTGTAAGGACAAAGGTTCCTCTGGTTGCTAAACAGAGAGACATCACTACAGCTAAGCAGCACATTAACTAGAAGTGGTTTAGTTTCAGAAAGACTGCTTAGCCCCAGCTCCACACAGTCTTTAAGTGGCTATATGAAATGTGTAATCTTAGCAAAGCAATCCTGTTCGGGTAAGATCCTCCTTATCCATCAGTATTCCTTAAGCAATTGTGGTTTATGTTGCAGCTGGACAAGGGTAGTCCCTGTCTACCAAAGTCCTCCTTTGCTTAAGGGGTTCAGAATTACATACAGGAGCTTCAAGACAGAGCTGTTTACCAAGGTCTGTCTTTGACAATGGCTAAGAACAGGGATAAAGTCCTACTGGTCTTGGTCAGAAACCCATCATGGGAGTACTGGGTTTTATAGATAGACCTCTCTCTGCCTGTTGCAGTTTGCAGAACTGTGGCAGTACTGCTCTTCACCTTGAGAACTGTCTTAGTGAGACTAATGCTTTAGCCTAGACATTTTGGGAAAGGGGTGATCTAAACTATTGTCTCCCGACAGGTTAGATGCATTCTGCCAGCTAATGCTCAGAAATGGTTGCCAACAGATGAGAAATTTCAGATTTAACTAGCAAGTGATCAAGTATTACTAGGCTGGCACTCTTTCTCTTAAGAGGGCAAAAGAGCAGGATGAGCATGACACAGCTTGCCAGCTCACAAATGCAGTAGACAGCTTGAAATACACAAACATCTGGGTCAGACTCAGCATAGCAGGAGTGTGTACAACAGGAAAAAGCAATGCTACAGCAACTCAGCAGATAAGGAGTTCTGTTGGACTTACCATGTCTTCTGCTTATTCTGCTTGTGTAAGATGAGGAACAGGAGATGGCTTCATAAAATCTGCTGTTAGCTAGACAGAAGGATTTGGCTGACTGAGTAAGGAGCAAAGCAAACCCTGGGATGCTGCAGTAGCTGTAGACAATTTTACCTGTTTCCAAAAGGAAACAACAGCTCATCACTGCCCATGTGCAGTAAGCATTAGCATAAGACAAGTTGTGCCAGAACTAGAGCCAGTCAAATTTTAATCTTCCAATGTGGAAACAAGTTAACTTGCAGAAACAACTTAAGCTGGCTGCACAGATCTCAAAAGCTTGTAGCAAAAACCTTCCGAAAGAGAGCTTAAAAAATATCATGGAATCTACTTAAAATATGAAAAGGTTGCATCAAGGTGCCAGAATAACTGGAAGAAAGACCAAAGATGAAACTTCCAGCCACTTCCATGAAGTTAGTGACTTCTCACCAATTCTGTTGGGATAACAGCATCATACTAGCATGTCTTGCACCTTTTAAGCAGGGCAGATGTTTGTGAAGGCTGGAATTCCTGCGGGATGTCTCAGGTCTTAAAGGCTGTGATAGTTTTACCTGATCTTAGCCTTGGATGAAACAACCACGTCTACATTAAGTAAAACTTCTAGACTCACCAGAGCACTGTTAGCTTGGGGTGGGGGAGTGACACACAGAGGATGCGTACACTGGAAGCATCATCATGCAATACTGCCTCATCTGCCATGGCAGAACCCTCCCCTGGCAATCACAGCTGGCATCATGCCCTGCTACTTGGCTAGTTTTCAGCAGCTAAAGGCCAAGTTAGAAGCTAACTATTAGTCCTTCTTAATGGTGGAGCCACCTAGCTGACTGCACAAGGAACAATGCTTATGACTGCTGAATCTCCATTTATCAGTGAGCAGGATCAGTTTGCTGAAGTCTTACGCTATTGCTAGAAAGAGGTAGGCTTTGAAGTGTCACAGCAGATGGCCTAGCAATCTAAGATGTCTCAGGCTGTAATCTTTCAGCAGAGCACCTCCTCATCATGTTAACTGGCACCGGCTTTCTTCCATGGGACTTGGGGAAGCAAGACTGCACCATCTGTTCTACTCTGCTTTCACCACAGAAAGGTAAGTATGTCCTGTAGAGCCTAGAACAGCAAGTGATCTGCAGCCATCTGCACTTCTACCTGTCAGTGTAGCTATCATACCCATAAGCATTTGAAATACTGACTAGTATTAAACACTTTATGTAACAAAGTCTGACTTCAGTGCCAGGGACTCATCCATCAGCTTCATCTTTAGTGCACCAAGTTGCTGCTCATCCGCTGTGTTAACGATGAGCACAATCCAAGTCTCAGCAGGTGCCTACTGCTCACAAAGCTCTTTAGAGAAAAGCCTTTTTGTCACAGCACCTGTTACTTCCTCACAGTACTGCCAGCCTGCCATGAATGTGAGCAGTCCAACAGTGGAAAGGAGGGGAAGCGGCTTCTGGCACCCAGGCAGATAGAATGGAGGACAGGTCTGTCGACATCCAAGTCTTAAAGAGTATCCATGAATACCTTAGAAAAAGCTTTGAAACTCGAGGAAGTCAGGAGCAAAGAGCCTCAGCCTCTGTCCCTCACCTTCTCAGGCCACTCTTAGAGCTTTGTCACCTGCTGAAGCAGGCTGGGTGAAGGTCTAGCAGGGTCTGGATCACAACCTATAGCAGAAACAGTACATTCAAACTTTCAGGATCATGACCTACTGGTTAAGTACTAGGCTGTGCGCACAGCTGTATAACCACCTACAGGCAAACTCTTCATGCATTCCTATGGACTTTGTAAGAAGTTTTTCAAGACACCCAAATTTATGGGTACATGACATCAGATGATTCTAGGAGCACATCTTTGGCATCTTACAGTGCAGGGCAAGCAGGAACTAACTGCCTGTGTTGGAAATGCATAAGCCCTGCCAACTATGCAGGCTGCTACCTGGTAAGGAAGCAGCCGCATACTCTACTGTTGCATTATGCAGTCCAAACATGCTGACTAGTTCGCCTGCCCAGAAACAGACACTAGATCTATCAAGAAGTTCACTTTATCCAAGTTTAAAATTCAGCTGAGCTTCATAAACTTGAAGTCTGCATGTGAGACTCTAAACAGGTTGGGGAGTTTCCAGCTGATGTCATCTACTCCCTCCTTCATTCTCCCAGGAGATTTTCCAAGACTCTGGATTGACAGAGCAGCTTGGATCCACATGAAGTAAGCCTCAGGAGTTTGGTATTCAGTTTTCTGGATGGCAACCACCTCCCCTAGTGCAGTAGTATACATCAGAGAAAGCATCCAGGATTCAACCTGGAAGGCTAAAAAAGGGTCCAAAGTTCTGCAGGTATTAGCTTATTGTCAAGTGTAGATCATACAGGCTCCTGCTGAGTTAAGTGCAGCTCATCAGTACTGCAGCTTCTACAAAATGATAGTTTTCACCTATCCTGCCTTAGCAAGTGCACAGCTTAACAAGACAACTTTGCTACCTTAAACAACAGTCCATGAAGGAAAGTGGAAGACATGGTTCAGCTAGGTCTTCCAAGCACACATAAGCTCATGACTGGGAAAGGTTAGCCTGAAACCATCCAGTGTTAGATGACAGCAATGTGCTTGCAACAAGTATTAGATGACAGTAAGAGACATTCAGAAAAGTTGCTGTTTAGAGGCAAGTGGTGCACTTAACCCCAAGTACCCCTGCCTGACTCTGGGACCTTAGAGCCAGGCCTGTACTGCTCTTAGAGACTCACTATTTAGGTTCTGAAATTAAGAGTGCTGTACCTTTCTCCTTGTGTTCCGAGGCATTCCATTGCTTTTCTGCCATCCATTTCCCAGAGAAACACAACCACAGATAAGAGTTGTATCAAGGGGACAACAATTCCACACAACTATTGCAGATGGTTTCTGGAACAGTCTTACCTTCATACCCTCAGTACACAACAACAAGCCATAGCAGAATCGCTGCTGGTCATTGGAAAACTAAAATGGTCTAGATAAATATTTCCAAGAAGACTACAAAAGCTTGCATTTAACTTGGCTTTCACAGACCTGTTCATAGCACTACTTGTCTCATCCCAGAAGTTTTGAACGCAGGTAGTTTTTGTTCAGAGTTCTCTGCCACTGGCCTGTACAGCTAAGCTCTGCTTAGAGAAGCACCCTTCCATCCTCCAGTCCATGTAGATCAGTTCATCTGTCACTGACAGTATAGTAACTTCGAAGATCTCACTGAGCATCTGTATAGTGAAATCTCAGTCTGCCCGAGACTATTATCCAATACCAGCTGCAGACAAACACCTGAACTTCTCTTCAGATAGAAAACAAAGGAAAAAGCATTTCCCTCCCCTTTATATACATTCATTTGCATTGTCTACCAGGCATCAGCATCATCCTTAGTCTACTACAGGTTTGTTTCTGCACACATATCAGAAGCAGATATGAGATACTGCATGCCTCATCCTCTTGCACTTGTCCGAGGCAGCTACTTTAAGACAAGAGTGACTGAAGTGGGGTCCGCACTGCAGAGATGGGAGATCGCTCCAAACATAGTAGGGAAGGAAAAGTAAGAAGGCAGCAAGGTTTAAAAAGAAAAAAACCACACAAAAACAAAACGACACCCCACAGTTAAACACTGAAAACCTTATTCACTCTCAGGAAGACGTACCACTTCTCTACACTGATCCACGAACAAGACAGCGCTAAGTTGTAGTTTGACAGGAACTGTGAGAACTTCGACTTCTAAGGCTGGACCTACCCTCCTGGGAAAGCTTAAGTTGTTACATATACACCAGCTCCTGACATCTTTCTCCAGTAATGGGGGGAAGAGTCCAGTTTGTGGGGTGTACTGACAAGGAGCAAGATTATACCCTCAGAAGAGGTCAGTGTTTTCCACTGTATTAATAATCTAGAATCAGACTGCAAGGTTGAGGCTATTTTAAGAGCAGTACAGAATAAGCCCACATCAGAAGGAATTCTTGCTCTTACCTGGGAACATGTCAGCAGAGGAAGGACAGTACTGGGTGTTACAGACAAGCCCAGATTTTTACTTCCTAGCCCTTGAGGGCATTATGCAGCAAGTCTGTGGGCCCCACAGGTTGGGTGGAAAGCTCCTAACTCCAAGGGGGCATGCATACCACATCTGGTCCAAGCCTTACCTCTACAGTTCCAACAGCACCACTGGTATTCTGCCCATCTAACCAAAAAACCCACTAGGTAGGGACTAGATCAATTTGTTCTCAGGGCATTTTAAGTAAGTGTCAGAGTACCGCATGCTGCCAAGCTATGAGTCTGATGGCTTTGTTCTGGAGTTCATCACTCAAAACTAGTATTTCTGCTGTGTAGGTCAGAGTTTCCTAGAGGCAGGCTCCTCCATAACCCTGGAAAAAAACTCAATTTCATCTGCAGCAGCTGATCATAACAGCATGCAGTTTGGTACTACTCAAGACCTGGGACCATTCTTGTTTATAAAAGGTACCATACTTGGAACAGTGTTTCTTTGCACTTCAGCTGGCCAGAGAAACCCTGGAACAAGCTTCACAGAGACACTACATAATTAACACAAGCACTTTCCATACCTTCTCATGCAGGTCCCACCTCTTTTCTGAAGCTAACAGCCAAGTTTTATAGGATGTATTATTATACCTCGTGGTTTGTTTTCCCATAAGTCAAAGTTAGGCTAACCAGAGCAAGAATGAAGGCATATAAGCATTTCCTGCAAACAGCATTTGCAGCAAGAGCAACAAGCCATCTCCTACCTCTGTTGCCAAAGACTTCAGGGACTCTGCTACAGTATGGCTCAGTTTCAGCCTTCCTGTGCACACGGGTAAAGGGGGGGCGTCACAAGAAGTTGTCAAGTACCAGATCAGACCATCTGTTCATATAGTCTGAATATATGTCTACCTCCTCACAGAATCCTCAAGGGGGTGGCCTCTTTTCCTAGTCCAGAAGGGGAACTATGCACCACCACAGTAAAGCTGAACGTGGTTCCGGTTACACTCTGAAAAGCAGCAGCATGAGTGGCATCTCGCAGATGTTTTACAGCAGTTAACACAAGTTCTTCAATATTAGTAAGGAACCATGTTACTGTGCTACTTTGTGCACAGAAGGTCAAAAGGCTTTGGGGGCAGGGCAACTGGCAGATAAAATAGGTTGTTATTTGGAGCAGATGTTAATTAGGCAAAATGTGAAAGTCCAAGACATATTTTTGTCTTATTAACTCTCACCACCCTGACACATACTTTCCCATATCCTCTGAACAGGAAGAGAAGCGTGAGAAGGAACTGGATGCTTGCCACATGTTATAGCCCCTTTACTGTGGCAAGGTATTTTTAAATGCAAAAAGATATTTTAACACATCCACAGGATGAGCTGTTCTCTTGGAAGAAAGAGTCCCAGACCCAAGGTTAGCTTCTACATCTGTTTACAAAACAATAGAGTCCTCACGGGAAGCTTCATCGATCTTCCCAAGCAAAAAGCCAGTCTGGCAAGCATAGACAAGATTGGTTCAATTATGCTTAAGCTGTAGAAAGCAGCAGAAGAGAGCCTGTGACCCAAAGGAAAGAGTTTTACATGTGGGCAGACTTGGATTTGCATCCTTTAGCAGGGCTTAAGGTTCGTTCTTCTTTCTACAGTTCTCAGCAGAAGGCAACAGGCATCAACCCCACTCTATCTTCATATCTCAAAGATCTCCACAAAATACAAAAGCTAGGTGTCTTCTGAAACATTTAGAAAAATGCAGATCTTTTGAGTCACGTCTCTCAATCTCCTCCAGCTCTGCTAGGTTCCATGTCCATCTGCACGGAGTTTGTTTTAAGAACACTGTTGTGAGACTTGAATTGCTCTGCAGCTATGTGCACAGGAACATCACAACCCATTTTAACATGCTAAAGAGCATCTTGTTATGAGCGAGCCTAACACGTCCAGTGTTTTGTTTAAAGCTTTATTTTCAGAACCTGAGCTCTGACCTTCTAAATAGCAAAGCAGCAGCCAGGATTCAGCCCATGAGCAGGAAAACTTGAATCCAGCATATGACTCGGAGTCATTCCCAATCCAAGCAGCCAGATTCATATCCTACTATAGATGGAACAGTTTGTTAAGCTTGTCCAAACTAAACTTTCTCCTAGAGACACACAGCTTTGTGTTAAAGCTCTGCAGACATACTGTGTAGCAGTTCTTTTCCTGTTCATGCTCCAGAAGTAGGTTTAGCTGCATCAGTCATGTGGATATCCAGTGTCACCAAAGTGCCAATTTGGCTGAGATGTTTCTGGGAGCAAACAGTCATAATTTTTAAATGTGAACAGATGCAAAGGATTTGGGAGAAGCAGAGAGAAAAAACAGAAAGGAGAGAGATGATAGAGGGCTGCAAAACACTGTAGTATCCCCATGATTACTTAGTTTAAAAAACAAGAATACACTTCCATATCACACTGCAATGTCAGTTTCCTCATTGTCACTGTTTCAAGTGAGTTGCATTAGCATTTTGCCACACAAGATCAGCGGAGGTTTCATGAGAGCAAGTTAGACTGACAAGACATCACTAACTAAAGGAGGGAGAAATATTCAAAGGGAAGAAAGCATGTTTTCAGCTCAAACCCTTTCCAGCAGAAAGAATTTGCTCCCAGAAGGGTGAAATAAGCAGTGTGTAACTGTTGGAAGGAAAAAGAAGAAACACACCAAAAACTACATAGTATAACTGCTTCACTCCCTGCTTTAAGGAGAGCAAGTGAGGAAAAGCAGTCATGCAGTTATTTTCTCACAATTTGAAAACTATATGCATACAGAACCGATGCAGGGAAGAAACAAGCCAAGAGATCTACAGACTAATTAGTCTACAGAATCACCCCTTACTTATATGGCTTAGGCCCCTGACAGCCACTGCAGCACGTTACAGGTGTCGGGCACACATGGCGGCTTCAAGTGAAATATACTGATCCAGGAGCGAGCTAGTCAGCACACTGAAAGTCAGCATACAAATCCAAAGAGGCCAGGCTGATCACTGGCAATAAACAGTACAGACTAAGATTTCCCAGGGATTTTCTTGGCAGCAATCCAAAGCACAACTTTGTCTTGGCAGTATCCAAGATTTTCACATACAATTTGCCTTATACTAGCATCTAAAAACACTACAGCAAAGGTGCCAACTCTACCCAGATAAGCATAGGTTTGAGGATTGTCTGGGGTAGTCTTATCACTTACCTTTCCCACATGTCAGCACCTTTGCCACTGAGCTAGTCAAAAGTAGCTTGTTGCTAACTAACACCATCTGCAGCACTGAGGGAAGAGGCTCCTTTGCCCTTGAGCAACAACCGCACTGCAGCATATTCCTTTCAAAACCACATCATGACATTCAAGCTCAATGGAAAAGTGAGACCAACTGTGCAGACAGACTTTAAGATGGGGCTTTTTTATAGCCTAAGAGGCCATTCAGAAGGCTATAGCAAGTTCTATTCAGGCAGTGTAAGGCAACACTTTCCCATAAGACAGAGCATTGAACCAGTGTAGTTAACAGCTTCCTGGTAGATGTGACAGAGTAAGTTTCATCCCTTGGTAGTACTTTGGCTTTGACAGACTACTACCTGCTCTCATTGGATAGGCAGTGTTAGGATGGTTTAGAAGAGCTTGTTTTTTCAGACTTGGGTTCAGCTTGATATTCGAGCACAGACTAAGAATCACTCTGTTTAAAGCTTATGCTTCAGTGCTGTAAGCCATCCCTTCACCAGTGACATGACAGACCACTGCAACTATTACTTTCCAGGACAGGCTGAAAGGCTGTCATCTTCACAGTATGTGTGCACTCCTTCATTTGAGTGTATCATCTAGAAGTAAAGCCAGTTACTATTTACTTTATTCATCTTCCTGCAGAGTACCACACATTTTCATGATGCCTTTGCTCCCACACGCCACTGTAGTTCTCTCCAACCCAAGATACATAAAACACAACCCAAGTCCAGCAGAAGCCCATCTCTAGAGGTTGAGAGACACCATCACTTTCACTTCCAGAGTAACTTCCCACCTACTGTTTACTGCTTCATAGAAGCATCAGTGTAGAAGCTCTTAACATGGCTGTAAGGCAGTGACATTCTCCAAAGAAGTGCTCCGAGGGCCACTCTAAATACAGCTCTTGGCTGAGCTCTTTCCTTGTCTGTTATACGAATTTTGGATTATTTCTTTATTCTCAGAGCAATTTCAGCTAGTTCCACTAACCCATATCACCTACATGCTTATTCAGATAAATACTTCATGATTTCTGTGAAGTATCTGGTTGAGAATCAACAATTTTGGCACTACATCACCTACACCTGAAGGCAACACCTCTTTCTGCCCTCCCACCCCAATTCAGAATAAAATGTGTCACAAATTCATCTGTCAATAACCAATTTAAGTTGGACAGGCATTGGAAATGTTAATTCATTAAGAGTCACACCTCAATGGATTTGCTTTCCATCTTCAGTTGGTCATTGCAGCATTGCTTGTAGCTACCTTGCTGCCAGTTACTGCCCTTTGTAACTGGAAGAGAAAAAGGTTCCTGACAGTTTGATGGTTTACTAAGAGCAAATTCTTACTAAGAGTAAACTCACTCACCTTTTACCTCAGGTTTGCAGCTGCCACCATCTCCAAGGTGGAGTTTGGAGCTTTCTGCCCCATTTCATCTAGAGACAGGAGTAGTTTTCCCCAGTCACAAGAGCTTGGAATCTCCATTGCACTGCAACCCTGGGCTTGGGCAGTCAAGTTGGCCACAGCTTAAAGAGTCAGTACAGCTCAGCATTTAAGATCTTGCTCAAGACTGGTAGAGAACAAGCCTCAGCCAAGTTACTTCTGAGAAATACACAAGATCAAATGCCATTTTTAAATGGTATATTGTCTCCTACAGACTGAAAACATGTGCAAGTTACACTCTAAAAGTTGCAGTTTAGGCATTGCAAGTAGATTTTCATGAAGCAGTACTGAGTTAATTCTCACTGCACTGAAGAGCTCCTGTCTTGTCTCCTGACGTACTTTACAGAAATCAGCCTCTCCACTCAGGCAAGGAAAAGACTGGGTAGTGTGACAGCCAGATGGTCCGTTTGAGATTATCACAGTAGTCCACGATGCTAGAAGACACCAGGACAATTTGCACATTGACCTAGGAACTGATGCCTCCATCTTTGTCATCTGCTGCCTGAAGCTTATTACAAACCCCTGAGGCACCAACAGGAGAATGATGTGCCCACACAGCTATAAAGACCTTCTTAACCAGTCTGGTTATCCTCTTCTCCTCATGCAGGAGCTCAGAAAGCTTCCAGCAACTTGGGTAGGCTTGACACATTCCAGCACAGGCAGCCTGGAGGATTCTTTCCGACCACCACGCATAACTTTTTCCACCATGGCTGACAAGTTATTGTCGAGACTCACCCTTCTGAAACCCAGCTGAAGAACCAAGTTTCTCTACATACATTTTGAATATCTGTTTTCAGTACTTGTCTCGTTAAGTATGAAGCAATCCTATTGAAGGGATTATGAAAGCTGTGCAACACTGAGTTTAACCTCAAAGTATACCCCTCCCTCCATTAAGTTGAAGTAAGAACCACAAAGTAATAATACTGTTATACAGTAGAAGCTATGTTCAGTTTTACCAGATGGAAAGATTAAAAAAAGTAACAGTACCAAGACAGTTATGCTGATGCAAGTGTTTGTCCTACGTTAAGGTTAGCTATCCTTCATCTTTTTCAGAAGAGATGGGAATTGCCAATTCCAGAGAAACTCCTGTACTGGGAAGTTGTGGATCATAAGGAGACCACTGAGTACAGTTTTATGACAGTACTAGAGCACCTACATTGTAAGATATCATTACAGCAGCCTTACCAATAAAATTACTGTTTTATGTGCTTCTACACCATCAAACCTGAGTGGCTACAAGCAAAAAGGAGACAAGCACTCTACCTTTTCAGTAAGATACCATGGTATTAACCTATCCAAGTGATACCACGAGTTTGAGAGATGAAACTGCTAGAGAAACAAGTTCCTGGTTACCACCATTATGAAAGATGGGAAACTAGATTCAGCCAGCAGCTTGGCTGTGGGCAGAGCACTGATGGCAAACTGAAAGCCATGCTAGGTTTAAGTCAGCTCTTTTTAACTAGGAACCTGGAAAAAAGTAGTCGCATGCACGCACATGCACACAGTGCGGCAGCAGAAGAGACAGCAGCTCCTTTGAACAGGAATACAACTAAGCTCAGCCTTTGAGAGCTGACAGCCCACTTATGAAGCATGTGGCAGATAACTGCTTGCACCCAAAAGCTTCCTGGCCTGAGAATCATGGGTTCAGTGATATAACACATATCCACTACGCAACTTAACCTCCCCATTCAGTGCAGTGATCAGGGGGAAAAGAACCACACGATTTCCCAAAAGCCAGGAGAACAGCTTCATAAATAAGTGAATTCCAAAACAGTTAGAAGACGGTTCAACCAAACTAGCAATCCTACTATCCTAGGTAGAAAGCAACACTCCTGTGTCCTTCAGGCCATTCTTCTCCAGACAAGGAGAGAGATTTATTAGAAGAAGCCCCATGTTCAGAGGTCCTTACAAGTAACTTGAATCACAACAACATTTGCTGGAAGGACAATACAGCAGAGGTGACATCAGTGCAGAAGGCTTCTGAAGTGCACTGATGTCAACTGACACAGATGACTGATAAGGTGACAAGGGCAAATTCTTTGCTGAACTTTACAGAGAAGGAAGAATTGGTCAGGCATGTGAAGGTCGGGGTCTGCCTCATCCACAGGAGCCATGAGCTGGTAGAGTTCAGGATCCCAAGAGGAGGGAGCAAAGCAAAAAGCAGAATTGCAACCCCAGACTCTGGCCTCTTCAGGAATCTGCTAGAAGGCAGGCACATGGTCCTGGAGAGGCATCCAGGAGAACTAGCTGATTTTCAAGGAACACCTCCCCAGCTGCAAAACAGATCCATCCCAATGAGCAGGAAATTAAGCAGAGGTGGCCGGAGACCTGTATGCATGAACACAGAGCTCCTGACTAAACTCAGATATAAAAAGGAAGCATAAAAAGCAGCACCAGGCACGGCTGACCCAAGAGGAATAGAAAGACTGAGTATGCAGGGATAGGTTTAGTGGAGTGGAGCTAAGTCTGGCAAAGGATGAAAACAGCAACAAGGAAGGCTTCTACAGGTACATCAGCAGCAAAATGAAGAACAAAGGAAATGCAGTCCTCATGGGGCAGGAGATCTGATGACACAGATAAGGCTGAGGCACTTGGTGCTTTCTTTGCCTCAGTCTTTATAGAGATGACCAGACTTCAGGAATCCCAGGCTCCTGAACCCAGAGGGAAAGCACAGAACAAGGCAAATTCACCATCAGTGGGGAAGGACCAGGTTAGGGACCATTTCAGCAAACAGGACAGACAAAAACCATGATGAGGTGGACTCACAAGTGCCGAGGGAGCTGGATGATGCCACTGCAATGCCACTTTCAGTTATCTTGGCCTTATTATGGTGATGAGGGGAGGTTCATGAGGACTGGAAGAAATCAAGTGTCACTTAAGTAGGCAGATGCAGGGAATTACAGGCCAGTCAGCCTCACCTAGTCCCTGGAAAGGCAATTGAGAAAATAGCGAAAACTATTTCTAAACACATGAAGGACATAATGAGAAGTCAGCATGGACTTCAGGGAAGTCATGCTTAACCAACCCAACACCTGCTATGAAGATACGACTGGTATACAAAAGGAGAGCTTCGATGTGGTCCATCTCAACGCTGTCTCCCATAACACCCTTCTAGACAAGCTGATGAGGTACAAGTTAGGCAGATGTACAGCAAAGCTGACTGAAAACTTGCAGAACTGCTGCACTCAAAGGGTAGTCATTAGTAGAGTACAACAGCAGGCAGTAGTAGGGCCACTACTATTTAATACCCACATTAATGATATAAATGATGAGACAGGGTACGTCCTCAGCAGCTGTGCTGAGAGTACAGAACTGGGTAGTGTTTGATATATTAGATGGTTGTGCTGTCATTCAGAGAGACCTCAAAAGGCTGTAGAGATGGGCTGACAGGTACCTTATGAAATCCATCACAGAGAAATGCAAAGTCCTGCACCTGGCAGTAATAGCCACGTATAGTATGTGATGGTGGCTGACCAGTTGAAAAGCAGCTTGGCAGAAAGGAAAAAAAACACACAAAGAAACACGACCACACAACAGATACTGATGGAAAAGCTGACCATGAGCAAACAAAAGGTATAGCTCAGGGCAAAGGTCAACAGCCTGTTGAGGAGAATGCTCAGGGGATCTTACCAATATGGATAAATACATGATAGGAGAGTGTAGAGAAGGTGATGACACTCTTTTCAGTGGATCCAACAACAGAACAAGAGACAGTGGGCACAAATTGAAATATTGGAACATTCACTTCAAGATGAGAAAGGAATCTTACTTTGCAAGTGACTGGATGCAGAATAGGTTGCCCAGAGACACTCAAAAACCATCTTCACAGCATCCTAGGCAGCCTGCTCTAGCTAACTCTGCTCTGAGCCAAGGGGTTGGACTAGAAAATACCCAGAGGTGCCTTCCAGCCTCAACTCTGCTATTGTCAGTTTTTGTGTTCTTGTAGATTAGAACCAAGATCAATTGATCCATACTGACACTGTTTCACAAGGTCACTAGCTTCACTTCCCAACTCTGTAGTCCTCTTGTCTCTCCCAGGACTGAGAATTTACCTCCAGCTTGCTTTAAAGCCATACATGCTGCTGGTCTAACAGTTCTCCTTTAGTCAGAGAAGGAAGATGTTCGTAGAAGCTCAGGCAGATCTATTTTAAACTTTCAGATTATACTGCAAACTGGTTTCATCTGTGGGTGGATGAAGTTAAAAGCAATAA
Organism: Falco cherrug; assembly: GCF_023634085.1. NCBI lineage: Eukaryota > Metazoa > Chordata > Aves > Falconiformes > Falconidae > Falco > Falco cherrug. Next base: position 74,606,198 of record NC_073720.1, on the reverse strand, counting down.
TTATAAACTAGCAACCAAGGAGGCTGGAAGTGGAGCTCCAGACTCTCAATACATTTTTTTGTTGAAGAGCCACTAGGCTCACTTCCAGAACATGAGTGCTAAGTAACAGCACTCTAGCAAACACATCAAGTTATTTTCACTCGATCAGGTGCTAATACAGGCCTAAGGGTTCACCAGGGTGGTAGCTTGGAAGCAGATGAGTAAGGAATCACATGCAAGGAGTAGTTTTCAGTTAGTAACCAGAAGTTCGCAGTAGTTTTAATGTCCATCTCCATGAGTCAGCAAATTCAAACTATGCATTCATTGCAAGCCTGGTATTCTACATCAACTCTGCTTGACATACTACCTATAGAAGAGCCTTGAACCTCACTTCAGCTGTCTAGTGTTAACAGAGCCAAACAGAAAGCATGCACATCTTCAAAGAAAAGCTGAACAGGTTATAGGTAGCTGGCCCGAAGTACAGTACCTGGTAGTCAGAGATGTCTGCAAGTGGACAAGGGAATCTAAGCCCTAGGACAGGTGGGATATGAAAATTTTTGGAGTGATAGGTAAGAAACCCGTACGGAGAGTCAGGATCCCATCAGATAGCTGCCAGTCTCAAGGCTGAACAATAGCAAGAACAGCCAGCATCACCTTGTTCGGAAGGCAGTCTCACAGCAAGTCTAGAGGGACCACAAGGACCACAGCTAGAGGAGAACAGGAGCAAGACATACAGAACACTTTATAACTCTGTGAAGCCTGGTACTCCCAACACTTAGCAGCATGCTATTAAATCTGCACAGCCACAGTGGGGCTGCATCCGAGTTTTATCATACTCCTACAACCATTTGGGTACAATCACACAGCAGAATATCATCTGCTTCTCACCTCTGCTCTGAACTCATTAATAATCCCTTTTCTCCTCATTGTCAAAGTATCTACCCTAGTGCACACACCAGATTTGCTATCTAACATGACAAACTAGTGGAGTCAAGTAGTCACGTGCAAGCAGAACTTACTTTTTTAAAGGAAAAAGAGAGGGAAAAAACCCTCACACTGACACTTCCCCATTTGTCTTACCTTCCTCTGCAGAGATCTGCTCTGAAAAGCAGATCTCAATTAGTTTGCATGCCTTCCAAAAGCTCTGTAAGAGAGGAAGAACTCAGTTTTATAGCTAAATCTGCAGTGGACCCTGCCATGCATTCTGTGGGACTGTTTCCCTCTTACCTGATGGCAAAAAAAAAAAAAAAAGGGGGGGGGGGGGTCAGTACTACTTCGGTTCAGCCTTAGCTGTCTGCTTATTTGGAGGATATAGCAAGTGTAAAGGGAGAATAAGCTCAAAAAAGCTGACGGTGGTCAGATATCAGAACAAACAATGTTTGCAATTAGACTTGAGAGAAACAGAAGGTTTTTTATAGAAAGACCCAGGCAATACAGAAATGCTTCAGAGACATGAATCTACAACTCGAGTATTTAATATTTGCTGCAGAATCACCGTGAAAGCCAAGTACTTAGCCAGAAACATCCATTTCATTTAAGAAGTTAGATGCTGCTCAGAAGTCAATGTTTCCTGGCTCCTAAAACAGCTCTCTCCTACTAGTGAGGATGAAGACACTCTTTCAGACAATGAAAACTCTGCAGCCCTCTTCATAAGATACAGAAAACTTGAGACTCATCTATTTAAACGGCCTTAGAACAAAGGAAGCCACAGAAAACAGCACAGAAGGTCTTCCTTCCCTTTCCAGTGACCTACTGCTCTAGTAGCATTAGCCACTGTTCTTAAAAGAGCAGCCAAGGGTTTGAGACTTCAGAGTTAGACAGGTTCTAAGCTACTAGGTTACTCCCACGTTTGAATCAAAAACCAACAGGACACACACAGGCAATGTTCCCACACTCAAGGTTCCTCTGACTCAGGATAAAGTAGTGTTCTTACTCAGCAGCTCCAAAAAAAGCAAGGAAAGTATGCAAAGCACTGAAGGCAGAAGTTTAGCCACTTCAGGCTGCACATCTGTGGCAGTGGAAATTGAAGCACTGCTTTATGGGCAGACATCATCCCTTACTTCTGCACTTTTTCCCCTCAGAGGATTTCAGTCTTAGGTACTTTTACCTTGCAGCAGCATTTAGGAAGTATTCACTCACCGCAGGTAAGAAACCAGAAAAAGCAAGTTGTCCACTTCACAATGATGGGTCAGCCATTGGCACTAACTCTCTGCCAGAGGGATGTCCTAGTACAGGCCTGGTTATGAACAATGGGTCCTTAAGAGAAGCCTGGTGACTCAGAGCCACTTTGAAGCAGAAGACTTTTTGATCCAAACTTCTCCTCCAATGTCAATCTCCACCAGGCTCTTGGCCACTCTGGAGAGAGCAGATGAGCATAGCTCCTATTATCAATAAAGAACAGCTGCAGAGCTTTTAAGCCCAGGAGTCAGACTTGACTCCGACCTCCCTCTGTTAGCCAGCTATCAGAGCTATCCACACACTGGTAGCTGACAGTAAGCCAGCCTTTCAAAAGATTAATCACCCACCACCAGAGATTAAGACCGAGAAACATACTAACCACCGAAATGGTGGTTTTACCTATTCATCTCCACTTAACCATACTCATTCCCCAGAACACTCAATACACAGTGCAAACAGTTGAAGTTTACTACTGCCTTAAAGCTAGAAACACCCATCTGTTTGCTGAAGTTTTTTCCTGAGGTGGTAAAGAAGTAAACTTATTTTTTTCTTGCCAGTGCATCAGGTATTAAGTGGAAGAAGGGACATCCCTCAGAGTAGAACTGCTGGACATCAGGAGGATCAGATGTTGGGCTTTTTCTGCTAATTCAGCTAGAAAGAAAAAAAGAAAGCATGCTGCTCTCTTCCTACTGGAAATCATTTTATTCATCAAGGCTCATTATCCTAGTGTCATTTCCAGGTCAACCACAGAACTGCTCTCAAGTCTAAAACCCACTTAATTCAGCCCCCTTTACAGTACTCCTGTACCGCCAAGTGCCTAGAACAGGCCAATACTACATACAGGTACTAGAAGATGAATTTCACCTGTGCTGCTGGTGGAAAAACTGGGCAGGGACTTCCCTACTGGCAAGAAGTTAGCTGACCACAGCCCAAGGCTAGAGAGGTATTTCTGTTCCTATGTTATCGGGGATGCTGATACACTCAGACACCTCAAAACAGGAAAGCAGAGAGGAGCTTGCTTGTGCTCCAAAAGCAAAAAAAAAAAAAAAAAAAACAGCTAAGCAAAGAAGTTACAGGGTGTGTGCTACTCCTCAGAACAGAGCTTCTCACCTGCCACACAGCGGTGTGGATAGGCAGCACTAACAGGATGAGTACAGTACCCCCACCGCACTCCTGAGCTGCGAGAAGACCCCCAAAGGCAGCTGCCAACTCTGCTATTGATACATGAGTAAATCCAATCTAACTAGGCTGCTGTCTGACCAACCTGTATCATAGACAGAAGAACTCTACAAGTCCTACTCCAACCTTAGTCACATACCCCCTTGTCTTGGAGGGCCATCAACTCTTTGACAACTTTCTTAGATGAAGGTATTTGATCCCAGAGGGAAGGTAAGCCTGGCTTCTCACTTGAGCAACAGTGGGCAAACATTCAAAGAGAGGGCTCCTTACATGGGCAGGAACAAGTACTAAATCTGTACAGCACAGTTACAAGGCAAGAGAAGGTGACACATGGAAGAGGCCAGACTACCTTGACTCATTCCCCTAGAGCACGGGAGTGTATCAGACCAGATAGCGCTGGCAGCCCCAAAGCTTTTGGAGGCTAGCAGATCTGTCCTGCCCTGGAGCAGCTCCACGCTCCCCTGGACAACAGCCATAGGAAGCACCTCCTGCCACCAGCAGCTCTGTAACACCCTGCACAAGCACCAGCCAGCCCAGAACTGCTTATTATAAAGTTCCAAACCAGTCTCACCCTTTGCAACCCTTGCTTCCAGGAAATCCTACCTTAAAACATTTCAGGAAGTCTGCCCACAGAGATACTATGTCCCTGAAAGAGTACTTAACATATCAGCAGTGCAGCACTGCCGCTGCGGTAATATTCAGGGATTATCACACCCAAGGCCCACACATGGGCAAGGCACTTTACAAAGCCCGCTGGTGTCCGGTGGGCACGTGCCAGAGCCAGGTAAGGAAAAGCAGGCACAGAAACTGCTGCAACAGCATCCTTTCCATATCGCACCAACGTGAGGAAGCGAGCAGGAGCTCGGGTCTGGGAAGAACAGTCACAGACAAGTTGATGGCAAGCTCAGTAGTAAGGAAACAGCGGCAGCTCCAAGCCTTCCCCGTGAGGGAGACAGGAAGGAGATGGCAAGGGAGTTGCAGTAATTCCTGAAGCACTCGGACCCATCCGCACGGGTACGAGCCCGCGGGAAGGGAGACGGCCAGCGAAGCCTTACCCCTCGCACCCAGCCGGTGTGAGCGGGTGCACCGGCGTCCCGGCCCCTCCCTCGCAGGGAGAGACACCGTGCCCGCAGACCCCACACCGGGTGCCTTCTCCCCCCGCCCCTCCTCGAGCAGCCGCAGGCTCTTGCGATGGATGTCAGCAGCACCCCAGGGCTCCATTTCCCGCGGCGAGCCTGGGAAGCAGCCCGGACGTGGCGGGAAACAGTCGCACAGCCCTTCTCCCTCCCCTCCGTGCTCCCCTTCAGAAGCAGCGACACCCCCCCAAATGCCGCGCCCCCTCCTCGGGCCGTACCTTGTCGGCGATGCTGCGGGGCAGAAGCAGGTCGGGGCTGGGGGTGAGCGCCGGCCCCATCTCCTCGCTGCTGGACGGGGCCAGGGGATGCGGCATCTCCCGCAGCGACTTGGGCCCGGAGGACGGGAGAGGCTTGGGGGTGCCTGCTGCGCCGCCCGACATCGCGCCGGCGCTGGGCAGCGGACCCAGCGGAGGGGGGAGCGGAGGCCGCGCCGCTTCGGCGGGGAGCTGCGGGGCCGCGGCCGGAGCCTGCCCGCCACCACCGCACTACGAGGAGGAGGGGAGGAGAAGGAGGAGGAGGCGGCAGCAGCAGCGGCCGAGTACGAAGAGGCGGAGGAGGAGGAGGGGCGAGAGCAGCGCCTGCCCGCGCCACCGCCGCCCGCCCCCTTACAAAGCGCCCTCCGCGCCACCTGCCTCCCCCGCCCGCCCCGCCCCGCGCGGCGGCGCCCGCCGAGCCTCCCGCCCCGCCCCACCCCGGGGCACGAGCGGAAGGCGCGGGGCCGTCCCAGCGCGGCGGCGGCGGGCGGGGCTGAGGCGGGCGTAGGCCGCGCCCCCGGCAGGCCCGGCCGGTGACAGCCGCCGCCCGGGCGGGCCCGCTGGCCGGACAGCCCAGCGGGGGAGGCGGCGGGGCCCGGCGCAGCCTGCGGGCGGGCCTGGTAGGCGCCGCCGCCCGCGCCCTTGCGTGAGCCGCAGCGTGGCCCCCGGGTACCGCGCTAACGCCCGTGTCGAACGGCGGTTAAACGCCAGAAAGGCGAAGCAGCCGCTCGGCCTCTCCAGGCGCAGCTCGCCGGTTTCGAACTGCTCACACGTTTGAAGGGAAACTGCAAACACACCGAGTCCCCGTGCGGGTCGCCGTGCCGGCGTGGGGTAGCTGGGGTGGCAGCAGGGCGGCGGCGGGACCTCCCCCCGCCCCGCTGGGCAGCCCGAGGCCCAGCCCCGGGACCTGCTGCCGGCACGGGCGGGCGCCCCCGGGACCGCGCAGCGGGACGCGTTGCGGACGGGCAGGCGCGCTCTGCCGCGTGTTCGCTGCCACCGCGCCTGAGAGGTTTCACATTCTTGTAGCGTCATGTTTCATCCTGAAGCTGCTGGAATTTGTGGTAGAGAATTCTCTTTACATTTAAAGAAAACAACCCGAATTTTAAAGAAGATGCGCTGAAAAGTTTCACTCTGACCCTGTGTGGACAGAATGTATTTTTTCAGGCAACCTTAAATTCAGGCTCCCTTGCAGTTTGCTAAAATGAGCTGAAAGATTACATCGAGTTCTGTCAAAATGATACATATGAATTTGTCTAACGGCATGCATCAATTGCAAAAATTCAACAATCTGTCCACAGCTAACAGTGAAAAACTGTTGATGACTGTTGAATAATTAATAAATAGGAGAGAAATCGTAGCCTGGTTTAAGATACTCCCTGAGCAAATAAAGCAACTGCATTTGTCGGATGAGTTACTCTTTGCAAATAATTTGCTCGGCATTAATTAGACATAATAGAATAGCATGCTACTGGGGGAAGAGATGGGTCACTGTAAGACTGTTGTCATCCCTTCCAGCTATATACAGATAGGCAGAAATGCAGATACAGATGCGCAGAAATGCATATACAGATACGTGACCAAACAGAACTGGGATGCTGTAAACATTTTTGCTCATGTTTAACTTTTCCAAGGGGAATCAAAAGGGCAGCACCACCACCTGAAGCTTAAGCTCACAAGTTTTACAAGTGTCAGTGCCAGGTGCCACGCAGCAGGCACAGGGGAGTGCAACATTGTGGACCTCTGTTCAGCATAGGAAAAAGCTATGAAAGAATCAATCCTTACTATACATAAATACCTAGTATTACATAATATTTGAATGCTGGTTGTTATAGTTTACCTGTCCAATTAAATGACAAGAGACTGGCCAAATTAAAAAAAATAATTTATTAAAGCAAGCGACAAGTAAGCAAAACAGCGCTGGGTGTCTGGGGAGTCTCCTGCTCCACCAACGGCGTGCACTCACTTCCCGAAAGTCACTGGTTTTATACTCTTCGTCTTCCAGTATATGTGTCTTCTTTAATGGTGAATTCTGCGTCTGCGCGGCTTGTTGCTAAGGGGATCGTTCGCTGCCTTCCTCCTGGTGGTCGTGGGGATGAAGGCTCCTTGTCTTCCTCACATCACAGGCTCCTCGTCTTCATGAGTCCCCCACCCCTCTCTTTCTCAAGTTTCAGGCCCCCACCCCTCTCTTTCTCAAGTTTCAGGCCCTAAATCCCTCTCTTTCTCAAGTTTCAGACCCCAACTCCCTCTCTTTCTCAAGTCTCTTTAGCATTCCTGCATATCGGGTTTACATAGCCGGATGCTGGTGGCTGACCTTGCATACTTCACGTAAATTTCCATTATTCTGCCAAAGTTTGATGAACAAACTGTTCACAATTTATCACACTGGTAACAACCAAAAGTCCCAACCAAGTCCCAGGCTGCAGTGAGAAAGAGACTGTGAAATATACTTCATTCATTACGCTTCCAAAACAATAACCTATTGCTCAGAAAAATGAAACAACACAAATTAGCCAGCATAGACACCCCAGCTTTCTTCTAGACTATTCAAATCTTAAGTGGAAACTGTTGTGATAAAGCAGCAGGCAGGGTCACATCTGCTGCACTGCTCAGGAACCAGTTCCCTTCAGTTTTGTGAAAGCTCGTGTCTTGAAGGCTTACAGCTTACCAACAGCTCTTGCTGTCTTTTCCCTTAAGCATTCCCACCCAGTGTGTTCCAATTCAGAACAATTCTCCAAAGGAAGGCTGTCAGGGATGCTTACACAAACGCTGTCAACAGTTGGAAACCTCGGGGCGTTCCCACGCTGTGCAGATACAAATGACCTTCTGCTCATTAAACCTACTGGCCTGGGGGACAGCGAGCCTGCTGCACCCTTCCAGTAAAGACCAACGGTATCCAGGCTGCCCAAACAGCAAGCAGCACAGGCAGCAGATGGACGGCAGGGTTTATCACTCTACTATTTCTGCAGAAATACTTTGTCCAGTTGTGGGCCCCTTAACACAAGAAAGACACAGACAAACTGGACGAAGTTCAGAGCAGGGCACTAAGATGGTTGGTGACTGGAGCACTTGCCCTGCAAGCAGAAGCTGGAGGGCCAAGGCTTGTTCAGCCTGGAGCCACCATGGCTTCAAGGGCATGTAATTGCAGCCCCCAGTAGCCCACAGGGAGGGCATGGAAGAGACGGAGCTGGGCTCTTCACGGCAGTGCATGGCAGGAGGACAAGAGACAAAGGACATAAATTGAAACAGGAGATTCCAGATGGACATTAAGAAGAACTTTTTCCCCCGGCGACAGCCAAGCAGTGGGGCAGGTTGTGGAGAGAGGTTATATAGCCTCCACCCTTGGAGATTTTCAAGACAGTGTGGTCTGATCTCATCTCTGACCCTCCTTTAAGCAGAGATTGGACCAGAGACCTCCCTAGGTCCCTTCCAGCCTGAATGATTCAGGGATTCAGATAATGTTCGTTGCTGTGGAAGCAGTATGTCTAGTTTCTGAAGCGATGTGAGGTGACCCCTCAGTTTTCCTTTCTTATATTGATCCTTAGGTCACTTCAACATAAATGTTCGCTACAACCCATTTCTGATAATAACATGCATTTAGTGAAACCAAACTGACAGGGTTAGGGTATCTGTAAATCTCTTAAGGACTAAGGACAGATGTCTGTCCTCCTCTGATCTCAGTCAATACTAAGTCTGTGAATATCTGTATAAGCGGCAACCTAGGTTTAACAATGATACATACCATCAGTAGCAGAAGCAAAACTATAATACGGAGAAAGAGAAGAGTTAAAAAATTGTGAATCATACCTCAAAATGTATGAAGCTTACTTTATATTTGTAATCTGAAAAATCTCTACAGCTGGCTGGCCTTTTCTTAGCTGTCTTTGCAAGTTCGTACCACAGACTGAGGCGAGTTTCTAGCTTCCTCTTCAGCCATGACAGAAACCTATTTTTATTTTTTTTAACATGGAAGATGACAATCTTATGTAATTGATTTCAAGAGCTGTAACTTCCGAAACACAGAAGATAAAACATTTTAAGATTTGCATTTGAAAAGTAAGAGTTAGGAGCAAATTATTGTACTTTGATTACAACTAGTCCTGCATTATTAAGAGGTCATAAACAACTCCAAATCTTTTGTTCATGAAACAAAACAGAAAAAAGGTATGCTAAGTAGCTGACTTCTTGTAGAAAACTTTTTCCTCGCACAAATAGAAAACTTCTACATGCATCAGCATGTGGGTCATCTGGCTCCAGCAGCAGGCACAGGAATGTACAGCAAAAACTGAGGAAGGGAAGTGTCCATTTCTTCTAATAGTAGCAGCACTGAAATAAATGTCTTAATTCTGCTAAGAAATTATAAGGTTGATATAATTTTATGACTGTAGTACTTTCCCTGACTTTTTTTTTATAGTTTTCTTTTTGTTAAACATTGACTGCTAAAACCAGTCAGCACATGGAACACAAAACCAGCAGAATAAAATACACAATGAGAATCAAAATCAGTGACTGGCTGAAGAGATACTGCTATTCGATGGCCACCTCTTAACCCAAGTTAGCCTGAAAAAACTGGGATGCTCCTCTAGCAAAAATCCTGTTTATTATGTTTACATCATTTTAGCTGAGAAAAGAGATACAACAGAATAGGTGTGTGTATGATACTAACTGGGCAAGACGACAGATGGTCAACCATGGGATCAAGAATCTCACCAATTCAAGACAAAGGTCATCAGTTTCACAATTTTTTTTTCTGAAGAAAATAGTTCTGCCTCTGTATCACTGAAATGAAAGGCCTACAGACTACCTCTCTGGATCGTTGCTAGGATAGAAAGAGAGAGGAAGGATCTACAGGTTGCCTTCTCTCCTGCCTTTTCAATCATACTCTTGCACAGGGGTCCTCAAACTGTTTAAACAGGGGCTGGCGTGGATGCAGTGGCAGGCAGCCATCTGCGGCTGCTTGGTTTCCCCCTCTGCAACCCCTGGCGGGGGCGGGGGGGGGGGGGGGGGAAAGCAGGGGGGGTTCTGTAAATATCAGGGGCCGGATTGAGGACCCTAGAGGGTCATATCCGGCGCACAGGCCATAGTTTGAGGACCCCTGCTCTTGCACCTCCATTATGGCAATGTTGGTTCAGGAAGTACTCCTATTACTTCTGCTGGTTAGCTGTATCTTCTCAACTAGAGCTGATATATATTAAAATTAAGCATCTCTCACAGCAACTGGAAATCATTCAGTGTATGTGCTCTCTCCTGTCATTTTTGCCAAGGGTGAGAGATAGGTCAGCATAAGCAAGAACAGGGATTTTGAAGAGATTCTATGTAGCACTATTGAGTTGCATTATATACGACATACCTACAGTTCTTGGTATAGAAGCAGTTTGGTGGTGGGGTCTGAGATCCAGGTGCTTTCTCTATTGCCTGTCTAAATCCCCTAAAAAACCACATTTTCTTATTTAATACAGTTCCTAATTTTAAAGTTGACAGATGTTACAGACAGCAGCAAAGCAGCAAATATACTACATGCCAGCAATATGTTGTGGCAAAGTCCTTTTCTTCAAAGCAAGGGTTCGAGCAACTCCTTAATACTAACAGAAGATCACCTCTTAAAAAACCTATTTACAAATTTAAAGATAAACAGCACCACGGTTTTATGGCTTTTCTGATCTGGAGTGCCAGGTACTCCAATAATTCTACTCAAGATGTTTTTATCATGGCAGATGGCTTTGTAAGTGCTCATAGTGAGCCTGAAAAGGACTCTCAGTTGTTCCATAACATTCTTTTTGTAATACATCTTCATCTTCTGGCTCAGACAGTGAGACATAAAATGGCAATAGAGTTTACAATGAATATCAGAAGGCTAACTTCAGGTTGAGTTTATTTACTCAATCAGACACATAAAACCCACCTGCTTTTCACCAGTTTATAGATACTTATCTTTTATTCTATTTATTTATATATATTAATATTTTCATTCTATTTAAAGCATAAATTATAGAATTCTTCTCTATAGCACTCTGTATAGCACAGTACAGACAAAAACCAATAAGGTAGACTGGAGGCCACACAAGCCAGACTGTGATGCTGTCAGGCTTGGCTGGTTTACCAGGTCAGTAGCAGTAAAAGCTTTTTACCTCGCTGTTGACAGCCTCTCCTTGACCCCTTTACCTTCTCTCCCTCATGCTCTACCTGGACAGGATAATGTTTGTGTCTGTTTGCACATAACAGCATATGAAACTAGTATGAAACAAGACCATTCTAGAGGATGTAAAAAAAATAAAATCCAGCTGCCCTTGGAAAACAGTTCTTCCTTCTCTATGCTGCTACAGTTCATGTCTTGTACCACAGTGACTGAAGAGAGCAGGCTTTTGACCTGACCCAGTTAAATCTTACGTCTGCATTGACTCTGTACAGAGATGGGATCACTTTCAAGTGAACAGCACTATTGATGCACACATTTAAGCTAATGGGTGAGCTTTTGCTGCATCAAAAGCCTTCAAAGCTGTCAAGTTTGATGGGGAAGCAATAAACACGATTGTGGGAAGATAGGGCACTTGTGATAGAAAGTGGAAGTCTGTCCTAAATGGCTATCAAATGAAAAATCAGAAATCCCACCGTGGAGAAAGTGTACAGCTACGGACACAGTATCTTGAGGCAACTGGATATAAAAAAATAACCCAAGTAAAATGTTTAAAGACTCTTCAAAACATTCTATTTTTGTTTGTTTGTTTGTTTTTGAGTTTTTTTTGTGACATGCAAATTAAATATAGAAATAGAAGGTAGGGTTTAGAATGGATCTGTATGAGTAGCACTGCCAGTTGGAAATAACAGCAGCATTCTGGAAGATCTTGGCTCAAGCCAAGGAGACATCCCACACAGCCCATTTTCATTTGGAGGGGAGCGGGTGGAGAGTAAATCACTGTTTTACCTCAGCTTTGTCAACTGCAAGCAAACCGTGGTGAATAGAACTGTCCGTGGCCATTTTGAGATATTGCAGTCTATGATCATTCAGTATCACATCCAATTCAGCTGAGCTTTTGTTTATTTAATGAGATACACAGCTCCCTGTACACCAAGATGATAAGAACAGCCAGCCTGGAAAATAGCATTTTACTGCCTCAAGAAGCAGCATGGCCAGATTTGTGAGGCAATGTTGAAGAACAGCGTTTTTTTAAGCTGAAGATTTTGTAATGACTTTCTAACAGACATGCTATAAATGCTGTATTTTATAATTTTTATTTGATTATAGTGAACAAGAAGGAAAAATTTCAGGGAAAATCAAAGTATTTGAATGCATGACAGATTAAACTCTCTTCCTTTCAAGAGCTACACTCTTTTCCCATTTCTACATCCCAAGGAGGAAATTAATGTACTGATATGACACTCCTTCAAGAGCCAAAGGGTCATTTGACTTGAGGCAGGACTATGTTTCCATAGAGATGCTCTGCTGTGATTAATTTTCATCCCACTTGTATAGAACTGCAGAATTTATGAGTCCCAACCTTTCTGCACCTGAGTCTTCTTGCTGATGACTTCTCTTCCTTTTCTACCTTGTTCCTCAATCCCCAACCAAGCACCACTGTCCGCTTCTTAATTCTTCTTGCCAGTGTTAGCTGTGTCAAAGAAGAGCTTAGCCACTAAGCCTGTCTGTCTCAAACTGAAGCTCTTCCGAACCACTTACATGCCCAGTCCTGGCATGACAATGCAGGGAAATGTACCACTGCGCTGCTCTTCACTCAAGGATTACGAGCGAGATGTCTAGAAAAAATGGACTTCAGGTCATCCAAGAGAGAATAATAATAAGGGGGGGTGGCAGGGTGGGGGGAAGCACATATGACAGTTCTCAAGTCACACTAAGAAATTACAAAAATGAAAAAAACTCAACCAACCAACCTACAGAAAAACCACCCAAAACCAAAACATCAGAAGGAGAGAAGGTGCTCAATCAGCTGTTCAGATAAAGAGAAGAGTTGAAAACAATGCCTCTATTTTGGAAAGGCTGAGATGTTTGCCTTCCAGTAACTGACAGGGCTTTAAAGCAAACAGAAGACTCCCTGAGATTGTCAGAGTTTGCTGTTTGCTCAAGTGCTGTTTTGGATTTTCTCATTAACACACACGCAAATGCACAGAGATAGGCTTTACCAGACAAACAATCTAGGTAACCAAATTCTAAATCTGGATGTTACAAGTCTCTAGACAGAAATTTGATCAGTTTTACAGATTTCACACTTAGTGAGGCTTTGAAAAAGTATAAATGCATGGACAGATAGCATATTTGGCTAGCAGAAGTCTATGTGACAGAATTTGTATGCATAATACTACTGCACACTGGTTTAAGTCAAATCAATCAAGTATTATGGATACTGATAGGATTCTTATACATTCCGTACCATCTCAAAAATGTAATTTCTTTCTACATCATCTAGAATAGCTGGCTGCAGCAGCAGATCTTACTAATTGTTAATTGTCCTCAAAAAGTATGTACATATTTTGTTGTCCGAGCTAATGGACTAGTGTGGCATTTCACACTGCGTACACCCTGCGCACATCCTTACCAAGGTAGATAATTCTTTCGCAAGAAACCCAACGTTTTTTAATAAGTTGTTTTTCTCCTTTAACCCTGGAGAGCAATGAGGTTATGAACTTTTAAGAGTTGATGGAAGAGGAAGCAGATGAAATTAAATGCCCTGCAGTGTACAGGATGTTTGCTCCAAGACCACCCTTGCCATAATGAAGTGTCATTTGTTCAGAAACACCTGTTACATACATCACCAAAATCTCAGTACTAAGAAGTTCAATATCCTGCAGTAAAAGCGTTTCTAACTACAGACACCTTGAACTACAAATTACGTTGAAAAAAGTAACTGGTTCTCTGTACTTCTTTTCAAATTTGGTTCAGAAAAAGGGCCTTTATTGCATGACAATTGTTTACTGCCTTAAAACCACCCCTGGGTATAAAAATTAAGCAGGCAGTGTGACTGGTTTCTTGGCTGGCCAGATTGGCCCCATCTGTTCGCGGCCTGCTGTGTTATTTATTCATTGCAGTTCTCAAGAACTGGTTTTACCCACCTATGATCAGAGGTACAGCTGTTAGGGGCCACAGTTCACATCACTACTCAGCTTGGTTGTGTCAAAGTTAAGTGTTTTGACCACGAGCACACTAAAAAAAATAAATAAAAAATCACGAATTGTGCTATTTAAGGCTTACCCTGCAGGACAGACTTGATCATGTAAGAAAAGATACTCTCATTTGAAAAGCCATCACTTGCCATTTCAAAACTAAAACATGCATTAGTAACATGGATGCACAACCCCTTCTGGAATTCATGCTGAAGAGTCATTCCTGCTGTGTTCAAACTCAGACTGCGCGGCGGCGATGAAGAAGTGGCACAACCTTTCCACTTTTCTTTTTGCCGTTTAACTGTGCTGATGCCCCAAGGCCCCTTAGCGTGATCCACGCATGACCCTCTCACTTGCTCCCGAACCCCTCCCTTGCAGGCACCAAGCCACCACTAAGCAGAGCCACCGTTTAAAACCCGAAGCGAACGGTCACTGGGGCCCGGCCCCCGCCCCCGCCCCCTCAGCCGGGCCCCGCCCCCTCAGCCGGGCCCCGCCCCCTCAGCCGGGCCCCGCCCCCTCAGCCGGGCCCCGCCCCCTCAGCCGGGCCCCGCCCCCTCAGCCGGGCCCCGCCCCGCCTCGCGCCGCTTGACGGGGGCTGTCCGGCCCGCCCTGTCCGCCAAGCTACTGAAGGTGGCGCGCCTCGCCGTCACCCGGGCGGAAGCTGGACGGCGCGGATATGTCGTTGCGCAGTGCGTGCGTCATGGGCACGTGCCGCGAGCTCATTGGCTGCGAGAGCCAAGTTGGGCACGGGTGGGGCGGCATGGCCGTGAGGCGGCCGGGCTGCGGCTAGAGGCGGGCGGGGGTGAGCGGAGCAGCGCCCGCCCGATCCCGGAGCCCTCGGGTAGGTGGGCAGCGGGAGGGCAGGTGCCCGGGCAGGGCGGCGGCAGCGGACGGGCAGCGCACCCCTGCCGGCCCGAGGAGGGCGCGACGGCGGGAGAGTCCGTCCCTTGTGCGGGGAGGGGGCAGCGGGACTGCCCACGGGCACGGGGCGGTGAGGCGGGAGGCAGAGCCCTCCGGCGGGCGGGGGCAGCCTGGGCTCCGCGTCCCGTCCCTTCCCCGCCTCCCGGCCCGGGAGCAGCCCCGGCCCTACAGCCGCCCCGCCGCTGGGCTCCGCGCCGTGCCGGACTCTCAGCGGCTGGGCGGGGGCGGGCAGTGAGCCCGCCGGCAGATGAGGCCCCGCGGACCTCGGCGAGGCGCAGCGGGGGCAGCAGCGCTGGCCGCCCCCCCCCCCCCCCCCCCCCGGGGTGCGGGCCAGGCCAGGCCGCGCCGTGGCCCGTCAGTTCGCACCGCCTTTGAGTTACTTGGTTGCGCTGGGTTTGGTGCGCAGGGTCTCGCAGTTCCGGGGCGTAACTGTTCCCTGCTCTCTTGTTGGATTCTGACTGAGATCCGCGTTTCCTGCAGGATTCAGCGCTGCCATCCCTCCCCTCCGCCCGGCTGAGCTGGAGCCCTTTGCCGCCGCACTTCACATAGCCTGGCACCTTAATGGAAACAGCAGTTGATGGTGGTCTGAGTTGACGTATGGTTGAACAGTGGGCATCGCTTTTTGTTTTGCCACAGCTGTGAGGATGGCAGCTTTTGGCCGGCCTCGTATCAGAGTTTTAAACTGCCTTTCCTCAATCGGTTCTCTTGAGTTAGAGCCTACACCGAGGTCTTTCGACGCTTTAGCGTTTGAAGAGTATAATGCTTTAACATGCTGCTTAAGTGTGGGCCAGCATACTTTGTCAGGAAGAAGTTCTGTTAGGAAAAATTATGTGCGACTCCGGAATTACTGGAGAGGTTATTCTTAAAGCACTAGAATCTGAAAAAGAATTGATTGCAACTCTTGATATTTCAAGCTAAAAATTTCAATCAGAACAATATAAGTAGTATTACATGGTTTAAGCAATATGTATGCTGTATTTGGCTTATGCTTTGTAATGCTTGCCATACTTAAAAAATCCCTAACAGAATGAAATCCAAGCTTTTCTTTTAAAGGAATAGGTTTATCTTACATTGTGCCTGTTCTACAGATATTTGTGGGATTAAAAGATTTGAACTGCAGCTGAATAAAACGGGCTGAAGATTCAAGGATGGCAGCAAATCCTTCGGGACAAGGTAAGTTTTAATCTGAGTATTCAAGGGAAAAAGTTAAGTGCCAAATGTCAGTGAAGTCACCAAAACCGTAAGTTTACTTAATGAAAGAGCAGAAAAGGGAAGAGCGGCAGGAAGGTTGGGCTGAAAGTAGCAGAACGTGTGCTTGGGAAAAGACACACACATTAAATGGTTGAAAAAGACCATTGATGGCTGGGGACTGTGCATTCCCTTTATCCTCAGGTTATAACGTACCTATCATGCCAGTGGTTCTGTGGTTATTTCCTGAAGCATATCTCAGACACTTAACAACACTTAGCATTGAACATTACTTGCAGTTCTTGCACTCGGCATCAGGGAACAGCCAGAAGTGTTAATATATTCCATGTTGTGATGGGAACAGTAAGACCTAGTCAGTAATAGCTGTCAGAGACAGCAGGTGGCTAGGTCTAGGAGGAAAAGCCCAATAAAGTCATAACGCTAGCTCCGATGAAATATTTCTTTGCCTGATGGTGCACCTGATTTGCATCCGTAAAATCCTTCAAGACACGAAGATTTACCTGTCTAGCGGAGGCATGTGTGTTGCAGGGAGCTGAGGGTCTGGGCGAGGCCGGCGCAGGCCGGGGAAGTGGTCGGCCACGCGGTAGATTGAAGGAGGGTCTTAAATCGCCCTCTAGTGGTGCTTTCTGGAAGTTTTAGTGGAACTCAGGCTTGCCTCTTCCACGGAAAAGCTGAGGAGAAAAAAGTTTCTCAGGTATGGCTTTTCACTTACTGATTATGAGAAATGAATTCAGAAGTTTCCCAGCACCCAGAGACTTCATGCACATTTTTGTGTGAGTGTCCTTATCCAGGAAAGCAGTCGACAAAGCTGGATGTAATTAATTCTGAAATGCTGATACTTTGTAAGGGGTAACAGATCACTTGTGTGGTTCCCTAAAGGAACTGTTTATCATATGAAAATTATTTGCGCTAAGCAGGCAAGAAACACTTTTCAAGTTTAACCAGCCAAATAAGCTTATGAATAATGCACCTAGGAAAATTAGAAAGGAACAGGTAAATTTGAGCAACAGCTGAAAACCTCTCTATCTTTCTCTTTGCCAGATGCAGCCTGGTAGTGAAAGAGATTTAGAAAAATACTGTATTTTCAGCTTGCTGCGTGTCACATATATTGGTACCGTGCAAGCAATTAATTCTCTCATTTCCCCCTTTTTGGACAACAGGAACAGGGATTTCCTGAAACACTCACTGGAAGGGTTATGAGTGGTAGCACTTACTCAAAATGGTAAAGGTAAATTAAGCATTAGTCTTCTACACAGCTTGCAATTTTTTGTACAGAGTTGTTTCTTTCGCTTTGACTAGTACCGGCTGTTTTCCTAGGAGTTAGTTGACTGTTGATTGCAGACTCTTGACTACAAAGGTTAAGATCTTGTGCACTGGACTTCCTTTATTTTATTGGCCTCTTAGGAAAGCAGTCTTTTGATTAGAATTTCAAATATGAGGAGCTGCATGTGAGTGCAACAAAAGCAAATACAAAGTCTTACTTCAGGCCATTAGTACCACATAGAACTGATTGCGTGAGACTGATTACAGCATTTAAAAGAAGTGGAAAAGCTTTTGGTGTGCTGTGTGTATCCACAAGATTTGTTTATATACCAGAGTGGTACATTTTGGTAGTGGTGTTGGAAACCAGCTTCTAAGTTACAGGAATTACTTTCAGGTGCTTGGTAATACACTGTTTCTGCAGCAGTACTTCACAGTACTTACATAACATGCAGTAATAAGGGTGCTCTTGTAAAGTGTTTGCTTGTTCGCAGCAAGGCCAGAGCATACCTTGTGTCTTAGTAAATTAAAAGATTCCATGTCAGGTCTCGTGGAGGAAGCCCTCTGAGACGAGAGAAATGTGACAGCTCAGGAAGGAACGGTCCCCGAAAGGTGGAAGAAGTACAGGTCCTGCTTCAGACAGGGCTGAACTTCTCAGAAAAGAAGAGTTCTGCTATGTTGGAAGAACCAAGCTCTTGAAATATGTACAGAATTCTAAGCTTCAGACTGCAGCGATTCTACAATGTCTCTTTCTGTCTGGGTGGTTTTTTATCCTTTTGGCCTAAAGGTATGCAAGTGCGTTCACGTAACACAATCTGAGCAGCTAGATTTAGCTTTATGTTCACCTAGTCTGTGTTAAAAATGAAGATTGTGCACTGAATTACATGATTATGTACAAACTTGGATGCGCTGCATCTGAGTGTGATGTGTGTGCAAGCACAGTACTTGAGGACTGTAGCATATCTCTTCCCTGGAGAGCTTTGTGGCTGTAAAGCAGTCAGTAACATACATTCAGCTATGCATGTAGCTGTTTTCTGGAGGGATAGACGAGATGTTGGTACATCTTTTAGTAATCAAGTTAATTTACTGATTTATTAATACACCTTTTGTTTCATTGTCACACAATGTATATGAAAGCATATCTGAATGTAAATTGTTACTGAAAATATTGATGTGCAGCAGATTTTTAGATGACGTTTTGCGATGCCAGTAGTCATAAGTAGAAGAGAAAATCAAAATACAGTTACTCCATCCTTTTTCCCAAGCATTGTGCATTTAGTAAGGTCTTTGGATTCTGCTTTTTAAGAGGTTGCTCATTAAGGCTACCCTTTATGAAAGCATGCACATCAGTAAAGAAATGGCTGTTGAAATGCTTTCTGAATTGAGCAGGCAGATCAGTGTGCAGTGACAGTGCTTTTTAACATACAGAGCTTAGAACAGACATCTAGCTTTGAAACCATTTTTCCAGGTAGAAGTGTATCTTGAACATAAAGTTGTAGACTAGGGCTCTTGTGCTGTTTACACATCTATGGACAAATGATAAATAATCCATTTTAGAAAAAAACTTACACTGTGAATTTGAAGCAACCAGCAGATCAGGGAAAAGATACAAGATGAAAAGCAAGAACTTTGAAGTAGATAAATGTAGTACTGTTTCTTGCCATGCAGGGTTAGCTAGCAGAATTTCTGTCAGTGATGTTAGCAACCTCACTGGTAGGTGAGGTAGTGTGGTAGGATTAGGCTAAAGAGCGAAGCTTGCTGTGAGCTCTTAAAGCTACCAGTATCACTCAGCAAGGCTACAGCTTTCTCTATTTTTCTGCCTTTCACATGCAAAACATTGGTGTTAAGTAAACTTTTATCTTCTGCACAGACCACATAATACAATGTTTGATGTCAGTAACAGAGGTGTCAGAAAGAACAAGTTTTAAAATTTAAATGTCCTGAATCTGCTACGTTAGAGAATAATCTGAGGAGCCAGGTGCTCAGTTTGACATCTGACACTGCCATTAATCTGTTTAGCTGCCTTGAATGGGTCATTTTGGGTCAGGACTCTTGTGTCTGCAAAGCAGAGAAGAATATTAATGAACTGCAGTATTCACGAACTGTTCAAACTCATAATAGTAGTGCAACTCAGCACAGTTAAGGGAAGTCTAAACTCTAAAGCTTTATTAAGTTGCTGTGTTTGAAAATCTATACTTCCTTTCACATAATGAGAATCCCGTCTGTATTAAAGATGCCTTTTTTAATTGGCATTTTTAGTACTAGAAACCAGAACAGATATCAAATCTATAGATGAAAAATTACTTTCTTTATAATGGAAGTAGAAAGCTTCTGTAGCTGTTTCAGGTTGGTCTTTATGAATAAACACTGTGGCATCCTGGGTAGGGAAGTATCTAAATGCAAGTCTTGCTGATGTATTGCCACATATGATGAACTATTTTGTAAGGATGCCAGACTTCTCTCTAGAATGGATTTCTCATGTCCCACCCTCTCCATTGTTACCTTCTAAATTAATAGGCTTTACTTTGCATTTTAAAAAAGTTTAAAATACCTGTAGGAGCTTCACATTGCTCAGCTAAGGAGCACTAACATGTATATGCTGAATGTCCTTCATTTTCTCAGGTAGGCTTTTTTCTAGTTAACATTAAATTACATTTTCAGTACAGCAGGTTGCTGATGGGTGCTGTCTGAATTCTAGAGCAGCATACTATGTGTTGTGGTTTAACTCCAACCAGCAACCAAGCCACACACAGTCACTTACTGCGCCCCCCCCCGCCTCCCTCCCTCCCTCCCTCCCTTGTGGGATGGGGAAGAGAATCAGAAGGGTAAAAGTGAGAAAATGCATGGGTTGAAATAAAGGCAGTTTAGTAGGTAAAGCAAAAGTTGCACATGCAAGCAAAGCAAACCAAGGAATTAATTCACCACTTCCCATTGGCAGGCAGTTGTTCAGCCATCTCCGGGAAGGCATAGCTCCATCACACATAACAGTTGCTTGGGAAGACAAATGCCATCACTCCCAACTTCCTCCTCCTTCCCCCATCTTATATACTTAGCATAATGTCATATGGTATGGAATATCCCTTTGGTCCGTTGGGGTCCTGGTGGTGTCCACTGTGACCCCTCCCAGCTTCTTGTGCACTCCCAGCCTGCTGGCTCAGTGTAAGCACTGCCCAGCAGTAACAAAACCACCCCTCTATTATCAACAGTTTTCATCGCTAATCCAAAACATAGCACCATACTAGCTTCTTTGAAGAAAACTAACTATCCCAGGCAAAACCAGCACATAGAGGGTTTGTTTTGTTTTTAAAAAAAAACCTGTCTTAGTGGAGGGATAAGAAAATGAAGAAAAAATACTTGGGTGTCTTCTGAGTCCCTTTTAGAGTTTCTGTCGTAAGGTACTATAACAAGACATACTAAAACAGAAGAGAGTGATAATCTTGCAGTTTCTTATCGCAGTTTAAAAACAGCATTTAAAATTTTATTCTTACATGTCTCAAGTCTTTCTGAATCATGCCATCTGCTTCATGGTAAATGTAAGCATATTTAGTCTGTATTTTTTAGCTGACAGCAACTTAAATTAGAAAGTGGTCTTCTTTTTCTTGCCTCAATCACCATATTGTCTAAATTCCAAGCATGCATTTAGATTTGTGTAGTTTCGGGTAAACAAGCACTAGCAGAAGGCTGCTGAGTAATGTGCCAAGTATTATGCTTTTTGGCTGAAAACTCTGTAGAATGAGCATACAGACATGGATCACTGGTTCAGACCTTCTTAGAGGTACTTCAGTCATCCTGTCAGAGTATCGTCCCCAGAATTTCTGAGAAAGTAAAGTCTGGGCTAGCTGCCACTCAGAAATATTGAATCTTAGCTTGTTAGCAAGAACTCTCAGCCTTTTTATCTCTTAGAGCACACATTCAGCTGTGTTTTCATCTTTCAATCTCACTGCAAGTGCAGGGTGTTCAAAAAAAAAAAAGTGTACGATACATGAAGAGCAGAGAAACATCAAAGACGTGAATCAATACACTTACCAAACAGAGTTTAGGTGGAACTAATGCCATGTGGGAAGGACAGATTAACAGATGGGAAAACAGCAGTTAATTAAATTTAATTAAAAGAATCTGTTAACAAATGTAAAGATGGGTATGGATGATCTTGCATAAAACCACAGTAAAATGTAATCAAATGACTCTCTTCTTTCAAGAACTCTGAGACACTGAGGCTCAGGGCTGTGTATGTTAGGCACAGAAGAAGGAAAATGTGGGGGTTTGATAGTAAGGCGATATGGATGCAAATTATTATTTAGAGTTGAAAGTTTCTGCCTGATAATTGTCTCCTTAGAGCCACACTCATGAAGGAAATACTGGATTATGTAACTGAGTAGCAACAGAAGATCTCTTAAAGGGAATGAACTTTTAAGTGCAGCTACTGAAAATAAATTTGAAATCATTTTACCTTGGCATGCTGATACTGTGCTTAAGAGTTGCATTGTCTGGGCTTCCTGACAGCTTGTGGGTTACCGTTTTTTAGTGATGTTAGTAAAACAGTACTCGGGACAGGGCCACAACATGCAGAAGTTTCCAATGAGAATTACTTTGACTTTTTGTATGGAGGAGATAAAGAAGGTAACTTGACTCTTACGTCTTTTTTTTTTTTTTTTTTTTTATGACAGTGTAGTGGCTTGATATTTATAGAATAGCAGCAAATGAGAGGTAAAAAAAATGTGTATATTCTTGACGTGAATGTCCTTAGTGGCATAGAGGCCTGTAAGAGTCAGTTCTGCAGGTGTTGTTCTTAATTGTGCTATACAGGCATATGGAGCAACATTAGGGACTTGTGTATCTGGTTTGTTTGGTGGACTGTTGTGTTACCTAGCTGGTAACTAGTGCCATGCAGCCACTCATTTGCTGCCCCCTCACACAGAGAGAAGGGAGGGCGAATTGAAAGGAAAGTAAAACTCAAGGGTTGATGTAAGAACTACTTAATAATTGAAAGATAGTAAACCAAAAAGAACAGTAATAGTAATCATAATAATAATAGTCATAATGAAAAGGAGGAAGAAGGAGAGAGGGATGAAATCCAAAGGGAAGGGAGAAAAGAAAACAAGTGACGCACAGTGCAAGTGCTCACTACCCATTGACTGATGCCCAGCCAGTCTCCGAGCAATGATCTTCAGCCCCGGCCAACCCATCCCCCTGCCCCAGTTTATATACCAAGCATGATGTCCCGCAGTATGTATATATAGGTGTTTATCTGCCTGTTTTGTGTGTGTATATATATAGGTATGCATTTGTCTCGTTCAGGTCAGCTGTCCTAGCTGTGTCCCCTCCCAAATTCTTGTGCCCCTCCAGCCCTCTCACTGACACCTGAGAAACTGGAAAGTCCTTGACTTAGTGTAACCATTACCCAGCAACAACCAAACCATTAGTGTGTTATTAGCCTTGTTCTTACACCAAATGCAAAACCCAGCACTGCAGCAGCTACTAAGAAGAAAATTAATTCTATCCCAGCTGAAACCAGGACATGGCTGCAATGTGATCCTTTTCCATGTAAGAGTCCTGTGTAAGTGCAGCAGTTTTGCCACATTCTCCATTTAAAAGGCAACTTTGAAAAGACACAAATGGCAGCTATTTTAGGCATTTTCTACACTCCCTCAGTCATTTTACTTCCTGACCCCTTTTTTTAGTATACAAAGTCCTTTTGGGAGAATGATGTGCAAAGCAAATAAAGGTCACGTTCTCATTGTGCCCAGACAGTTTAATTTTGCTTCTGTATTCCAGCATTGTGGTCATACTCAGAGTAAGGATGGTCTGTTGTCCTGGTTTTGACTGGGATCGAGCTAATCTTCTTAAATTAATTTCTTTAGTATCTGGTACAGTGCTGTGTTTTGGGTTTAGTATGAGAGTGTTGGTAACACACAGATAGTTTGAGTTGTTGCTTTCAGTTTTTGTATGTGTTGCCAGTGAGCACAAGAAGCTGGGGGGGAGCACAGCCAGGACAGGTGACCTCAACTAGCCAAAGGGGTATTCCATACCATAGAACATCACGCTCAGTGTATGAGCTGGGGGCAGTTGGCCTGGAGTCGTTCATTGCAGCTGGGGGACTGGCTGGCCATTGGTCACAGATGGTGAGCAAGTGTATTGTGCGTTGCCTGTTTAGAGGGGGTTTCCTCTTGGGTTGAATTCCGCTCTCTCTCCCCTCTTCATTACAATTATTGTTATTAATATTATTCTTAATGTTATAATCTAGTATTTTTCTTTATTTCAATTATTAATTTGTTCTTATCTCAACCTACAGGTTTTACCTTTATCCGATTCTCCTTCCCATCCACCTTTTTCTGATTCTCCTCCCCATCCCAGTGTGGGGTGGCGAGTGAGCGAGTGGCTGTGTGGTGCTTAGCTACCAGCTGGGGTTAAACTATGATGGGGTGTATGTAAGGACATCAGTATATTAAAACGAAAACCTTTCTGCATAGATTGAATAAAAGGTGGTGATTCTTGTATAAGCACATGTACAAGCTTAGTTGTCATCTCATTCTTGGCTGTTACATATGTAAAACTTATGTTACAGTTTTTCACTGGCATGAGAAATTAGGCACCATGAGTATATTACTCCATTAATTTTGAGTTGTACATTCAGTGACTGAATTTTAAGTCTAGAACCTGTAAGTTTACTTTTTTTTTTGAAAGGCAAGTATTTGATCATGTACCTTGTTTGTAGCTCTGGAGCTGGCTTGGGAAGGGGTAGGATCTAGCTTGAGATAGAAATGTGCATTTTAAAATGATTACTATGTATGATAGTGTAAGGAAGCTATTTCATGTTGTAAAATGAGAAAAGGAAAAATGAAACCTATTTATTAATAGAGTTTCAGATGGGTGCAAAGCTTTAAAGATTAGTGTATTCATCATAATGTCATATTGTACAGAGGCTTTTAATTCCACAAGATTAAGAACTGGGCCATAGAAACCAAGTAAACCTCTTAATATTTTTCTGTCATTCCTACCAGGTTTCCAGAATAAAAATAGGGTTGCAATCCTGGCAGAACTAGACAAGGAGAAGAGAAAGTTACTTATGCAAAACCAGTCTTCCACAAATCACCCTGGAGCCAGGTATTTTATGTTCTTAGACCTGTTCAGACATCACTGATTACATCAAAGGAAAAAAACAAACCAAAAACAAGTGAGCTGTAAACTCATGTAAACACTTACAAGGAGTGTTTTCTGACCATCCTCAATAACCAGTCAGAGAGACCTTGCACTTCAGCAACATATTAGTATCCAAAATTGTTCACAGACCCTGAATTTTGGCTTATGTGATTTCCATTTGAGAAGGGGAGAACCAGATATGCTTACACAACTGCACTAAAGTCTATCTTAAAGAAGGATCAGGGAGCAGGCACTGAGAAAGCATTTAATTGTAAAGCTGAAATGCCCGAAGGAGTGGGAGTAGTAGACCGTTAGGTTCAGGGTAGAACCTAATGTGTTTTGAGAACAGTTACGGCAGCGAGTGGGCGAGTTATCTTTGAAACTCCCTGTGTGCAAGATAAAGCCACCGATGTTACTGCAAAACAAAACTCTATCTTTCTGTAAAAGGTGCTGTGTTGTAAGATGATTCTACACTCTAAGGTGTAATAATCTAATCTGAATGTAAAAGTTGCTACTGGGATTTCTCCCATTTAAGACAAAAAGGTTAGATTTTTGTTGTAAATCAGTAACTAGAAAATTACATGCTGGTTTACATGGAGAAATTGAGATAGTTGAACTTTTGGGTTAGCATGAAGTGAGTGCAGTGCTGTGTTCTAGACACAGTGTTTTACAT
The DNA here is from genome assembly GCF_023634085.1 of Falco cherrug. NCBI lineage: Eukaryota > Metazoa > Chordata > Aves > Falconiformes > Falconidae > Falco > Falco cherrug. Next base: position 74,581,158 of record NC_073720.1, on the reverse strand, counting down.
GCAGTGTCTCTAAAAGAGTCAAATACTCTGAATACAGTGTGAGTGCTGCCTGTGTGTTTTTTCAAAGAGATTCTAGGTCAGTTAATTCCTTCATACTGTCAAAAAGCATGTAGAATATTTGAAATTACCTGAGTTAGATCTCTGAGTGAGTCTGTATACAGTTATTATTCAAGCAAAGTTATTGGTTAGAGAAGAACAGAAATATCAGGGGGTTATGTACAACCCCTGACTCCTAGCAACAGTGTATCCGTACTTCATTGCAAGTGTGTGGCAGAGTTTCAGGGAGTGCTTGTTTGATTTCCTTTTTAAGGAAAAATAGTGCTATATGCTAGTGAGCAGTATTAGAATTTACTAATTTTGAAGGTGGGGTTGGAGGAGGGCTACAAAGCAGCAGTCAGATTCTCTGCTTTGGCATGGTGGGCTGATGTAGGATTTTTGAGAAGCTGACAGTTCTCTGGCAGGGATGCTGTGCCAAAGGTTTTGGACCACAGAATTACCAGAAATGAGACCATAGAAATTCTACAAACTTGACAGAAAAGAGCTTGATGTACCTAAAGCACAATAGTGGCATGGCCAGTGTAAGGATGAATGATTAATTGATTTCTGGCATTGGCATATGGGGATCCTCTATCCAAAACCAGAAGACCTCTCTTGAAAAGTGTCAGCTTATGATGAGGCCTTCTCTAAAGAAATCATATTGAAAAGTTACAGAGTACAGAATTAAATGCAAAATAAATATCTTCAAACTGGATACTATGTTTTAAAACAAACAGAGTAATATGTTTCTCCAGCAGTGAAGCTTATCTTAATATTTGTCATAACATCTGTTCAGAGGATTTTTTACTTAGCTTTCATTATGCATTTAGGCATAGATTTGGCTAAAGGTCTTTTCATGAGCATGGTTGCTTTTGAAAAACTGATTTACTGATTTACCGGTTGTTGACATTGAAGCTGCTGGGAAAGGACAGTTGATGAGTTTGCTTGAATCCATTGTTGTCCTTCATACTTTTATCTCTGAGCAAGGAGGGCTGGGCTTTCAGCACCAGTCTGCAGAGCCAATTTCAAAGGTAGTTGTAAATTGCCTTGTTAGACAGCCATAATGGCAGTCCTCACTGATTGCTGTCTGGAGGATGGCTAATCATGCTACATGTATAGAGTTGGGGAAAAAAAAAAAGGTCTGCTTTTTATTTCTTTTTTTGGTTAGCAAGGTGGACAAGTCTTAAGATACAAAAGCCAAGAAAACCTATTTAGGAATTTTAATTTGAAACCTAATATATGCTGCATTGAGATAGGTAACAAAAATCAGGTTTAGGTACTGTAAGCTTAATCATCTGAGGACCATTGTTACAGTTACATCGGAGCTCCTTTACCATAAACAGTGATCTGCTGCCCACCCACCAAAAAACTGGTCTTCAGTGGAAGCACTAAGAGATATCTTCAGTATATCACAGTTGTTTAGAACAGTCACTGAGTTGACTGAGTAATGGTGAAAACACAAAGCAGTTTTTAAAAAAATTGGTGACATTGTGTTAACATTGCACCCCAGCGGGCTGCACTGGCTTCAGTGGGACACCACCCATGAGCGAATCCACATCAGGCTCTGGGGGTGTGAGTCTTCTGGGTTTAGTTTGGCATCAGTTGTTTGTGCTAGGTCAAATGATACAGCTATGGTCACTCCATTTTCCTCTTCTCTCTCACGTTAACAAATAGTAATTCCAAACAATAGTTAACAATTGTCAAGCCATGAATCAAATAAATTATGGGCTCTGCAAATTATGGAATCTATGGCTAGAATGGCAAGGAGACCTT